>NC_080173.1:41146179-41446179 GCF_950295315.1 Erinaceus europaeus | reverse complement strand
GTCCTCCCTCAGGCAGAGGCCACCTCTGAGTAGCCTGCCATTTCCTTCTTATCTTCACTGTTCCCCACACAGGAAAGCAACCAGCATGCTTCTGACTGCATGCTCTTGACTATATGTCTGAGGTGTGGTCTGTGAGTGGACTTGCTCTCCCTCCCCACTGCCCCACTGGAGGGCGTCAGCTGTGCAGTGGGCAGCTATCACTGCACTTAACACTCCTGTGGGAGTGCCAAACTTATTCAGCTCTTCTCATCAATGATCTCTTTACTTTCAGCTGCTATTTATTTATTTATTTCATTTCTGGAGCTTCACTGTTGGACTTTTTTTTAAATATCTTTTTAATATTTATTTGTTTATTCCCTTTTGTTGCCCTTGTTGTTTTATTGTAGTTATTATTGTTGTTGATGTTGTTAGATAGGACAGAGAGAAATGGAGAGAGGAAGGGAAGACAGAGCGGGAGAGAAAGACACCTGCAGACTTGCTTCACCACTTGTGAAGTGACTCCCCTGTATGTGGGGAGCCAGGGCTCAAACCGAGATCCTTACCCTGGTCCTTGCGCTCTGCGCCACATGTGCTTAGTCCACTGCGCTACCACCCGACTCCTCAGTGTTGGGACTTTTTTCAGAGAGGGAAAGACAGTACAGCACAGAAGCTTCTTCCAGTGCTGTGGGGCTGGGCACCAGCTTGGGTCATATGCATGGCAAAGCAGGTGCACTATGTAAACCAAGTGAGCTATTTGACAGGAGTGTTGTGTACCTCTTTATGCAGCTCCAGCTTTGGGGAAGGCTTTCCCACCTTTCAGGACCTTCACATTTGAGACTGTTGCTGTGACTCCAGATGATAGGAGAGGCCATTGGGTCAGACTCAGGGAAGACTTGATGAGCACCCAGATCTGGGAAAGTAGCCTTGGTTCCATGTGTTCTTCATTTTCATCTTTTGACCAGAACGTGGGCTCCTAAGCAGTTCCTCTGGTGATGCACCAGAACCTGTACAGTTGAATCCATACCTGAAGAACTGAGGACCTTGGGTGACTTTGGGCGAGTGAAGTTTGCACAGTTTCAAGTACTTGTGACCCTGGGGTCTGCAGCTGCCACTCAAGTGGTCAGATTGCTCCAGACTAGTTACATGCATCCAGAGCAATGGTGGGAGGCATTTAGAAGAGATCCACAAATCCTCCAAAGCATGCCACATATAGAAAGTTGAAAAATCATTAGGTAAAGAGGGATTTTTCAGGTTGGCAATACAGCTTATTTGGGAGGACATCTGTTTTGCCTTGCAGTCTGTGTGGGTGCCCACCACACTAGAGGAAGCTTGGGTACTGTGGCATCTCTGTATCTGTAAAAGTCAGTTTTATCTTTCCGGAGCCATTCTACTCCTCTCTCCCAAAAAAAAAAAAAAAAAAAAATTCTACGCAAGTAAAGCAAGTATTGCAGCCTGGGAAGTGGATAAAGCATTGGACTCTCAAGTGTGAGATCCATGAGTTCAATCTTCAGCACTATATATATCAGAATGATGCTTTGCTTGTTTCATAATAAGTCAGGAAGGAGGGAGAGGGGATTTCTTTTTTTAAGATTTTATTTATTTATTTTAAACCAGAGCACTACTCAGCTCTGGCTTGTGGTGCAGGGGATTGAACCTGGGGCTTTGGAGCCTCGGGCATGAGGAGTCTCTTTGCATAACCAGTATGCTATCTACCCCTGCCCAAGATTTTATTTATTCGTGAAGAAGGTAGGGGGAGAGAAAGAGAGAGAGAGAGAACCAGACATCATTCTGGTACATCTGCTGCCAGGGATTGAACTGAGGACTGCATTCTTGAGAGTTCAATGCTTTATCCACTGCACCACCTACCAGGCCACGAGAGGAGGGATTTTTTTTTTTAATATTTATTTTATTTATTCCCTTTTGTTGCCCTTGTTTTATTGTTTTAGTTATTATTGTTGTTGTGATTAATGTCATCTTTGTTAGATAGGACAGAGAGAAATGGAGAGAGGAGGGGAAGACAGAGAGGGGGAGAGAAAGATAGATACCTGCAGACCTGCTTCACTGCCTGTGAAGCAACTTCCCTGCAGGTGGGGAGCCGGGGATTCGAACCGGGATCCTTAAGCTGGTCCTTGCGCTTTGCACCATCTGCACTTAACCCCTGTGCTATTGCCTGACTCCCCCCCCCCTTTTTTTTTAAAGATTATATGAAACATAGGAGAGAGAAAGAACCAAGCATCACTCTGGTACATGTGCTGCCGGGCATTGAACTCCAGACCTTTCTGCTTGAGAGTCCAATGTGCCATTTCCCAGACCGTGGGGAGGGATTTTTCATTTTAAAAAATGCACTAAAGATAGCACTATGAATACTATTCTGAACTTTGTTTCTTATATATTTCATCATTATCACTACTTTTAAACTTTTTAATTGTATTTATTATTGGATAGAGAGAGAAATAGAGAGGGGAATATAGAGAGGGAGACTGAGCTAGGACACTGGAAGGGGTTAGCCTCTCCTTCCAAACCTGGTAGCCCCCTGGACACAGCCACTCACCTCTGCTAACAAATGGCAGGGGAGCTGCCTGGGTTTCACAGGCTTGCAGGGCAGGACAATATGGATAGAGCAAGGTGGGCTGTGCCTACTGATGTCTTTCCAGGACAACAGTCTGGGTTGCTGGGGTTTAGCTGGCATTTTCCTGTCTTGCTTACCCTTTGGCTTTTGTGGGTCTGCTGGGCAAAGGAAGGTACTGACTCAGGCAGCCTTGGGCTTGGGCATGAAGTTTGTAATCCTGACTTGATACCCAGTTTGCTTGAACACCTTGTGGCCCAAATTCTTGCCTCTAGTCTGGCATTGGTAGCTAGCAGAACACACCCTAACATGGGGTGACTTCTGTTCTCAATGGGCACAGGACTGGGCTGCCTCTTCCCTTGGCCTGTATGCTCTTGACTGTGCTTCAGAACACAGAGGACACCTCTGTGCCAGGGGTGCTTCCCCTCTGCTTGCCCACGCTCAGCCCAGCCAGCATTTATTAGAGACTGATTTCTCTTGAGCACAGCACTCAGGACAGCACTTTGGGTTGACTATGTTTGCTAAAGGTGATTTCTCCAGTGCTGAAGCTTTGTGGGGACAGTAACTCCATCACCCTCTCACCTAGCGCTGACTGAAAACCAAATGGAAGGACTGGGAGATGACTCACTTGGTAGAGTGTTCTGTTGTTTTTTCAGACTACTGCTAAATTCTGGCTTCTGGTGGTGCTGGGGATTGATTTAGTGCCACAGGCATGAAGACCTTTCTGCATCACTGTGATGCTCTTTCCAGTCTCCAGTCTTTGCGCTCTTTATCATGTGCAAGGACCTTGGCTTGAGCCACTGGATACCACATGGGAGCATGTGTACATTTCTTCATGAGCAGCTAGATGATCCTGAGATGTCTCCTCTCTTTTCTTTTTCTCCCTTTTTAAGTACACCAGGAGTGATAAAATTATGCAGCAAGCCCTAGCCTTGGTGACCAAAGGGGGGAGCAGGGGAAGCAAACTGGAGAGAGATGGAGAAAGAGATTCTCCCTATCTTAGAGAATCCTCCTGGTGGCTTCCTACACTGGAGCAGACCTGCCTGCACAGAAGCTTGTTGCTGCGGCACTGTCCTGTGTACTAGAGGCTCTTTTCCCACCCTCAGCAGACAGTTTCTCCCCGTCACCTTTTTTTTTTCTTTTTTGCCTCCAGAATTATTGCTGGGGCTCGGTGCCTACACCATGAATCCACAGCTCCTGGAGGTCTTTTATTTTCCCCCCCCTTGTGTTGCCCTTGTTGTTGTAGCCTTCTTGTGGTTATTACTGTTGATGTTGTTCGTTGTTGGATAGGACAGAGAGAAATGGAGAGAGGAGGGAAAGATGGGGAGAGAAAGATAGACACCTGGGTGGAGGGTAGATAGATAATGGTTATGCAAACAGACTCTCATGCCTGAGGCTCCAAAGTCCCAGGTTCAGTCCCCCCCGCACCACCATAAGCCAGAGCTGAAGAGTGCTCTGGTAAAAAAAAAGAAAAAGAAAAAGAAAGACACCTGCAGACCTGCTTCACTGCCTGTGAAGTGACTCCCCTACAGGTGGGGAGCCAGTGCTCCTTACACTAGTCTGTGCGCTTCACGCCACATGCGCTTAACCCTCTGCACTACTTCCCAACCCCCCCCCGTCACCTTTTAATTGGGGGGGGGGCCCTAAATCCAGATGAAGTTTGGTTATGTTTTCAGGATGAACACTTAGGCCTGAGTCCCAGCCCAGCCTCTCATTATGCTGGCTCCCACCTGGGAGGCCCCATCCCCAGGGACTTCACTGCTAATGTGACTACAGACGAGTGAATCCACCCAGAGTCAGATTCCAGCTTGCTGAAGTGGCTCTTTGCAGCATGATAGTTCCTGGCTCACCAGCTGTAGGGCGCATGTGTTCATTTCTCCCACCACCTCCCTTCTTGGCTTGAAGTCTGCCACTGAGAGCCCAGCAGCTACCCCCATTAACATGTTGTGATGGCTTATACTGAAGGACTGAGGTGGCTCTAGTGCTGCAGTAGGGGCTCTGGGTGAGCTCAGCTCCCCCATGGCTTGAATCTGGACACTGAGGTGTGTGACGTGGCACACAAGGCCATCTCTTTGTGCTGAATACTTAGGGCTGTGCTTGCTACTGGCCACATACAAAGCTGCCGAGGTAGGGCTGCCTTCACCGTGTGGCTGGGGACTGCTTCTGAGTCCTGGCTGAGGGTGTGGACTTGGAGTGGAGATCACCAGGAACTGGGCATAGCCAGGGGTGAGGAGTTGCTGAAGAGAAAGGACTGTGATGGCTCTCACAGCCAGGCAGTACTGTGGTCAAGGACACGATGCCATCTTAAGAGCTGTCTTGAAGCTTCCATCTCAGAAGTGGACTGAATCAGGCTTTCTTTCTTTCTTAAAAGTATTTGAGAGAACCAGAGCTTACCTCCTGCATACCTCTGGCACATGTGACACCAGGGATCAAACACAGGACCTCATGCTTGAGAGTGCAATGCCTTATCCACTGTGTTGCTCCCAGATAATATAAAAACTAATATAAGCAGTATGTGCTGGTGATGCTGTGGAGATTCAGAAGGAGCTGTCTGTACACACTGAAACAAACTAAATGGAAATGATACTGTGCAGCTGGGGGTGTGGGCACCCTGGGGTGGTTGCCCTAGGTGGAAAATATGTGCTTGGAATGACTTCAGACTGAGAATTCTGCAACTGTTGGAAATGCCCCCACCATGAAGCCTTCCTGGAGCTGTGGGCTTCTGGTGAGGGCATGGCCACTGCTTACTGGCAGTTGGGTCTGCTCTGCCACCACAGGCCAGTTATTGTGAAGAGTCTCAGGAGAGGTATTGATGAACAGCTTGCCTGGGGTCCTCATCCGCCACTGCTTCTTTCCAGCCAGTGGAGGGAACAGGATGCCCTGGACAGTCAAACCTTGGGGGCTTTATGTGGCTGGTCCCACCAGAGGAGTTTCTACCCTTTTCATCTTTCCTTCCTGCCAAGGATGCCTCCTTTTGGAGGACCTTACGGAGGGCAGGGTGTTTGACATTAACTGGTCTCGAGGTCTGTTGTTTTCTGTTAATTTTCCTCCTGCACCTGGCTTACTTAACCAAGAGCTAATTTCACAGTGGTGGCCTTGGGCTTTGCTCTGTGTTTGTGTGACTTGGGGCTGAAGTTACTCTTGTGCTCATGTACCCTATATTATCTGTGCCTATTGCCCAACTCAGCCCTACCATTTTGTAGGTTGTTAGCTTAGAGATTAAGACATTCCCTGTGTCTGTTTATGCTTCAGTATTTGACTCAAACATATATTGTCACTGATGATTGTGCGTTAGAGCCCAAGGGAGATAAAGGCCAGAGTGAGAGGTTACTCTGAGCTTCTCAGCACACAGTGAATGCCTTGGTCTAACTGTCTGCTTTCTTTCCACCTGTCACCAGGGTGAGCTTGTCCGTTACAGACTGTTACATTGTACATGAGATCTACAATGGGGAGAATGCCCAGGACCAGTTTGAGTATGAGCTGGAGCAGGCCCTGGAAGCCCAGTACAAATACATTGTTATCGAGCCCACCCGCATCGGGGACGAGACGGCCCGCTGGATCACGGTGGGCAACTGCCTGCACAAGACCACCGTGCTGGCAGGCACGGCCTGCCTCTTCACCCCGTTGGCCCTGCCCTTGGATTACTCACACTACATCTCCTTGCCTGCTGGGGTGCTGAGCCTGGCCTGCTGCACCCTCTATGGCATCTCCTGGCAGTTCGACCCTTGCTGCAAGTATCAGGTGGAGTACGACGCCTATAAACTGTCCCGCCTGCCCCTGCACACACTCACTTCGTCCACCCCCGTGGTGCTGGTCCGGAAGGACGACTTGCACAGAAAGAGACTGCACAACACGATAGCACTGGCCGCCCTGGTGTACTGTGTAAAGAAGATTTATGAACTCTACTCTGTATGATTTCAGTAGAATGGGAGATGCAAACAACCCAGCCAACAAGAGACAGAGTATTCAGATGGCCACAGTAACATGTTTGCTCCGTGAGCCAGCAGGAAGGTGTTTGGTTTCATATCTGTTATTTTTAAAAATAAATAAATAAAATAACACAGATCACAAGTGTACCAAGGGGTTTTTCAACTCATTAGACTAAGAGCTGGGTTTCTGGAACCCATGCAGGCCTGAAGCTGTGGAGGTCTGAGTGACAGCAGAACCTCGATGGAAGCAGCGCTGAGGGGCGTGACACGCTTGGGGGGCGGGGCTTTAAATATACTGTTTAACTGTACCATTCAGAGCCAACCAGAAACTATTGACCATTAAAAATATGAGTATTTCAACCCCTAGGTGTCTCGTGTTCCATTCCAAAGCTGCTGCCGTGGGCTTCTCTGGCTGGTTCTCCAGCTGGCGGTATGTGTGGAGGTGGAGGCGGGGGTCAGCACCCACATGTCACTATTTGTAGCAGCAGCAGCAGCAGCAGGGTTCTGGTTGAGGTGGGAGACCTGGTGGGCCTCTCCCCACCAGTCTGTTTATTTCTCCCCTAAGTAAGGAAAGACAGGGCGATAAGACTACAGGCCACTGAGTTTCTAAGCAGGCCCACAGATAGAACACCTGGAACCATGCATGCATCATCTAAGATTCTGATTAGGACGTAAATCAGATGCTAGAACCAACTTTTTTTTTTTTTTTTTTAAGGGATGGGAGGGACTGGAAGAGGAACATCACTGCTCTGGGCTGTTTTTGTTTTTTTCCAGATAGGCAGTGAAAGAGGAAGAGACCACAGCATTGGATCTTCCTTTAACACAGTGGAGACTAGGTTTGTGCATGGTGAAGCAGTGCACCAGCCACAGGAGCTCTTTTACTGACCCATAAGGTTTTTTTTTCTTTTTTTTAGATTAAAAAGTGGCAGAGTGAAAAAGGTCACAACACCAAAGCTTCCATTGCCTGATCTTGAGTCCTGCACATGGCAAAGCAGCTCATTATCCAAAGCTATTTCGCTAGCTCTAAGATTTATAAAGCACCAAAGCAGGTGGGGATAGCATAATGGTTATGCAAAAAAGAATCTCATGCCCGAGGCTACAGTCTCATATTCAGTTCCCCGCACCACCATAAACCAGAGTTGAGCAGTGCCCTGGTTTAAAAAAACACTGAAGCCATATAGGCTATTCCACCCCAAGCACTAGGTTGAGGGAAGAGACCACCAACCCTCTGCAACATCTCCAGTTGTCTCTTCCACCCTCCATACACATCAAGAGCCAAGTCTCCTCTTTCCTCTACAGCGCTGGAGAAGTGGACAGTCATTACCTGCCCTCAGTGGCAGCCTCCCCTGGCTTCTGCTTAGCTAACCCCCAAAGAGCTGCACAACACTTCCTTCTGATAGACCTTAAGATACAACCAGGAAGGGAAGATGTCAAGGGTGGTTGAGTCACTTATAGGGGAGATCCAGAGCTATTAAGATTTCCAGAAAGACTATGGTCCCAAAGAGAAAGTAACTTAGTTCCAAGGGCCATAGAGAAGACTTGCTCATTGGAATGCTGGTTGGAAGGATGGTATAGGGTGTCACTGCTGTTGATTTGGCAGCCTGGAAATTACTAAGTTAGTAGTAATTCCAGATACAAACCCTGCCTTAACTGCTGTGTTCATGACCCTTCCAGCTGACTGCTGACTCAGTCCTGTGGGTGAGAATGGGAGGTGTTTTGTAATCAGCCTGGAATTGGAAGGGGATCCCAGTGTTCTGCCTGCAAATCAGATTTCAAGGGGAGGCTGCTAGAGGCAGACGAGCAGTGGCCTCAGGTCAGCTGAGGAGTCCTCACCCGAAACAGAAGCCAGGTGTCAAAAGGGCCAGCTCTGGCTGCACAGAACAAAGTGATTCTTGTTGGGTAGACAAGACTAGATCCTGAAATGCCATCTCAGTTCCATGTCATGTAGCTAGAGAGACACAGGATGTGGTGTGGCTGTGGGCCCCAGATTAGGCCTTCTGTATCCTGGCCTCTGCCTTGGCTGGGAGGAACAGACACACCTATTTCTGAATGTCTCCTCTGTGGACACTGATTCATCTGTTTGCCAGATGGGAACATCTAGATGCTGCTAACCAATAGGTGCTGCTCATCTTCAAGGACATGTGCCACTTCCTTGAAAAAAGAGTGGTCAGTAATGGCCAGCTGAGACCAAGTCAGCTGGGCACCCTTGTTCAGGTTCACACATGTAGGCCCTGTGTGCTATTTCATGAACTAGATCTTGCAAGGGACATGTCCCCGGCCATATTTCAGAGATAACCAAGAGCAGACCCTAAGCAGCTTGTAGTCCTCTCCTTGTTAGCGAGCACCCTCCCAAGTGTTCACAGCTGTCCCAGCAGCTGTAGGCCCCTGAGGAGAGAGGAAGTTCCTCTGGTAGTGCAACAGCTGTTTGACACTGCACAGGTGGTCAAGGCTTCTGTCTGGAAAAACAAAAGTTCTGTCTCTTGATTTTGACAGGAAACACAAGAGAACCTGCTTTTGCTTTAGGACCAGTGAAGCACCAGGAAGATTTGAACAAAGTATCTGAACTTTATCTGAAGACAAACCAGTTCAGAATCCTGTCTCAACCCCACCCCTGCAGTACTTGTGGGAAGACAAGCCTTCCACACAAAAGAGAGCATGGACGAGCAGCACCAGCCCTGGAGGCAGCATCTCCTGTCCCAGTTTACTTCTCTGAGCCATTCTCAGGAAGTGCAGTGGCCATATTTCATGCCACAGCTATTCAGCAGGCTCACTGTAATCTGAACCTGTGTTGTCTGAACTTCAGATACATGGCTTCAGGCACTATGTAGACATTAAAGACCACAAGTCCTTTCCCTACCTCTGAAGCTCCAAAGAACAACTGTTTGTGGTGCAAGTACATCTAATACCTGACTGCTGAGGCCCAGAGTGGCTGGGCCTTGACTTTGCCTTTGGAAGACAGCTGATCTAGCTAGATTGTATTATTACTATTTTTACTAGAGCACTGCTCAGCTCTGGCTTTTGGTGGTGCAGGGGATTGAACCTGGGACTTTGGAGCTTCAGGCACAAGTCACTCTGCATACCATTATGGTATCTAGCCCTGCCCAGTCTAGCTAGATTTTATTTAATTTAAAAGTTAATTTTCTTTCTTTTATTTTATTTATTTTCCCTTTTGTTGCCCTTGTTGTCTTTTTATTGTTGTAGTTATTACTGTTGTTGTTACTGATGTCGTTCTTGTTGGATAGGACAGAGAGAAATGGAGAGAGGAGAGGAAGACAGAGAAGGGGAGAGAAAGATATAGACACCTGCAGACCCGCTTCACCACCTGTGAAGCGACTCCCCTACAGGTGGGGAGCCGGGGCTCGAACCAGGGTCCTTACGCCGATCCTTGTGCTTTGTGCCACGTGCGCTTAACCCGCTGCGCTACCGCCCAACTCCCAAAAGTTAATTTTCTTTTTTTTTAACATATTTATTTATTTATTTTCCTTTTTGTTGCTCTTGTTGTTATTTAGATAGGACAGAGAGAAAATGGAGAGAGGAGAGGAAGACAGAGGAGGGAGAGAAAGACACCTGCAGACCTGCTTCACCGCCTGTGAAGCAACTCCCCTGTAGGTGGGGAGCCGGGGGCTTGAACTGGGATCCTTATGCTGGTCCTTGGGCTTTGCGCCACGTGCGCTTAACCCGCTGCGCTATGGCCCGACTCCCCAAAAGTTAATTTTCTAAACCAACCCTTTTTCTATTTTTAAGACTATATTATATTAAATATTTAAAATGATTTATTAACATGAATATACACACCAGAACATCACTCTGGAACACACGGTGCGCTGGGGATCTAACTTAGGACCTCATGCTTTTAAGTTCAGTGTTGTAGTGACTGTACAACCTCTAGCTAGATTTTAGTGGTTCTGTTTGTTACACTATTTTCTCTTTTTTAAATGTTTTATTTATTTATTGGATAGTGAAAGAGAGAAATCAACAGGGTGCGAGAAACAGAGACACCTGCAGCTCTGCTTCACCATGAAGCTTCCCCCCTACAGGTGGGAACAAGGGGCTTGAACCTGGGTCCTACACTGTAATGTGTGCACTTAACTAGGTGCACCACCGCCTGCCCTCCCCCCCCCCCCCTTTTGTTTTTACCAGAGCACTACTCAGCTCTGGCTTATAGTGCAGGGGATTGAACCTGGGACTTTGGAAACTCAGGCATGAGAATCTCTTTGCATAACCATTATGCTATCCACCCCCACCTGTTACATTATTTTCTATTTTTGTCTTGGAATATAAAGTTCTCAAAATAAGTTCTAGAAATAATAAAATATTTAAGTATGTGAGGTAATAAACATCCAGTGGCAGCTGGGCTTGTCAGCTGTGAGTCAGGGTTTACTGGGCCTCCACTACTATCAAAATGACCCGCAAGTCAACCACCTCTACTACACAGATGGCTGTCTTTTGATGATGATGTAGCTGCTTAATCTGCAATCCTCATTAATTCAGGGAGATGAAAGGAAGCACCTTAACATGGGACCTGCCGAAGGGGCCAGCCAGTCAACAGTCCAAGGAGACACTCTTGTTCCCCTTTAGAGAGGCAGCTCTCTCTTGCTGCCATTTACTGGCAGTTCTGTTCATCTTCAGACTAAGGTTTAGCTGAGCTCTGCTAAGCTGCTACTGCTGTCTCAACTCCAGCTGTTCCCATCTCTAGTATGAACACAGTCTATATTTTTGTCAGGTGGGAAGCAGTTTATGTGAAGTGAAGTGCTATCATCATGTCTTCAGCCGCATGTCAACTACAGGTACCTGAAATGTCCAGGCCCTGTTGGGGGCTGGGAGGCCACCAAGTATAGTTACCCACCCTCATCCTCCTACTTCTGGACACTTAAAAGCCTCCAACACCAGACTATGTGCTAGCACTGGCTATTTTTATCTGTAAAGATCCATTTAAAATACATTAGGACAGTGGTCTGGGAGGTGACGTAGTGGCTAAGGCACTAGACTCTCAAGCATGAGGTCCTGAGTTCAATCCCTGACAGCACATGTACCAGAGTGATGTCTGGTTCTTTCTCTCTCTCTCTCCCAACTTTATCATTAATAAATAAAATTTAAAGATGCATTAAGACAGTGTATATGATGCCAATATGATGTTAAGAGAATTTTATTCCAACTCAGTGGAACCATGATGCTCATTGTCAGCTTCAATGATGGGAAGTTTTGCTCTAAGCTGTGGATATGAAGTTGATATACTCAGAGACCTCCAGCCATTTCTAACATGTCAGAATGGTGGAAGTGGCATTCTTTCTGGCTATATTCCACTGTCGAGGCTAATAAATTCTTCCCATGAAAGGAGCAGATGCTACTGTAGTGCTATTCACCACCTAAGTGGGCTCAGCCTCATTTTCTCTTTCTTTTTTTTTTTTTAAGATTTTATTTATTTATTTTTTTTGTTTTTTTTTTAATTTTTCATTATTATTTATTTTCCCTTTTGCTGCCCTTATTGTTATATTTATTCATTTATTTATGAGAAAGATAGGAGGAAAGAGAAAGAACCAGACATCACTCTGGCAGATGTACTACCAAGGGATCGAACTTGGGACCTCATGCTTGAGAGTCCAAAGCTTTATCACTGTGCCACCTCCAGGGCCACACAGTCTCATTTTCTAGAGGAGACACCGGACCACATGGGATTTCCCTCATTTTTGGCTGCTGTCTCCATAGTAAGTTCATCTGTTTGGAGGCGTGCCTGGGCCCTCTCAAGGGCAAGGCCAAGGGAGTCAACAGAGAACCTGAGTAATTTTTTGTAGGGACTAAACTGGGGCCACAGACTGGATCAAATGACCAATCACGTCAGTCCATTTGTTAGGCTGACTGAGACACTGGGACTCTGTAGAGGTCTGTGAATAACTTAAAAATCACAACTACAGTCCTCCCCCTTGCGAACTGGAGGTGGATGCTGCAGATGTGAGAACAAGCCAGTGAGGTGAGAATGGCTTCTGATTTCAGGACTGGAAATTTTTGAGATAGAGACTAGGATTCAAAGGAAGTGTGGTCCTTTCAGTTCTTGAGGGCCAAGACTCTTAATGTTACCTTCATTTATTTCATCGTCATCATCTTCGAGTTAAAACCCAGCTCCATCATTATTCCTCACCTCTGAGAATTTGATTGCCTTTTTGGTTCCATTTCTTCAGGAGAAAGTGCATCTCATTTTCCCACCCCTGAGACAACACAAGTGTCCAGTAATGTCTCAGCAAATGCAGCCATCCCGTAAGGCAGCCCCACTAGGCGCCGCCTGCCCCGGCAGCTCTGCCAGTACTAGGAGTTCTTCGATTTTTGCTCCTTCCTGGCCCTAGAGGCCATGAGTCTAAAGAAAAGCCCAGGAGCTAGAGTTCGCAGGTAAATGGCCAAGGAAGGCAAGAGGTCGGCCAGGATCACATCTTTCTTCTTCCTTCTCACAGCATTGAGAACATCTTGGGCCACTTCCACAGGGCTTCGGCCCTGGGCTGTGGTTGTGTCCATAACTAAAATAAAACAAAAGAAAAGTGAGTGTGGAAGCTGATGGCCGTTTCTCAAGACAGCAGCTGACAGGACCTCTGGTGGTTCTGCTGGGTGTCCCACAGCCTGTCAGAAGGCAAGTGGTGTGTACCTCCTCTACTTCTCCTGTTTTCCAGTGAAAAACCACACTGGATCAGTGTGTGGGGGCAAAGGAAATATGGGCAGCACAGAAGACAGTGCCCAATGTCAGTGTCAGTGCCCACACCATTACATCTGCCTCATGTTTCTGACAAAGGCAGAAGAGTGATCCAGCCCTTCTGCAGCTGAAGAGAGCCCCACCTTCTTGCCTCAGGAACTTTTCTACCTGCTCAAACAAGCAAAGGATGCTGGGCAGTCAGCCTTGTCTCCTGCAGCTTGGCTTTAGGATTATCAGACAGGAGAGGAAGAAGACTGTGATCCCCACATGCTCACTGAAGTAGGAGCAAGGCAGACAGGAACAGACATCACATCTCCCCATGTCAGGTGCTGACTGTACACAGCACAAAACAATCCTGGGCTTGTTTTAGGCACAAGAAGGCAGGGCTTCAGGAACTCAGGAACTGTTAGGCTGGTTAATAGTAACTGAGGTTCCTTCTTCCTTGGTGATATGATAATCCTGTTGAAGACAGGGCCCACTGGCAGCACAGAGAAGAGGCCCCTAGCACAGACTGCCTGAAACACTTACCAGTTTACCCAAAATGGCTGAGCTTCCTCAGAGTTTGTCTTCAATGTGTTTTTGAAAACTAAGGCTTATTTTTCAATGCAACAGGAATTATAAACAAAAAAATTCTTCTAGGTGGAAACACTGTGAAGCTTTCTGTCCCCTTCCTCTTAATGCTGTCTGCTGTGGGCAATCTCAGGCCAGGCTAGCACAGGAGGTACAGTGCAGGCCTTAAGAGAGCATATCTAGAGGCAGGGCATAGCCTGGCAATGCTGCAGGAAGGAAAGCACAGCCCCTCCCATAGCACTGGCATGTAGGCAGAGGCTGACTTGTCTCTGTGGGGCTCAAACCCTTAAACTGGGCTCTGAGTGGTGTGACTCAGTCTGTCTCAGGTTGATTGCCACTAGTGATTCTGAGACTTGTATTCCCACAGAGCTGGGGTCTTCTTGCTGGAAGGACCCCAAAGCCAGTCATTTCTCAAGTAACTGTGGGTGGGGAACCTATGGGCCATGTAACCTCTACTTCCTAAGAGGTTAACTCTATTTCACTGAAGCCAGGTTAGTTGCAAGTTTGGCAGCATTTTGGCCTGAGGACTTCCTTTCCTGCCCTTAAAGTCTTGACCTCCAGGGCTGTGCTCTGAGAGCTGTGCTGCTGACACTCTAGCTAAGGATGGTAGGTTATAACAAATACCCACATATTAGCTTGTACACTTATATTCAAATGAAAAGGTGCAGAGAATCACTCAGGAATGAGCAGCACGTTCTACTAGAGCTAACAGCTTTTCACAGAAGAGAAGCCAGGCCTCACCTCCATATCTTGACCCATTAGCAGTGAGGGCATTGAGGGAGAGGTTGGTGTGGATATAGCCAGGGCTGATCACCGTCACCAAGATTTCATACTGTTCCATCTCTGCACGCAGACAGTCAAAGAACGCCTGGGTTGCATGCTTAGAGGCTGCATCTGCAAAAGCAAAAGCAAAAGCAGGTATTTAGAGTCAGGAGAGTTAGCTGATGTGGCCTGGAACAAGCCCACAGTTATTTCCATTTAGTCTTAAAAAAAAAAAATAGGGCAGGGGAGATAGCATAATAATTATGCAAAGAGACTCTCATGCCTGTGGCTCCCAGGTCCCAGGTTCAATCTCCTGCAACACCATAAACCAGAGCTGAGCAGTGCTGTCGTTAGAAAGAAAGAAAGAAAGAAAGAAAGAAAGAAAGAAAGAAAGAAAGAAAGAAAGAAAGAAAGAAGATATTCCATGTTCATGGGTTGGAAGAATTAACATCATCAAAATGAATATATTACCCAGAACCATCTACAAATTTAATGCTATCCCCATCAATATCCCAAGCACATTTTTTAGGAGAATAGAAAAAATGCCACAAATGTTTATCTAGAACCAGAAAAGACCTAGAATTGTCAAAACAATCTTGAGAAAAAAGAACAGAACCGGAGGCATCACACTCCCAGATCTCAAACTGTATTATAGGGCCAAAACTGCTTGGTACTGGAACATGAACAGACACACTGACCAGTGGAATAGAATTGAGAGCCCAGAAATGAGGCCCCACACCTATGGACATCTAATCTTTGACAAAGGGGCCCAGACTATTACATGGGGAAAGCAGAGTCTCTTCAACAAATGGTGCTGGAAACAATGGGTTGAAACATGCAGAAGAATGAAACTGAATCACTGTATTTCACCAAATACAAAAGTAAATTCCAGGTGGATCAAGGACTTGGATGTTAGACCACAAACTATCAGATACTTAGAGGAAAATATTGGCAGAACTTTTTTCCGCATAAATTTTAAAGACATTTTCAATGAAACGAATCCAATTACAAGGAAGACTAAGGCAAGTATAAACCTATGGGACTACATCAAATTAAAAAGCTTCTTCACAGCAAAAGAAACCACTACCCAAACCAAGAGACCCCTCACAGAATGGGAGAAGATCTTTACATGCCATACATCAGATAAGAGTTTAATAACCAACATATATAAAGAGCTTGCCAGACTCAACAACAAGACAACAAATAACCCCATCCAAAAATGGGGGGAGGACTTGGACAGAATATTCACCACAGAAGAGATCCAAAAGGCCGAGAAACACATGAAAAAATGCTCCCAGTCTCTGATTGTCAGAGAAATGCAAATAAAGACAACAATGAGATACCACTTCACTCCTGTGAGAATGTCATACATCAGAAAAGGTAACAGCAGCAAATGCTGGAGAGGGTGTGGGGTCAAAGGAACCCTCCTGCACTGCTGGTGGGAATGTCAATTGGTCCAACCTCTGTGGAGAACAGTCTGGAGAACTCTCAGAAGGCTAGAAATGGACCTACCCTATGACCCTGCAATCCCCCTCCTGGGGATATATCCTAAGGAACCCAACACATCCATCCAAAAAGATCTGTGTACACATATGTTCTTGGCCGCACAATTTGTAATAGCCAAAACCTGGAAGCAACCCAGGTGTCCAACAACAGATGAGTGGCTGAGCAAGTTGTGGTATATATACACAATGGAATACTACTCAGCTGTAAAAAATGGTGACTTCACCGTTTTCAGCCCATCTTGGATGGACCTTGAAAAAATCATGTTGAGTGAAATAAGTCAGAAACAGAAGGCTGAATATGGGATGATCTCACTCTCAGGCCGAAGTTGAAAAACAAGATTAGAAAAGAAAACACAAGTCGAACCTGAAATGGAATTGGAGTATTACACCAAAGTAAAAGACTCTGGGGTGGGTGGGTGGGTGGGGAGAATACAGGTCCATGAAAGATGATGAATGACATAGTGGGGGTTGTATTGTTAAATGGGAATCTGGGGAATGTTATGCATGTACAAACTATTGTATTTACTGTTGAATGTAAAACATTAATTCCCCAATAAAGAAATAAATTATTAAAGAAAGAAAGAAAGAAAGAAAGAAAGAAAGAAAGAAAGAAAGAAAGAAAGAAAGAAAACCAAATAAATGGACAAAATGATTACAGAGGGGAATCAGGCAGTATGCAGTGGGTTAAGCGCACGTGGCGCAAAATCCAAGGACCGGCATAAGGATCTCAATTTGAGCCTCAGGCTCCCCACCTGCAGAGGAGTCACTTCACAGGTGGTGAAGCAGGTCTGCAGGTGTCTATCTTTCTCTCCCCCTCTGTCTTCCCCTCCTCTCTCCGTTTCTCCCTGTCCTATCCAACAACGATGACATTAATAACAACAATAATAACTACAACAATAAAAACAAGGGCAACAGAATGGAATAAATAAATATTTTTAAAATGATTACAGGGGCTGAGGAGCAGCAGAATATGTGTCTTATATGTGGGAGGCCCTATGTTCAATTCCCCACAACACATAAGAGCAACAAAGATAAAGTGGGTAGAACTCCTTGGAATCGTAATGCTTTGGTGTCTCACAAAAAAATAAAATAAAAATTGGGCTTGGGAGGAAGTTCAGTGGTAGACTGTAAGGCTGACATCTGTTAAGGCCCTGGATTGGTCCCCTAGCACTGTATAAAAAAATTAAATTAAAAGCTGAGTTTAGGTTAAGTTACTATAGAAATATTCATAATCTCTAAAATTTCTTGATTTAGAGAAATAATTATGTCTTTGTTTTTAGAAGTCACACCAAAATATTTACAGTTAAAGAGTATCATATCTTCAGTTTTCAAAAGTGAATTTTATAGGGACCGGGTAGTGGCACAAGTGGTTAAGTGCACGTTACAATGCTCAAGGACCAGGGTTTGAGCCTCCAGTTTCCACCTCAGAAGGAAAGCTTTGCAAGTGGTGATGTTGTGGGGTAAGTGTCAGGAACCACCTGAGACCAGTTCAGTCAAATTTGAGTCTTTATTAAGCTGGCTGGTGACTACACTAAAGCACTGCTCAGAGTGCAGTCCCGAGCTCAGTAGAGCACACTTATTTATAGGGGTAGGTGCAGGAAGCAAGCTAGGTTACAGAAGCCAAACATGCGGTGGTTAAGGTGGTCTATTACTGCGGTCAGGACAACCCGTTATGGAAACAGTCAACAATCAATGATTAATCAATAATTTCAGAAAACTAAGATCTACTTGTTGGCAAGTAAAATGGTTGCACAGGTTCAGGTTCAGGTCAAGATGGAGTCAGTGATGCTAAGAAAGCGGGGACCCTGTAGCAGTGAAGCATTGTTGCAGGTATCTCTTTGTCTCTCTCCTCTACCACCCCTTTTCCTTCTCGATTTCTGGCTGTCTCTATCCAATAAATACATAAAGATAATATAAAAGTGAATTTTATATACATCAATATGAATTTGTGTACATATAAAGAGAGTCCAGGGGGTGGCATAGTGGTAAAGCATTGGACTCTCAAGCATGAGGTCTTGAGTTCAATCCCTGGCAGCACATATACCAGAGTGATGTCTGGTTCTTTCTCTCTCCTATATTTCTCAGGAATAAATAAATAAAGTATTTTAAATAAATAAATAGAGTATGACAAAGCAATATAATAAAACACAAACAGTTGTGGAATCTGTGAGAAGGCTATACGGAAGACCTGTATACTATTTCTGTAACTTTAAGTTTGATATTACTCCAACTTAACAGTTAAAAAAAACAGGTAAAATGGGAGTCAGGCAGTAGTGCAGATGGGTAAGCGCATGTGGTGCAAAGGCAAGGACTGACATAAGGATCCCGGTTTGAGCCCCCTGCTCCCCACCTGCAGGGAGTCACTTCACAGGTGGTGAAGCAGGTCTGCAGGTGTCTATCTTTTTCTCCCCCTCTGTCTTCTCCTCCTCCCTCCATTTCTCTCTGTCCTAGCCACAACGATGACATTAATAACAACAACAATAAAACAATAAGGGCAACAAAAGGAATAAATAAATAAAATATTTTTTAATCTCAAAAAAATAAAGTCAATAAAAATGTTAAAAAAAAATCCAATGTCTACTGGCTACAATATTCAAATAGTACAGATGGATATAACATAAAAAACTGAAATCCAGTGTCTTCCTTAGTTCCACCCCTAGATGTGATAGTTTCTCAGAATTTATACGTGTCTGGTTTTTTTATTTGTATTTTAGAAATGAGTTCACACTACATATTCTTCCCACAACAGCTTTCTTTATCTGATGACATGAACTGGATGACTTGCTGCCATACAGACCTGACAGGTCACCAGGTAGAGCACCTGCTTTGCTATGTGTAAGGCCCTGAGTTTGAGCCCTGAGCCACATGGGAGCACCACAGATGGCACTAGGGACCACCATGTATAGTGGAGTAGTGTCTCCTGTCTCTGTCTCTGTCCCGCACACTTTTCTCTCTATCCCTCCTTTTCTCTTTTTCTAAAAACAAACAAAAAACAGGAGTGGGGGGTCAGGAGACAGTTCACCTGGTCGTCACACGGGTGAAGACCCCAGCACAATATAAGACTATGCAAAGCACCAGGGGAAACTCCAAAAATGATGGAGTAGTGCTGTGATGACTCCTCTTTCTGTCTTTGTCTGAAATTTAAAAGTTTGTAGTGTACTGGGTGGTGCTGCACCTGGTAGAGTGCAGGTATCACAGAATGCAAGGACCTGGGTTCAAACCACCAGTCTCTCTACATGTAGGGGTAGTTTCACAAGGATTGAAACAGTGCTGCAGGTATCTATCCCTTTCCATATCCCCCTTCCCTCTCAATTTCCAGCTCTCTCTCTCCAAAAAAAAAAAAAAAAAGTTTACCATGAGCAGTGGAATCATGCATGCCAGAGGTCTTGACAAAAAAGCAAAGACATTTCAGCTTTGTGCGTGCCACACTGGGGGGTCTTTAGGACAAAAGGCAGCAGTGTGGGAGCCATGTACTTACTTAAACAGGCATCACCTCCATCTACAGTGCTCAGTCCTCCTCTCAAACCCTCCATGTCACTTAAGGCATCTCTTTTGGTCCTCATGAGAGTCGTATGAAGGAGACATGGTTGCTCTTGCATCGTATAGCTGAGAAAACTTTAACTAAAGTAGCCTCAACCAGCCTGGTTGTTATGAGCACCCTGACTTAACATGTCGGACTACAGTCACAGGCCAAGTGGAGCAAAAAGCCAGTGAAGTTAAATAAAAAGGGAAGTTTGCAAATAACTTAGTACAAAGAATACTGCCTATCTTTTACCTTGATTTACCTATTATGAGCATTTTACCTCATTTGCTTTATCACTTGTGCATATGCATATATAGCATTTATTCTCAAATCATTTAAGTAATCTTAGAATGCAGCTCTCTGCTATGGAGTTGAAACAGAATGATGGCAAACAGAAAAATAATAAGCACAGAGACAAGTATGGGCAATTTACAAAAAAGCTTTCATCTACAGTTTTCTCATTTCATCTTTAAAGCCCCTTACTGTATATGTAAGATTAATCCCAACTCTCACTTTATAAGAAAGGAAGCAGACTCCAACACCTTGTCCAAGGACAAACAACTAGAATCAAAAAGTAAAGCTAGGGTCCATATCTCAGACACGGTACGGTTTACTTTCACTTCTATCCAGGCACTTGGATACTGGTGACTGTCTGGTCACAGAGCTGACTGGCACTGCAGCTGTAATATGCAGTGTCCAGCACTGGGGGTGGGCAACAACAGGCAGCTGCCAGTACTTCCTTTCAGAGGGTGAGCAAAGAAAGAGTGACATGGGCAGATTGTGAGATCACCTTTAAAATATGTTAAAATAGGGGCCAGGCATTAGGCAGCAGGTTAAGCACACATGACATGAAGCGCAAGGACCAGCGTAAGGATCACAGTTCAAGCCCCTGACTCCCAACCTGCAGGGGAGTCACTTCACAAGCAGTGAAGCGGGTCTGTAGGTGTCTATCTTTCTCTCCCCTCCCTCTCTTCCCTTCCTCTCTCAATTTCTCTCTGTCCTATCCAACAACAGCAATAGTAATAATAACAACAAGGGCAACAAAAATGAGGGAAAATGGCCTAGAGGAGCAGTGGATTCATTGTGCAGGCACGGAGGCCCAGCAATAACCCTGGTGGCAAAACAAAACAAAATAAAAAAAACAAAAACTGTTAAAACAGGGTGGGGTAGATAGTATAATGGTTATGCAAAGAGACTCCCATGCCTGAGGCTCCAAAGTCCCAGGTTCAATCCCCAGCACCACCATAAACCAGAACTGAGCAGTGCTGTGGTTTAAAAAAAAAAAAAAATCTGTTAACAAAACTAGGGTGGGTAGTGGTGGATGTTAGGGATCCAGCACCCTGTGGTGGTAGAGGAGGAGAAGGATGGTTTTGTAGAGGGTGAGCTGACGTCTATCCTGGGGTGATGTGAAACTATACCTCTGTGAAACAATAGTCCTGTAAAATCAGTGTTTCCCCAATAACATGGTAATGCCAAAACTAGACTGCTTGCTGGTGCAACATTATGGCAGACAGATGAATGAAATGAAATTTCAAAATGTTGGTGGAATCACAGGAAGGCAGTTCCACAGCCTTAAACTTTTGGTTCTAATATTTCCACTTAATAGTTAGATGTTGTAAGACGGGCACATCATTGTTAATGGGCAAAGACCAAAGGGGGAAAATATCCTCAAGGAAAATGACTAATTGTCAGAGTCATTTAATAATTACTATATATCACTTAAAAGGATCCAGTAAATCTGTATTTGCTGACATAGAAAGATAAGTGGGATAAACCACAAAGCAGTGTGCACACTGTGATTTCATCTTTCTTTCTGGTCATATGTAGCAAACAGTTTGGAAATACAACTTATTGACATGATAGATGGTAGTGATACAACCACTGCCAGCACTTTACCCACAGTATTCAGAGTAACTCAACATTCCCAGCACCCCTCCAACAGTGGAAATACCCAGTCTCCATTTTTCAGATGAGAATTAAACAGCAACATGAGTTGGCAGCACTGATAGTGAGCCTGGTTGGGGGGTGAGGGTGGGAGCATAGCCAGGGTCACACACAGGCCCCAGGAGAGAAGCTAGGATTTTAACTTGGGCATGCTGCTTAGAGAAACACATCCTGATGATGGTCTTTCACATTCTGTAGCAAGCACTCCACTCCTCTACTGTCTGATTCTATACAGTGAGTGTATTCCTGTTAATAGGGAAAAATAATGCCAGCATATGTGGAAGACACAAGGAAGTACTCACATGCTGACCGGAAAGGAATGCTGATTCTTCCCTGGATGCTGCTGATGGCCACAATGTGTCCTTGTCTCCTGGTGATCATGTCGGGCAGGAGTGCTAAGGACAGAGGGCAAAAGCTTTAGGAGAGGACTCTTTCTCATGTCACTGCACTGTGTGCTGAGAGGAGGTGACTCTACTTGCATTTAATTAGAATACCACAACGTGAACTGTGAGAGGCCCCTGGGGTAGAGAGCCATGCTTTGTGAAAACTTTCTGACCTCCTGAACCCAGCACCCAGTCAGCATGCCAGCAGGAAGAGGAAATGGAAGGAAGCAGACAGAAGCAAAGATGCAAAAAGAAGCTTAGAAAAAGAGAAGTACCAAGCTATATAACAATACCCAATATAGCATGGACATAGGCAATGTTCAGTTAAAAAGGAACCAGTTAGGGGTTGGGTAGTTGTACACTGGCTGAGTGTACATATTACAGTGCACACAAACCTGGGTTCAAGCCTCCAGTCTCCACCTGCAGACAGAAAACTTCACAAACAGTGAAACAGTGCTACATGATTCTCTCTCTCTCTCCTTCCTTCCTTCCCTCCCTCCCTCCCTCTTACCCAATCTCTCATTTCCTTCTTTGCTTTGTCTCTATCCAAAGTAAAAATAAATGAATAATTTAAAAAAGGAACCAGGTGAGTGAAAACGATGCCAACAAACACTGCTCCTTTCCTAAGCTTGTTACCTTTTGTAAGGGCAACTGGACCAAAGTAGTTTGTCTCCATGACTGTCTTGTCCACATCAATGGTGGTGTCCACAATGGTGCCACGGTAGCTGATGCCTGCGTTGTTGATGAGGACATCCACATGGCCAAAGCACTGCAGGATCTTGCTTGCTGCTGCAGCTATGGCCCCAAAGTCTGTCAGGTCAAAGGCCACTACATAAGGCCTATGTGTCTGCACCTAATCAGACAGAAACTAAATATACCTTCACAGGAACAGGCCATGATTATGTGCTCCTGCTTTTCAGAGTACTGGGACTGGCTTACTGACTATGAAATGACATGGGCTGCAGCACCTCTATTCTCTAAGATGTGGCCTGGAGGTCCATTGTTGGAGAAGTCCGGGAAGTCCACCAGGCCGCTGTTTCCATGAGGTCCAAGTGGGTCGACCCAAGGCTCTCCCCTCTCTGGGTCAGACAATGGCAAGTTCCCCTGACTTGTGAACTAATGACGGATGGCTTCTCCGAATGGGGGCTACCTTTCTTCACATGCCCTTCCTCTCCCCTTAAAACAAAGGCCAGGAATTATTGTACATTGTGTTTGGCCAAACTTGAAAACCACCGCAAACTCCTGTTACTCAACTGCCCCCTTCCTCTGAAGTGCCTGTAATTTACCCCCTGGGAAAATTACATTGTGAGCTTGTGATTAAACCTTGTATGGTAACTCTTCACTTGTGATCAAATAGTTTGTAGGTCAAAATGTGACTATGCATTGTGTTGTCTTGTGTTTGGGTTAATGATTACCTTAACCATCTCTCCCTGTGCAGTGGGTATATCTGCTTGCTTTCTCTCTCAGTAAGTCTCTCAAAGAGTGGCCCACTTCTCTGAGGCCTCTCCTGGAGCTGGATGAGTCTAGCATGATTCTTGTCTCTCTGTGCACATCGCCCCCAACACCAGAGCGACATCAGAGCCACCCCAGGACTCCCAGGGGGTCACTCTGACCTCCGTCCTCCAATGGCCAGGGAGGCGGGGAACCCAGAGCGACAGCCTGTAGATTGGCACCCGAACAGCTGCCTTTCCTATAGCAGCCTGCCATTATGAAGTGCTTAAATTGAGCAAAATAATCTGTAATTTTCCATGTAAGCACTCCCCTGAAATCTGCAAGCATTCAGATAGACTCTAGAGTTCCAAAATAACCACTTCAGAGACTTTCTGCCAGTATAGTTGCCCAGGTGGAAAGATGGAGTCCTGGCACTGTCTACTCTTGTTATTATCTTCCCTGATTTCACACTGCACCCTTGTGCCTTAATGAACTAGCTTCCAGTGGGAAGCCACTGGAGCTAGATTAGTCATTCATGTTTCTAACATTTCCTTCGTGGAATATGTTTCTATTTATTTGTTTTTACTTTATTGGGGAAGGGTTAATGGATTATAGTTTAAATGTTGACACATATACATATATATATATATATATATATATATATATATATATAGCCAAATCAAGGTACTTTCCTGCCACTTATGAATTCCATGTCATCACCATGGATTCATTAATCTAGGCTGACTCTCCCCCCACCCCCATATTTTTTGGGGCCAGGCAGATTGGTATTATTTCAACCATTGACAGCTGAAGTAGATTCTAGTAGCTCTAAAAGTCACACCTGGGCTAAGGAGATAACAATGGTTATGCAGAAAGCTGTCATGCGGAGTCGGGCAGTAGCACAGCGGGTTAAGCGCACATGGTGCAAAGCGCAAGGACAGGCGTAAGAATCCCAGTTCGAGCCCCCGGCTCCCCACCTGAAGGGGCGTCGCTTCACAAGTGAAGCAGGTCTGCAGGTGTCTATTTATCTCTCGCCCTCTCTGTCTCCCCTCCTCTCTCCATTTCTCTCTGTCCTATCCAACAACGACGACATCAATAACCACAACAATGTTAAACAACAAGGGCAACAAAAGGGAAAATAAATTAATTAAAAAAAAAAAAAAGAAAGCTGTCATGCTTGAGGCTAAGATCCCAGATTTGCTCTCTGATAACCACCATAAGCCAGAGCTGGGCAGTGCTCTGATTAAAAAGAAAAAAGTAAAATAGTAATAAATAACAAAGGAGTAACACATGGATTTGTGTTTATTTGTTTGGTACTCAAAAATATATTTCCGAGAAAATGGACCCATGGAAGCCCAAATGGACTTGGTAGTCAGACTGCCCTAATAATGGTGTTTTTTTTTTTTTTTTTGCCTCCAGGTTTATCACTGAGGCTCAGTGCCTGCACTACAAATCCACTCACTGCTCCTGAAGGCCATTTTTCCCATTTTGTTGCTGTTGTTGTAGTTGTTATTGTTGTCATAGCTGTTGTTGTTGGATACAGAAATCGAGAGAGATGGGGAAGACAGAGATGGGGAGAGAAAGACCTGCTTCACCGCTTGCAAAGAGAACCCCCTGCAGGTGGGGAGCTGGGGGCTCGAACCGGGATCCTTACTCCGGCCCTTGCGCTTTGCCCCATGTGTGTTCAACCCGCTGCGTTATTGCCCAGCTCCCACCCCCAATAATTTTTAAAGATAAAGGAAGACATGGACAGAGGCAGAAAGTTGACAGATAAATGAAATAAGACTACTAAAAAATAAAGAAAAAAATTATAAAAACATTATGAGGCTCAAAAGTGCAATAATTAAAATGAAACATACATGGGTATTCAAAAGCAGATCTGAGAATGCAGTAGAGAAGGCAACTGAAATTGAATCTGAGAATGAAAAAGAAAGAGAAGTGAACACAGTCTAATGTAATATTATCAAGTGGATCAGCATAGTGGGAATCTGAGGAGAAAGAAAAGGCTAGAAAGAATATTTGAAGAAATAATTGCCAAAAACTTCCCAAATTTAATGGAAAATATGAATCTATACATGTATGGTGCTCAGTACCACAAAGGATAAACTCAGAAAGCCATGTTAAGCCAATACATTATAACCGGGGGTCGGGTGGTGGCTGGGTGGTGGCGCAGTGGGTTAAGCACATGTGGCGCAAAGCGCAAGGAATGGCGTAAGGATCCCGGTTCACTCGAGCCCCCGGCTCCCCACCTGCAGGGGCATCACTTCACAGGCGGTGAAACAGGTCTGCAGGTGTCTATCTTTCTCTCCCCCTCTCTGTCTTCCCCTCCTCTCTCCATTTCTCTCTGTCCTATCCAACAACGAACAACATCAACAATGGCAATAATGATGACCACAGCCAGGCTACAACAACAAGGGCAACAAAAGGGGAAAAAAAACGGCCTCCAGGAGCGCTGGATTCATGGTGCAGGCACCGAGCCCAGCAATAACCCCGGAGGAAAAAAAAAAAAAAAGATACATTATAACCAAACTATCAATAGAAAAAAAGTAAGAGATAGGAGATCCATAAGGAAACAAAGAACTTGGATAACATTATAAACCAACTGAATCTAACAGGTATATATGGAAGACTATTCAACAACAGCACAGTGCATTCTTGAACACATACGGAATGCTCTCCAGCAGGTACCAAGTTCTCAGTAGATTTTAAAAGCTTGAGGATGTAGAATGTCAATTTACATGACTGAGGTCATAGAAGAAATAGGTTTAATTCCCGGCACCCCACTCTGCTAGAGCTGAGCAGTGTTTCAGTTCACTAGCAAAATAAGTAAGTCTATGGGGGGGGGGGCAGGTGGTGGTGCACCAGATTAAGTGCACATAGTGCAAAGCACAGAGACTGGACTAACAATCCCAGTTTGAGGCCCCCGGCTCTCCACCTACAGGAGGGTTACTTCACAAGAGGTAGAGCAGGTCTTGCAGGTGTCTTATCGTTCTCTCCCTGTCTCTATCTTCCCTTTTTCTCTCAATTTCTCTCTGTCCTATCCAACAACAACAACAAATGGAAAAAAATGGCCACCAGGAGCAGTAGATTCCCAGTGCAGGCACCAAAGCCGTAAGTCTAAAAATACATTTTGAGGGGTGTGGGTAGATATAATAATAGTGATGCAAAAAGACTCTCATGCCTGAGGCTTCAAATTCCCAGGTTCAATCCCCCGTACCACCATAAGCCAGATCTGAGAAGTGCTTCAGTAAAAAAAAAAAAAAAAAGTTTTGAAAAACAGATGTCTATATATAAAGTATCTTTTCCAAACACAATGTGATGAATAAATCAATAACAGGAGATAAAATGGAAATCAAACCATTCTCCTAATCACTGTCTCAAAAGAAATCAAATGGAAAATTAGGAAATACTTAGACACAAAAATGAAAGCCCAATGTAACAAAACCAGATCAAGACCTTGCCCTCAGTGGATCAATAATGGCAGAGAATGTTCCATCCTCTGAAGGGAGGCTGGACAACATACAGTATGCTACACCTGAGGAAGATGGGTCCTGATATTGGGGCAGCCTGGAACGTTCCTACTCACGACCACAGAATGTGAGCTCAGATCTACAGGGATGCAGAGGCCACATAGGCTCCTAAGCTGAATATGGGCCCCAGATCACATCAAATCGATGGGATTTACAGTCAACAATATTTATACCCCTTTCCAATATTTGGGAACTACTCTCTTTCCTGATCCAGCTTTCTGGTCCTTTTTCCAGCCATGACATCATCTCACCAGACAATAACTTGGATCCACCTGCATATCAGATGTCAGGCTTAAAAAAAAAAACCAAACTAGAACAGTCATGGGCCCTTTGGAATATAACTAAAATAGGCCTACTAACTATCTACAAAACTGAGACCCCCCCCCCAACTCATCATCTGAACCATACCAGCCTTTAAGTTCATGATTAGTCAACAATTTGTTTGGCTTTATATGTTAACTCTTTTTTCAGCCACCAGGTTCCAGATGCTAGCATGATGCCAACCTGACTTCCCTGGGCAGATGATTCCACCAATGTGTCCTGGAGCCCCGCTTTCCCAGAGCCCTGGCCCACTATGGAAAAAGAGAGATAGGCTGGGAGTATGGATTGACCTGTCAACGCACATGTTCAGCGGGGAATCAATTACAGAAGCCAGACCTCCCACCTTCTGCACCCCATAATGACCCTGGGTCCATACTCCCAGAGGGTTAAAGAATAGGAAAGCTATCAGGGGAGGGGATGGGATATGGAGTTCTGGTGGTGGGAATTGTGTGGAGCTGTACCACTTTTATCCTGTATTTTTGTCAGTGTTTCCTTTTAATATAAAAAAAATAAAAATAAAAAAAAAACCACAAAGATCCTTTCAGAGAAGTCTTTCAGAAAACTAGAAATAGAAGGGGAAATTTCTATACATAATGGGTGTTTAAAAAAAAAAAAGCACATGATAGATGTTCAACTCATCTTACATTAAGGAAATGCAAGTCAAAATCACAATGAGATACCACTTCAAAGTTTCTAGGACGGGTATAGTTAAAAAATATTAATAGGGGACCAGGTGGTGGTGTACTCGTTTGAGCACACAGATTATCATACACAAGAATGCAGGTACATTAGTTGCCACCTTCAGGGGGAGTAGTTAAACAAGGCTGCAGATATCTTCTTTCTCCCCTTCTCTATCTCCCAACCCCTCTCCATTTCTCTCTCTCTCCTATCAAGTATAAATAAGATAAAAATAAATTTAAAAAAGGGGAAAAATTGCTACCAGGATCAGTATATTCACAGTGTAGGCACCAAGCCCCAGCAATAACCCTGGTAGCAAATATATATATGAAAAAGAAGAGAAGAGAAAGAGAACCAAAGTTCACTACACTACAGCACATGCAATGCTGGGAACTGATCTTAGGATGTCACATGTAAGACTGCAATACTTTATCCACTGTGCCACCTCCTGGACCACTAATATTTTTTAATATTTATTTATTACCTTTTGTTGCCCTAGTTGTTTTATTATTGAAGTTATTATTGTTGTCGTTCTTGGATAGGATAGAGAGAAATGGAGGGAGGAGACAGAGAGGGGAAGAGAAAGACAGACACCTGCAGACCTGCTTCACCGCCTGTGAAGCGACTCCCCTGCAGGTGGGGAGTCGGGGACTCAAACTGGGATCCTTGCACTTTGCGCCATGTGTACTTAGCCCACTGCACTACCGCCTGACTCTCTTTAATTTTTTAAAAATATAGAAAAGAGGAAGTGTTGGGAAGGATGGGGGTAAACTGGAACACTTATGCATTGCTAGTGAGAATATAAAATAGTACACTCCAGTGGAAAAGTTTGGTAGCTTCTCAAAAAGTTAAGCATAAAAGTACTCCATGGCCTAGAAATTCCACTCCTAGATACATAGCCAAAACAAACAAACAAACAAACAAGCCAGGAAATTTAACGAATACATGTACATCGATGACTATCAGAGAATAGTTATGATGGCCAAAAGGTAGAAACAATATTATGTCCACCAAAGAATAAACAAAATGTTTACACATACAGAGTAACACTGTTCTGCATAAAAGGGATAAAATTCTGATGCATGCTATAATATGAATAAACTCTGAACATATGCTTAGTGAAATAACCCAGACATACCTGAACAAATATTGAGCTGTCAGAAGTTACGACATGTTTTTCTTTTTTTTTTTATTTTATAATTTATTTCTTTATTGGGGAATTAATGCTTTACATTCAACAGTAAATACAATAGTTTGTACATGCATAACATTCCCCAGATTCCCATTTAACAATACAACCCCCACTATGTCATTCATCATCTTTCATGGACCTGTATTCTCCCCACCCACCCACTCACCCCAGAGTCTTTTACTTTGGTGTAATACTCCAATTCCATTTCAGGTTCGACTTGTGTTTTCTTTTCTAATATTTTTCTTTTTTTGTTGTTGTTGTTGTAGCTATTGTTGTTGATGTTGTCGTTGTTGGATAGGACAGAGAGAAATGGAGAGAGGAAGGGAAGACAGAGAGGAGGAGAGAAAGATAGACACCTGCAGACCTGCTTCACCACTGTGAAGCGACTCCCCTGCAGGTGGGAAGCTGGGGGCTTGAACTAGGATCCTTATGGCGGTCCTTGCGCTTTGTGCCATGTGCTCTTTTTTTTTTAAATAATTTATTTCTTTATTGGGGAATTAATGTTTTACATTCAACAGTAAATACAATAGTTTGTACATGCATAACATTCCCCAGATTCCCATTTAACAATACAACCCCCACTATGTCATTCATCATCTTTCATGGACCTGTATTCTCCCCACCCACCCACCCACCCCAGAGTCTTTTACTTTGGTGTAATACTCCAATTCCATGTCAGGTTTGACTTGTGTTTTCTTTTCTAATCTTGTTTTTCAACTTCGGCCTGAGAGTGAGATCATCCCATATTCAGCCTTCTGTTTCTGACTTATTTCACTCAACATGATTTTTTCAAGGTCCATCCAAGATCGGCTGAAAACAGTGAAGTCACCATTTTTTACAGCTGAGTAGTATTCCATTGTGTATATAAACCACAACTTGCTCAGCCACTCATCTGTTGTTGGACACCTGGGTTGCTTCCAGGTTTTGGCTATTACAAATTGTGCTGCCAAGAACATATGTGTACACAGATCTTTTTGGATGGATGTGTTGGGTTCCTTAGGATATATCCCCAGGAGGGGAATTGCAGGGTCATAGGGTAGGTCCATTTCTAGCCTTCTGAGAGTTCTCCAGACTGTTCTCCACAGAGGTTGGACCAATGACATTCCCACCAGCAGTGCAGGAGGGTTCCTTTGACCCCACACCCTCTCCAGCATTTGCTGCTGTTACCTTTTCTGATGTATGACATTCTCACAGGAGTGAAGCGATATCTCATTGTTGTCTTTATTTGCATTTCTCTGACAATCAGTGACTGGGAGCATTTTTTCATGTGTTTCTCGGCCTTTTGGATCTCTTCTGTGGTGAATATTCTGTCCAAGTCCTCCCCCCATTTTTGGATGGGGTTATTTGTTGTCTTGTTGAGTCTGGCAAGCTCTTTATATATGTTGGTTATTAAACTCTTATCTGACGTATGGCATGTAAAGATCTTCTCCCATTCTGTGAGGGGTCTCTTGGTTTGGGTAGTGGTTTCTTTTGCTGTGAAGAAGCTTTTTAATTTGATGTAGTCCCATAGGTTTATACTTGCCTTAGTCTTCCTTGTAATTGGATTCGTTTCATTGAAAATGTCTTTAAAATTTATGCGGAAAAAAGTTCTGCCAATATTTTCCTCTAAGTATCTGATAGTTTGTGGTCTAACATCCAAGTCCTTGATCCACTTGGAATTTACTTTTGTATTTGGTGAAATACAAAAGTATTTCACTACTATGATTGTGTTACTGTTATGATTGTATTTCACTACTATGATTGTGTTACTGTTAATATATTGCTGTAGATCAGTAGAAGTTTGATGTATTTAGATGGCTTCTCATTGGGTGCATAGATATTAATAATTGTTAAGTCCTCTTGATTGACTGATCCTCTGGGCATTAAGTAGTGTCCATCCCTATCTTTTTTAATCTTATCTATTTTAAAGTCTATCATGTCAGATATGAGAATAGCTGTTTCTGCCCTTTTTTGTGGGCCATTAGCTTGTATGATAGTTTTCCATCCTTTCACTTTAAGTCTGTGTTTGTCTTATTGAGTTAGGTGAGTTTCCTGTAGACAACATATTGTTGGGTTGTGTTTTCTGATCCATCTTCCTACTCTGTGTCTTTTAATAGGTGAATTCAGGCCATTGACATTTATTGATATCAAAGATTGAAGATATTTTAACGCCATTCTTGTAGAGTTTTAGAGTGTTTTGATATATGTCCTATTTGTGGTGGTCTGGTTGTTTATAGGAGACCTTTCAGAACTTCTTTCAGGGCAGGCTTGGTGATGGTTGCTTCCTTCAACTGTTGCTTGTCTGAGAAGGTTTTGATGCTTCCATCTAGTCTGAATGACAGTCTAGCAGGACATAGTATTCTTGGCTGAAAGCCTTTCTCATTGAGCACTTGATAGATATCTTGCCATTCTCTTCTGGCCTGTAGTGTTTGTATGGAGAAGTCTGCTGCTAATCTTATGGGTTTTCCTTTGTAGGTGACTCTTTGTTTTTCTCTTGCAGCCTTGAGGATCCTTTCTTTATCCTTATTCCTTTCCTACGCTATTTAATATTTATATCGATGACCTCCCAGAAACTTCTTCAAGGAAGTTCATCTACGCCGATGACATCTGCTGTGCAACTCAGGTATCAAAGTTCGACACCCTCGAGGAAACACTCACGAAAGACATGTCTCTGATATTTGATTACTGTAAAAAATGGCGACTGCAGCAAAGGTGGGCGCGAGGAATAACATCATTGCAAGACTGGCCAGCTCCTCATGGGGCGCGAGTGCTTCCACACTACGATCATCATCTCTGGCATTATGCTATTCCACTGCAGAATACTGTGCCCCAGTATGGTTCTGTAGCCCCCATGTCCACTTGGTCGATTCCAAATTTTATTCCTCCATGAGGATAATTTCTGGAACCATCCATTCCACCCTGGTTCCATGGCTGCCAGTTCTTAGCAACATCGCCCCGCCAGATATTCGTCGGGATGTGGCATCATCTAAGTTCATTTCCCATGACTACGCTCGACCGGACCTGCCAATATACGCGGATATCTTCGCCCACCCTGTCCAACACTTGACGTCTCGTCACCCAATCTGGTCCCCTACGCCTACACTGAACTTCTCTGTTCCAGACTCTTGGAAACAGAGTTGGCAGTCAGCTGAGGTAAAGAACAAACACCTCATCACAGACCCCTGCAAGCGTCAACCCGGCTTTGACCTAGCACGTTATGATTGGGCCCTCCTCAATTGCTATCGAACAGGCCATGGCCGGTGCGCAGCTATGTTCCATCGCTGGGGAGCCAGAGACGACCCAAACTGCCCCTGCGGCTACAGACAATGACCCACATAGTCAACGACTGCCACACCTCTCCAGATTCAAAGGAGGTCTTGAAACTTTACATCAGGATCAACCTGACGCTGTTGACTGGCTACGGAAGAAGGGCAAATGCTAGAGGAAGAAGATTCCCTTCCATTCTAAGTATGACATGTCTTGGTGTCTTTAGGTCTGGGTTAATTCTGTTTGGGACCCTCTGGGCTTCTTGAATCTTCATGTCTTTGGTGTTGTCTAGACTAGAGAAATTTTCAGCTATTATGGCCTGGAGAATGCTTTCTTCCTCTCCTTCTCTTTCTTCCTCTGGTAAGCCAATAATGCGTATATTGTTTCTTTTGAAGTCATCCCATAGGACTCTGTTGTTGTTTTCTGTTGGTATGCATGAGACCCCTTCTGTTTCATTTGGTTTAAATCCCCCCTGCTTAACACTATTCTATTTATATAACCGCTGTTAACAAGCACTACCCTCCCTCCAGGGCACTGGTTCAATCCCCACTGTTTCATGATATGTTTTTGCTCCACCCTGATCCTCTCCTTGTCACACTCTGATTGTCACCAGTCACTTTTCTCTCCACCCTCTCTATGTCACATCCTGTTTCCACCCTACTTGGCAAGTATATATAAAGACAGCATTGTGAGTTTTAGGGTACTTGAGTTTAGCTTAGCTCGGCTTAGATTGTGCTGCGTCCTGCATGAATAAAGAGATACTGCCTACAGCTCAACCATGAGTCCCTGGTCGTCTGTTACCCGCCCGTGAAGCCAGCCCGGCGAAAACAACAGTTTTCAGCATCTCTTAATCTCTTTTTGAGATCTCTTACTTCTTTTTTAGTTGTCTCTAATTCATCCTCAATCTTGCTAATTCTGTCTTCAGCCTCATAGATTCTATTCTCTCTGCCCTCTACTGCTTTCTGGAGTTCATCAATTTTGTTGCCCTACTCTGATACTGTTTTAGCTTGTTCAGCTAGTTGCCTTCTTAGCTCAGCAATTTCAGCTTTCAGCTCTCTAATAACCATGAGATAATTAGAATTTTCTTCCATATTCTCATTTGTTGTTCCTGCATTTCTGATTACAATTTTTTCAAATTCTTTACTCACTCCTGTTATTATTTCCTTAGCTAATGTTTGGATGTTGAACTCGTTGTTTTGTGCTTCACCCTCTGGAGGACTTTTAGCTGGACTCTTGTCCTGGTTCGAGTCTCCAATATTTTTTCTTGTTGTTTTAACCATTTTATATATTATGTTATGAGTTCCCTTTATCAGTACTTTTCAAATTATTGATTACTATTGCCTGGATTGACTTGTGTCTAAGTAATTTAATTAAAGGGTTTACCGTGGTGGAAGTTAACAGTTTTTTCAATCCCTGAGTTGGAGCTCAGTGGTGTAAAAGCCTCTTTTTTTTTTCTTCCCTGTAGGCTATGGGAGCCTGAGGGCTTTTAAACTATCAGTAGGCTTCTTAGCTTAATCACTGACTCCTGACCAAGAGATAAAGCAGGGTGTGGCAGAGATAATCCAGTGGTTATGCAAAGAGACTTTCACAGCCCCTCAGCTATGCCACCAAGGTATAGGTCTTCTCCTGAGTTTCCTGGTTAGATCTCTGTCCCCTGGTGTCCCTCCCTGTTGCTGCTCCAGATTCTGAGGGTAGTAGTAATGGAGACTCAGAGTTGCACTTGGTGAGTCTCTGGGGAGTCCTTTCCTCCCTTCAGCTGTCCCCTTGTTGTGGAGCAGACTGGAGGTGGTGTCTCCACTGATAAACTGTTGAACTGTTAGCAGTCACTTAATCTCTCCTTAGGCCCCTCTCTCCTCTCTGTCACCAGCCACGCGTGTTTGTACTCACGGGTGATTTACTGGGTTCCTGTGGTCATTCTAGTCCTGTCTTGTTTCGGTCCGGGTGGTCTCCTTTGGTATTCCTAGTTGATCCGGGAGAGGAGAGGAGTGCTGCCACATGCTCTTAAACGACATATTTTTCAATGCAAAACTGTCATGACTTTTCCAACAACCCTACATTGTACTGTTTCATTTATATGAGGTATATAGACTACACAGATTCATAAACACAGAAAATAGAAGAAAAGAGAGAAAATAGAATTGTGGTTTCCAGGGATGAGAAGGGAGGAGTGAATTTTTGCTTAACTGGTACAGATTGATTTTTTTGGGAGGACAATATAAAGGTTTTGGTAGTGAAGATATTTACACTGTGAATTAATTTAATGAGTTGCACAATTACAAATTACAAATAATAAATTTTTTTCTCCTACTTAAAATTTCAAGTAATAGGGAGTTGGGTGGTAGCGCAGCAGGTTAAGTGCATGTGACGCAAAACGCAAGGACCGGTGTAAGGATCCTGGTTCGAGTTCCCGGCTCCCCACCTGCAGGGGAGTTGCTTCACAAGCAGTGAAGCAGGTTTGCAGGTGTCTATCTTGCTCTCCCCGTCTTCCCCTCCTCTCTCGATTTCTTTCTGTCCTATCCAACAACAACAACATCAATAACAACAACGATAAGAACTACAACAAGAGCAACAAAAGGGAATAAATAAATAAATTTTTTAAAATTTCAAGTAATTGACAGCATGACAACATCTCTTCTGAAACAGAAAAGAAAAAAAGGAAAGAAGGGTGGAAGGGGGGGAAGGGAAAGAGGAGTAGATATGCTTGGTAAAGGGGAAAAAGGAAGAATTCAGAATGAACTTCTTTGCAATGCTTATAAGTAGTGGAACTGGTATTTGAAACCATGATGGTTTTCCTCTGGTCTAGTGGATCCAGTGTGACCATGTGGTTGCCTTGAATGCCTAGCAGACTAGAAGTGGCAACTACCCTGTCAAGTGTCTGCAGAGGATAGACTGTACCACTGTATCCCTTCCCATGGAAAATACCCATCACTCCCACTCCCAGCCCTCCCAAACAACCCCCCTAGTTCACCTTATTGGCCTGAGAAGCAGTGAGTTCTGTGATGAGCTCTTCTAGGCTCTCCTTGTTCCGGCCACAAAGCACCAGCTTAGCACCTGCATCATAGAAGACTTTGGCACATTCTAAGGGAGAGAAGTAAGTTTGAAAGCTGAGAAAACTAAATATTTTTCTTTCCTAACACAGTTCACTTCAAACCTCCCCAACCTTTCAGAACATGCATTTGCTTCTTCACACTTAACATGTATGCACTAGCCCACACTGTGGACTAGACTTGGAGCTATGAATTAAGAGTCCCACTGATAAATAAGCAGTTTCTGCCTTTTGAGAACTCATGGTTAGTGGTGTGATAGACATCTACAAAGCAAGAGGAAGGCAGGAGCTTATGGATAGATGTTAGATACTATGCTGCCCAGAACTTCCCATGACAATCTTCTAGCTCTGAACAAGCTGAGGAGCACTGCTCCATTTTCACAGCTGAGGGAGCTCAGTGAGAGTAAGCAATGCATCCAGTGACTGGGAGTTCCCAGCTATGGAAATGCCATGGTCTGTTGAGGTCTGTGTTTGAATGCAACCCAGGCTGTTGCCAGCACCTTAATCACCATCACCCCTGTACCTTTCAGGACTTGGCCATTCTGTTCAGGGTGCTGGCAGCAGGAAGTGGGCTCCCTCTCAGTGCTTACAGATTCTTTCTCTGCTGTACTTCTCTACCAGATAGAATGGCATTGTGGGCAGCTTTGGGCTCACATTAATATAACTCCCCAGCCAGACAGGACAGGGGCCATTGACCTGTCTTGTCCAAGCTTTGGTGTCAAAATTCCAGTGAGAGACTGTTCAGCCATGCTGGAAGTACAAGCAGCCCAGCAAGGGACAGGTGAGGCCAAAGTGAGGGTCCGGAAGAAGAGGACACCAGAATTCAGAACTAACCTGAAGGGCAAGGGGAGGAGGCAGAAGGTGAGGTCTTCTTGCAATGCCCCCAAACATGTTTAATACTCTTAAAACTTACAGCTTATTAAAAGCAGTACGTATCAGTGGTCAAGAGACCTGATTTGAGGTGGACTTCTTCAGCCCCAACTCCAGACACTGACTGGTTCTGTGAACTTGGGTAAAGTGTGATCTGCTTCTTATATTCTTCTATAAAATGCAAATAAGAATAGCACTGGGATTGAATGAGTTATAGATATAAAAGGAGATTTTAAAAAGCACTATTTTAGGGTCTGGGGAGACAGCATAATGGTATGGCAAAGACTTTCATGTCTGAGGCTCTAGGTCCCAAGTTCAATCTCCAGTACAAGCATAAGCTACAGCTGCACAGTGCTCTTACCCCCACCCCACCCGCTAGGGCCCATACTAGATTTTAGAGGCCTAGGCTGTGACATGTGAGCTTGCTTCCCACCCCAACCTCTCAAGAAGGAACAGGCATGCCATGAGAACATGCCATAAGTGAAGGGGTTGAATTATTACTTTCTACCCCAGAGGGGAAGGAGGTTGTAGGGTTCAGGCAGGGTGTACACCCAAGAAATATCAAATTCCTTAAAACTCAAAAGGTTTCAGAACAGAAGTGGGAAAGAACGTCTAGTGTCCTTCAAGAAAAAGTTCTTTGGCATTTGGATGATCTCAGGGTGAAAAGTCCTCTCTTTTAACGGAACAGCTTTAGCTTCTCTCACAGCTTTCATTTGCCATTCATAGGCCAGCACCTCCCTGCATGTCCCCAGCTAGAATTTCCTGGAAGGAGATGCCTATTAACTAACACAATGCATTTTGCAGGTGAGCTCTATCATCTCCTTTCAAGATTTGATTGGTTCATCCTGACCTATGGCTCAAATCCAGATAAAGCTACAGCCATTGCTCTATATGGAGTGATGAACATACACACACACACACACATGCTGGATAAGGTCAGAGGCAGATGGTGGCAAATGACCTGGAGGCAGCTGGTACATTCAGGTCTGGGTATTTAGACAAGGTGTGCCCACAGGGACCTCACATAGACATCGCAGAGCTAAAGACTCCCCTATAGACTTGGTACTATCTATTCCTTTGAGCTCCTGTAGCACCCAAGTATTTACCAGTCCCCGCACAGTCATGTTTCTCCCAACTCTGAGCCTGCCTGCACTGCCTTACCTGCTGCTGATCCATGCCTGCCTCTTCCCTAGCTGTCTCTCCCTCAGATGAGACAAGGCTGTGAATTCTAGAGTCAGAGATATGGATTCAAATCTTGATTTATCACTTTTTGGTTAGAAGTCATGGAGTAAGTAAAACCTTATCTGAATCTCACTGCACACATGAATGTAGCACTAGGGGGAATACCACAGTGAGAGCAAACAGGACTTGCATGTGAGAGGTCCCTGGCACCACTGATAGCCAAAGCTGTTTCAAGAAAGGGAGAGGGAAATGGAGAGAGAGAGGAGTAAGGAAGAAGAAGAAAATGAGGAAGAGGAGGAGTAGGAAGTTAATACTGCTATATCTGCAGCCAAGAAATAGCTCAGCAGGTATGGGGCAGAAGTTCCATGCCTGCAGCTCCTGGATTGATCCCCAACACCATATGCACCAGAGTGGTGTCTGGAGCCTCTTATCTCATATGAAATTATCTAGTTCATATAAAATAACATAAAACTAAATAAATAAATATGGCCTTCCCTACAAGCCAGGTGTAAATGTGTGGGGCTACGTGTAAGCTTGATAGAGCTTAGGGAGAACTCCCCCCCCATCCTTGGAAGGAGGTCTGAGAAGGTACCCTCTTGTTAGTCTCTCTCAACCAAGGTGAGCAAAGGGGAGAAACTCAGACTTAGTTCTTTCCTTCTTGACTCTCAGGCCCATGAAACCTCACTGCCTCTCTTCATTAATACAGGCCACATGGCCCCTGCCTTAAGGTTCATTTACTCAAAGTTCACCTCACCTTCTGATCACAGAGAACACACCTTATCACACACTCCTAGCAGTGCCCTTTGATGTCCTCAATTTGCATCAAACCTTGCTTATCTTCTATCTTGCCTTAACTGGTTTAACCCCTATTCTCCCCTCAAATGCCTTTGGGTAATTAAATGCCTGTATCTGGAGACTAATTATCTTGACCTTTATGTATCTGCATCAATTCTTGTCATACCAGCCCCCTACCATAGGGGCAAGCCGACCTTTAAGAAACCTGTAATTTATGACATATTTGAATAATGTTCCTTGTTTGGTTTTCTACTTAAAACTTTGCCCACCTACTAATAAAGGAGATCTGAGCACACTGCAGTCTCCCCGGTGTCTTTACTTCATGTCATCCCTTGCGTGAGTGAGAAAGAACTGGTCCGTTACCTTTCTCCTGGAGATCACCCCGCCAGAAAGCCGACATAAATGCCCATTACAAAATGGGAAACTGAAAGCCTTTCCTTTCTCCATTAGACCATGAACTTCTCCAAGAAAAGAACTGTTATCTCTGTCGAGCTCTTGGCCCAGAGCCCAATCACAGGATAGACTGGCTCTGTACTGCTTGTGTTATCACTAAACAAAAAATGCAGCAACACTTGGCCCCAATTCAGGACGCCTCTCAGCCTTTCTGGACTTAGCATCAGTAATGGTTGGTGTGATGTGGTCTATGTACAACATACACTGAGAAAGAGACATCAGCTCTTCACATAGCATGCCACGTGGGGAAGGGAATGACACTGGCCTGTAAATTCATTTGGCTTCAGGTCTGAGTACAGTATATGATTCCTAGGACCTATTGTATAAGTTCAACCTGCTCAATGAATTAGAATGTGGCTGGGGTATTATAGGGCAGTAGCACAGCGAACTAAGTGCATGTGGTGCAAAGCGCAAGGACCAGTATAAGGATCCTAGTTCGATCCCCGGCTCCCCACCTGCAGGGGAGTGGCTTCACAATCGGTGAAGCAGGTCTGCAGGTGTCTGTCTTTCTCTCCCCCTCTGTCTTCCCCTCCTCCATTTCTCTCCTATCCAACAATGACATCATCAACAATAACAATAAAACAACAAGGGCAACAAAAGGGAAAAGAAAGAGAGAAAGAAAGAAAGAAAGAAAGAAAGAGAGAGAGAAAGAAAGAAAGAATGAATGAATGAATGAATTAGAATGTGGCTGAATTGGAGATTCAGGATAAGGGACAGCTGGAGCATCACTTACTCTGTGTTCAGTCCTACTAAGGCCATGCTCACTCAGCAAGGGAAGATGTGGGGAATGTGACCCTAAGGCCACATGCCAGGGATGCAGGCTAAATCAAGAAAAAGACACCTTTTGTGTGACCAAATACAGGATAAAAAGAAAATCTTTTGGGGCCAGGTGGTGGAGTACCTGGTTGAGCACACACACTACAGAGTATAATGACCCAGGTTCAAGCCCCTGATCCTCCTCGCAGGGTAAAAGCTTCCTGAGAGGTGAAGCAGGTATGCAGGTCTGCTTCTATCCCTGTCTTCCCTTCCATTCGCAATTTCTCTGCCACTATCTAATAAATTAAAAACATTAAAAATTTTAGACTGTCTATATTTGAGGGCATAGTGGTAGCTGACTAGATACAGTGTGTGCTTGGCCATGAATACCAACTAGGGCTGAGCCACAGAACCACATGGGAGGTGGTGCTGAGGGAAGCTCCACTGCTGTGGAGTTCCTCCCTTTACCCATCTCCCTCTTTATATATATATGAAATAAAATTACTGGAAGAGTCAGAGAGTAGTAAAATCACAAATGCTTGAGACTTGAGCACAAGAATAAATTCCCACGTTTGAAACCTGGGAGCCTTCCCATACAAATCCCCATTAACTACTGACTGGAGCGAAGATAGCACCTGGGTCAGATAGCAACTGGGGCTCTGGTGTACCCCTGTCCTCCTCACTGGCCGCTGCTTCAAGGGCTGATGCCCAGTAGCAAAGTCAGTAGAAGCTGCATCTGAGATCTTGCTTTTTTCGTCCCAGAGCTGTCCAGTCTGCTTCCGTTATTTGTATGTGTGCTGGTGGTCCCCGTGAAGCTGAGCCATGCCCCCCAGACCAGGTAAGGGAGAAAGGCTTTCCTCCCACGCCACAGCACCCACCTCGCCCCAGGCCGGAATTGGCTCCTGTGATGACCACCACTGCATTCAGGAGATGCGTCTTTGTGCGCATGCACTGCAGCAGCTTGAAGAGACTGAAGATGCCCACACACCCAAACAAAACAGGCAGAGCGGCTGCTGGTGTTATAAAATCCATATTCCACATCTTCAGTTTAGTCTTCCTAGAAAAACCAAACCCAAATAAATCCAATATCATTTTTTTATTAGTGATTTACTATTGATTTACAAAACCATAAGATAGTAGGGGTACAATTCCACCATTCCCAAAACCAGAGTTCTGTGTTCCCATTCCCTCCACTGGAAACTGCAATCATTTCCCAAGGTCACAGATATGGGTTGACTATTACTTCTATAAATATATATATGGCTTTGCTTTCTCTTCCTTCCTAAATCACACCTACTACTTCTGAGTGTCCTTCCTTTTTTCCTCTCCTCTGATGTCATTGGGGTTCAGAGCCTTTTGATCATCTTCCCTCATTACCATTTTCAATCTGTGTATTTGTGAAACTAAAACATATTTTTAAGGAAAGGAGAATGAGCAATGTACCAATTTGTGTGCACTGCCCTGAGCAGATGAATGTCTCTGGGTAGATGATCTCTTAGAAGACTCACAAGTGTTATTTTTGGCCACAGGCTACACAAACACCCAGAGGGAATCTGACAAGACAGAACTGCCCTTTGCCAAGTGCAGACATAGAGCAGGCTGCCTCACGCACCACAGCACACTTAGCACCTGATGTTGGTGCAGATGGAGTCAGAAGGACTCATGGCTGCTTATGCAACAGTGTGTAGTCAGTTCTTAAGAAATAATCAGGGAGTCGGGTGGTAGCACAACGGGTTAAGCGCAGGTAGTGCAAAGTGCAAGGACCAGCGGAAGGATTGCGGTTCGAGCCCCAGACTCCCCACCTGCAGGGGAGTCACTTCACAAGTGGTGAAGCAGGTCTGCAGTTGTCTATCTTTCTCTCCCCGTCTTCCCCTCCTCTCTCCATTTCTCTCTGTCCTATCCAGCAACGACGACATCAATAACAACAACAATAACTACAACAATAAAAAACAACAAGGGCAACAAAAGGGAATAAATAAATATTAAAAAATAAAAAGAAAGAATCAGTTTCTTTTCCAACTGTGCTAATTCCTCCAAGTCTTCCATATTCCTTGTCACTCACCTAGGCCCACCAACAGGCAAGAGGGGAAGCACAGGGTTTAGGGAAGGCCAAGGATGAGCTAGCGAGAAGCAACATCCTATCAGTCACTTTTTTTTTTGCCTCCAGGGTTATTGCTGGGGCTCAGTGCCTGAACAACGAACCCACTGCTCCTGGAGGCCATTTTCCCCATTTTGTTGCCCTTGTTGTTACCCTTGTTGTTACCCTTGTTGTTGTCATTGCTGTTGTTGTTGAATAGGACAGAGAAAAATGGAGAGAGGAGGGGAGACAGAGATTGGGAGAGAAAGATAGACACCTGCAGACCTGCTTCACTTGCCAGTGAATTGAGCCCCCTGCAGGTGGGGAGCCAGAGGCTCAAACCAGGATCCTTAAACGCTGGTCCTTGCCCTTCGTGTCATGTGTGCTTAACCGCTGCACTACTGCCTGACCCCTGTTTTAATAGACTTTAAAGGTGATCTAGCTAAGTGTGAGACTACAACTTGATGATGGGTGTAGGGTGACAACATACAAATTTGAAGACAGGTGGAAAAAAACCTAGAATTGAGCAGTGCTGGGGGGAGGACTAGAAATACAAGATGGATAATAAAAATATGGAGGGGGCTGGGAGATAGTCACTAGCAGTCACTTTACTGTGAGCAATATCTGGGTTCCAGCCCCAGGCCCCACATGGGAGCAGGATGCATGGCAGGTGCTATGTTCACTCTCCTTCTCTATCTTTAAAAATAAAAAGTGGCCTCCTCAAACTATACTCCTTGTACTACTACTCTGCAATTAAAAAAAAAAAAGAGTCGGGCAGTAGTGCAGCGAGCAGGTAAAGTGCAGGTGGCACAAAGCACAAGGACCGGCGTTAGGATCCCAGTTTGAGCCCCCGGCTCCCCACCTTCAGGGGAGTCGCTTCACAGGTGGTGAAGCAGATCTGCAGGTGTCTATCTTTCCTCCCCCTCTCTGTCTTCCCCTCCTCTCTCCATTTCTCTCTGTCCTATCCTACAACGACAACATCAATAACAACAATAACTATAACAATAAAACAACAAGGACAACAAAAGGGAATAAATAAATAAAAACAGTATTATGTCCTTTGAGACAAAATGGATGGAACTAGAGGTGATTATGCATAGTGGATTAAGATGAAAGACAACTACCAGATGTTTTTACTCATGTAGAATCTAGATATCTGATACACATAAACTTGTAAAAACAAACAAACAAAAAAAGACTTTATTAAGTACTCTTATTATGCTGGGTAATTGTGCCGATGCAGTCACATCTGCCATGTTGTCCCCTCAGGTTACTGCTAGTTCCCGCTAGAGTTGGGACATTCTCGGAGTGCCTGTTCAGCCATGTTGTGCCCTCATGGCATTGTCTATATCCCCGCAATATTTGGAGTGCTTTGGTTACTCCTCCCCCCTCCCATTCTCACGAGTTATTATCCTATCCTGGAGTGCTATGGTTACTCCTCCCCCTTCCCATTCTCGGTGAAAGCTACTCCTATAAAAGCCCTTCTTCTTTCGCACCTCGCTCTCTTGCCAGTGCTTCACTCCGGTGTTCAGACGCAGGAAAGGTTACTGCGTGAGATTTTTGCTACCTCCACGTGGCCCAACCTGCCTCTCTAGCAGCCAACTCTGAGGTGCCAGCGCAAATAAAGATTTGTGTTTCCTCTTCGCTCCGGACTCCCCCTCTCTCTTCTCCGCGGCCCACGCACAACAACATTATTACAGTATGCAAGGACCTGGGTTCAAGCCCCTGGTCCCAACCTGCAGGGGGAATACTTTGAGTAGTGAAGCAGGGCTGTAGGTGTCTCTCTGTCCCTTTCCCTCTCCCCTCTCAATTTCTCTGTCCAATAATAAATAAAAGATTTTTTAAAAAGGAAGAATTTTAAAAAATAGCAGAAGGAAGTAAATTATTTGTAAGACTTGTGAGAACTATAGTGGTTATTATCTTTGGGAAGTGGAAGGGTGAGGATACAGAACTTTGGTGGTGGGTGGTGTGTGTGTGGTATGGAACTATACACTGTAATCTTACAATCTTGTAAACTATTAATCACAAATAAAAATCTGAAAAGGAAGTTGGGACAGTTCACTGTGATAGTGAAGCTGTGTAGACAGAAAAAAAAGGGTGTGGGTGTGTGTGTGTGTGTGTGGCAGGGAATGGGATCTTGATCACAGAGATGGGAAATACTAACTTGGTAGAATATATGCTTGACTATGGGTGGGGTCATAAATCTAAGACCTAGCACCAGAAAGGAAGCTCCAAGGATGGTATATTGAGATGTAGTCTCTTCCTCTCTATCTAAAAATAAAAAGAATGAAAAATTTGGCCCAGGAGTGGTAGTATCTCACATGCCTAAGGTCTTGGCAACTCAATTAAAAAAAAAAAAAAAAAGTCCTGTGGGCTAAGGAGACAATACAGCTGCTATAGCTCACCAGACTTCCATGCCCTAAACACCCATGTTCAATCCCCAGTACCACTATCAGCCAGAGCTGAGCAGTACTCTGGCTGGTCTCTCTCCCTCTCCCTATTTCTCTGTGTCTCTCCTTCTCTCTTTCTCTCTCTCTCTCTCCTCCCTCCCTCCCTCTCTCAAAATAAAGAAAAAAAATTTGAAAAAAATTTTTGAGGGTCTGGGTGGTGGCACACCTGGTTGAGTGCACATGTTAAAGTGCACAAGGACCGGGGTTCGAGCCCCTGATCCCCACCTAGAGGGGAAAGCATCACAAGTGGTGAAGCAGTGCTGCAGGTGTCTCTCTGTCTCCTTCTCTCTGTGTCTCCCCTTCCTCTCAATTTCTGGCTGTCTCTATCAAATAAATAAAGATTTAAAAAAAATTTTCTAAAGGCCAGGTCATGGTGCACCTGGTTGAGCCTGGTTGTGTACAAGGTTGAGTGCACAAAGACTGGAGTTCAAAACCCTGGTCCCCAGCTGCAGAGGGGAAGCCTCATGAGTGGTGAACCAGTGCTGCAGGTGTCTCTCTCTATCTTTTCCCTGTCAATTTAATTTCTTTCTGTCTCTATAATAATAGTTAAATTAAAAAAAAAAAAACAGGGCCAGGGAGACAGCATAATTATTATGTAAAGAGAATGCCATGCCTGAGGCTCTAAAGTCCCAAGTTCAACTCCCTGCACCACCCAGAACTTTGGTGGTAGGTGTGGTATGTAATCTTAAAATCTTGTAACCCACTATAAATCACAAATACAACATTTTAAAATTTAAAAATATTTAAAAAGAGAAGCAAAAAATTAAAAATAAGAAATTACTCTTATAAATTCTTATTTATAATTTCCACTATTTGGGGATAGACTTGTAGAAAGAAGGGACCTTCCTAGCACCACTGTGAGCCATGGTAGAAGGGAGAATGGCACATGGAGAGCCAGTGATGTCAGAAAGGAACAAGTTAGATGGTCCTACTGCAGTCCACATGTGGCCTCAGTGTGCTGAGCGCACCACGTAAACAGAAATGTGTGCCCTGGGTGCCACATTTACGCTCTTGATTGACAAGGAAGATAGCTGAATTATGACTTTCCACTAACAGGCCATATAGATGGCACAAGGAAAACACTTCTATTTTCAATTATGACAGAAGACTTGAAATTTGAATTAGTTTCAAAGCTATAAAGACAGGACATCCCTTCTTCACAGGTAAATATTATTTGGACCTAGGCAACTAGAAAGTTCCTGGGTCCTCATTCCAACTTTGGAATTCAGGTCCTTCTCATTTTTCCTTTCCCCCCTCCTCTTTTTTTTCCTTTTCCCTTCCCCTTCCTTTTCGTCATCTCTTCCCTTCCCTTCCCTTCCTGTTGTTGCGATTGTCACTGGGCTTCACCACTCCAGACTTATTTTTTCAGATAGACAGGGAGAGACAAAAAAGAAACTAGGCACTGATGTTCCTTCAGTGAGGGAGGGGTTAGGCTTGAACCTAAGTCATGTGCTATCCAAATGAATAATCCTGTAGGCCCTGCTTCATTATTTCCCACTGTGATAATATAAAAAGGTTCAACTCTGAGTAGAAATGTCACCAGTTAGGCCATCTATTTCTCATTCTCGGCCAAAATTCCACACTTTCATAGAAAAAATCTGGTCCTAAGATCTCTTTATTTTAAAAGGAAGGAAGGAAGGAAGGAAGGAAGGAAGGAAGGAAGGAAGGAAGGAAGGAAGGAAGGAAGGGGAAAAGGTAGATGGAGAGATAGCATAGTGGTGATGGAAAACACTTCCATGCCTAAGTCTCTGAGGTCCCAGATCTCCATCAGCTCCGTAAGCCAGAACTGAGCAGTGTTGTGGAAAAAAAAAAAAAAAGTAAGTAAATAAAAGTTGAGCCATCCATCAATAAGCAATAAAAACAGGTGTTGGAGCATAAAGGGTATGTCTGAGGCACCAAACGTCCTAGGTTCAACATCGAGCACCACCATAAAGCTGAACTAAGCAGTGCTCTGGGGTGGGCCTCTCCTTCTTGCATGCTTCTTCTTCTTTTTTTTTTTTTCACTTTTTTTTATTTATTGGGGAATTAATGTTTTACATTCAACAGTAAGTACAATAGTTTGTACATGCATAACATTCCCCAGTTTCCCATTTAACAATACAACCCCCACTAGGTCCTCTGTCATCCTTCCTGGACCTGTATTCTCCCCACCCACCCCACCCTAGAGTCTTTTACTTTGGTGCAATACGCCAATTCCATTTCAGGTTCTACTTCTGTTTTCTTTTCTGATCTTGTTTTTCAACTTCGGCCTGAGAGTGAGATCATCCCATATTCAGCCTTCTGTTTCTGACTTATTTCACTCAACATGAATTTTCCAAGGTCCATCCAAGATGGGCTGAAAACGGTGAAGTCACCATTTTTACAGCTGAGTAGTATTCCATTGTGTATATAGACCACAGCTTGCTCAGCCACTCATCTGTTGTTGGACACCTGGGTTGCTTCCAGGTTTTGGCTATTACAAATTGTGCTGCCAAGAACATATGTGTACACAGATCTTTTTGGGTGAGTGTGCTGGGTTCCTTAGGATATATCCCCAGGAGGGGAATTGCAGGGTCATAGGGTAGGTCCATTTCTAGCCTTCTGAGAATTCTCCAGACTGTTCTCCACAGAGGTTAGACCAATTGACATTCTCACCAGCAGTGTAGGAGGGTTCCTTTGACCCCACACCCTCTCCAGCATTTGCTGCTGTTACCTTTTCTGATGTATGACATTCTCACAGGAGTGAAGTGATATCTCCTTGTTGTCTTGATTTGCATTTCTCTGAAAATCAGAGACTTGGAGCATTTTTTCATGTGTTTCTCAGCCTTTTGGATCTCTTCTGTGGTGAATATTCTGTCCATGTCCTCCCCCCATTTTTGGATGGGGTTATTTGTTGTCTTGTTGTTGAGTTTGGCAAGCTCTTTATATATGTTGATTATTAAACTCTTGTCTGATGTATGGCATTGTAAAGATCTCCCATTCTGTGAGGGGTCTCTTGGTTTGGGTAGTGGTTTCTTTTGCTGTGAAGCTTTTTAATTTGATGTAGTCCCATAGGTTTATACTTGCCTTAGTCTTCTTTATAATTGGATTCGTTTCATTGAAGATGTCTTTAAAATTTATGTGGAAAAGAGTTCTGCCAATATTTTCTTCTAAGTATCTGATAGTTTGTGGTCTAACATCCAAATCCTTGATCCACTTGGAATTTACTTTTGTATTTGGTGAAATACAGTGGTTCAGTTTCATTCTTCTGTATGTTTCAACCCATTGTTTCCAACACCATTTGTTGAAGAGACTCTGTTTTCGCCATTTAATAATTTGAGCCCCTTTGTCAAAGATTAGATGTCCATTCTTGCATGCTTCTCTCAATTCATACCAACTGATACTGAATCTGGTGATCCCAACTTAATCAATGCAACCAGTATCATGATTCACTCTGGGCTGTGTCCACAGATATCAGGCGTGGAATGTCAACTATGCAGCTTCATTACTCTGGTGAGACCATTCCTAGCTCATAGGACTCCTTAATTCCATTCCGGTGGTACACTTCCTAACAAAACCTCAAAACCTAGATATAGACCAGGGCCCATGAGATGGGACATATGTACACAAATAACCATAAGTTAGGGGGAAATATATACCTTAAAGCAAAAGTGAACAACAGTTTTGCAGTGAGTCAATAAATGCAGCAAGCAAGTAGAAAGACCTAAAAAAGATTAGGTACCATAAAGTAGATAATCAAATGATTTCTACTTAGACCTAGATTCCCTCCCCACTTACTACCTATTTCACTTCCCTCAATCACTCCAAAGCTAACCTTATCAGACAAAGTAAAGACTACAAAAGCTGAATATGGGCAAGAGACAGGCATACTTTAATGATGGCTCTTTAATCACTACCAGGCCACCCCATCACTGGGGGCCCTAGTCAGGGGAGCCTCAGAGTTCCCACACAGACATGATGGGCCTAGAACTCTAACAGATCCCTCTCTCCACTGTCACTGGTCATCTCCATCAGGAACAACACAATGGACCCCTCTGCTGGCCCCCATAGGGCCCTGCCCTCAATATGGATCAACAATAGTAGGGAATGTTCCATTCTCTGAAGGGAAGTTGGGCAACATACTCTACCTATTACCCGAGGAAGATGGATCCCAAAATTAGTGCAGCCTAGAATGTTCCTAGCCATGACCACAGAATGCAAGCTCAGACCTAGAGATACAGAAGTTATGTAGGCTCTTGTGCTGAATATGGGCCCCAGATCAGATCTATGGTGTTTGCAGTTAACAATATTTATATATTTTTCCCATATTTGGGAGCTACTCTCTTCCCTGATTCAGCTTTCTAGTCCTTTTTCCAACCATCTCCCCAGACCATGCCTTGCGTCCACCTGCATGTTACATGTCAGGCTCAGGCAAAAACTAGTAAAGTCATGGTCTCTTGGAATATACCTAAAATAGACCTACTAGCTTTTTCCAAAACTAAGACCCCAAATCTTCATCTGCAATATTCTTGCCTTTAGGTTCATGACTAGTCAACAATTTGTTCTGCTTTCTATCTTAACTCTTTTTCAGCCACCAGGTTCCAGATGCTAACATGATGCCAACCCGACTTCCTTGGGTAGACGACCCCACCATGTGTCCTGGAACCCCGCCTCCCCAGAGCCCTGCCTCACTAGGGAAAGAGAAAGAAGGCTGGGACTATGGATCGAACTGCCAACGCCCATGTTCAGCAGGGAAGCAATTCAGAAGCCAGATATTCCACCTTCTGCACCCCATAATGATCCATAATGGGTCCACACTCCCAGAGGGGTAAAGAATAGGAAAGCTTTCAAGGAAGGGGATGGGATATGAAGTTCTGGTGGTGGGAATTATGTGGAAATGTACCCCTTTTATTCTATAATCTTGTCAATATTTCCATTTTATAAATTTTTTTTTAAAAAAAGGCATAAAAATAAGTGTTGGAAGGGCCTTGGTGTATCTCGTTGAGTTCACACATTATAATGCTCAGGGACCAGGGTTCAAGCCCCTAGTCCCCACCTGCAAGGGAGAAACTTCAGGAGTGGTGAAGCAGTGCTACAGGTATCTCTTTTTCTCTTTCCCTCTTCTCTGTATTTCCCCTTCCTTCTCAACTTCTCTGTCTATAACCATTAAAAAAAAGGGTGTTGGAGGTGGAATATACTGAGAAGTCAGAGAAATTAAACAGGCTGCCACACCTGAAAATTTTTTCAAAGTTAAAAAAATTTTCAGATCTGTAAGAATTAGTCATAAAAGGGCCCAGGTGGTAGTGTACTAGGTTAAACACACATAGTGCAGAGCACAAGAACTGGAGAAAGATCCCAGATCGAGCCCCTGGCTTCCCACCTGCAGGGGGGAGTTGTTTCACAAGCTTGGTGAAGCAGGGTTGCAAATGCCTATCTTTCTCTCCCCCTCTGTCTTCACTCCTCTCTCAATTTCTATCTGTCCTATATAGCAACAACAACGGGAAAAAAAAATGGCTACCAGGAGTAGAGTCCCAATGATAACCCTGAAGGCAAAAAAAAAAAGAAAAAGAAAAGAAAAGAAAGAAAGAATTAGTCATAAAATAACTTGCCATATTACATAGGAGTAAATCAGGCTAAAGGGCAGAGAGCAGTTCCAACTGGGGCAAGGTGAGAAATCATACGACAAGCAATGAGTGGCTTAGTATCACTAAAGCAGTTAGGATCCTTTCCCACAAACCTGCCCCCACTCTGAGATTTCATAACCAAACCAGCTTTCAACAGCTGGTTTAGTAAGAGCAACATAAGCTATGTGTGGGTCATGTTTATGACCCATATCTGAAAATACAACTGAAACACCTGTTTTCAGAAAGGAAAAGAAAACTGCTATTTTGGTTTTAAATACATAAGGCAACAGGTACGCCTGCTGACAGAAGTTCCTGGTGCTAGTGTCCCCTATGGCCTTTCTGAAGTGCAGGGGAGTAACTTAGACTAGAGGTCAATGATGCCTTCAGGTCTACATGGCCAAGGATGCCTTCCCTGGAATGCTGGAACGTGATGAGTAGTCTGTGGGATATATTTTGAGACACCAGCCTTAGGAACCTCAATGTAAAGAAATGCAAGATGGCACTGGAGCCAAATGCAGACAAAAAACTAAAAGAAAGGGCAGAGGATAGATAGCATAATGGTTATGCAAACAGACTCTCATGCCTGAGGCTCCAAAGTCCCAGGTAATCCCCCACACCACCATAAACCAGAGCTAAACAGTGCTCTGGTTAAAAAAAAAAAAAAAAAAAGTGGTCTGGGAGGTGGCACAGTGATAAAACTTTGTATTCTCAAGCATGAGGTCCTGAGTTTGATCCCCGGCAGCACATGTGCCAGAGTGATGTCTGGTTCTTTCTCTCTCCTCCTTTCTTTCTCATAAATAAAATTAAAAATTTAAAAAAAATTTAAAAAAAAAAAAAAGGTCAGAAAAGATCTCAAAACAGACTCTCAAGGATCCATTTCCAATAAAAGCACTATCATAGTGAAGTAGGTAGGGACAGGGAACAAGCATGCTCTAAACTGCAGCATGGCCTGAAATTCAAGAGTTTTATCTTTAAAAGCAATAAGAGGGGACTGGAAAGATAGCATAATGGCTATGCAAAGGCTCATGCCTGAGGCGCCAAAGGGCCCGGGTTTAGTCCACAGTATCACCATAAGCTGATCTGAGCAGTGGTCAAATAAATAAATAAATAAATAAATAAATAGAAGGGCTGGCATATAGCTCACCTTTTAAGATGCATGCCAAGACTTGTGTTTAGGTTGGCATCTATGCAAAAAAAAAAAAATAGTAACAGAAGGGAGTCAGGCGGTAGCACAGCATGTTATGCACATGTGGCACAAAACACAAGGACCCGCTCAAGGATCCCGGTTCAAGCCCCTAGCTCCCCACCTGAAGAGGAATCGCTTCACAGGTGGTGAAGCAAATCTGCAGGTGTCTATCTTTCTCTCCCCCTCTTTGTCTTCTCCTCTCTCTGTGCTATCCAATAACGGCATTAATAACAATGCTAACAATAACAAGAGCAACAAGAGCAACAAAAATGGGGGGGGGAAATAGCCTCCAGGAGCAGTGGATCACAGTGCCAGCACTGAGTCCTAGCAATAAAAAGGCAAAAAAAAAAAAAAAAGTTTAAAAAAATAATAACAGATAAATACATAACATCTATAAGGCAGTCAAAGTAACAATGAAAACATGAGGTCTAGACTCTAGTGTGTTTAAAAGGAGCTGTTAGGTCAGAACCTGAACCAAAGAATACTATAGGAACCAGACAAGGATAGCAGTTTCAGGCATTTCTGAATAAGACAGATATTTGCAGTTCAACTTCACCATTCATAAAACTGCCTTCCTATAAGTGGTTGACTTGAACTAGGGTCCCTGTACATTGTAATGTGCTCTCAATTGGGTGTTGCCATTGCCCAGTAGCCAGAGTTACAGCAGTATTAGATTCTATGTCTAATTTGCAACAATGAAAAAAAAGCATACAAAGTAGAAAGTATGGCCCATTCATCAAAATGTCCTTGGAAAATATCTAAATCTACTAGGCAAAGTTACTAAAACATCCAGAGATACTTAAAAAAAGAAAAAAAGGAAGATATGGAAAAGTCAAGAAAAAAGAAAAAATAACGAGACCAAACAGCTAAAAGAAAACCAAAAGAAAATACAGAAACTGAAAACTGAAAGAAACTGAAGTGAATATTTCACTATAGGGATCTGACAGCACATTTAAGTAGGTAGAGGAATTGGTGAACTTGAAGGCAGGATAGTGGAAATCATTACACTTACGAAACTGAAAAAAAAATGAAGAAAAGTGAACAGTGTAAGGGAACTGCGGGACACATGAAGCAAACCAATATGTACACTGGAAAAGTCTGTAAAAGAAAAAAGGAAAGGAGCAGAGAGAATACTTGAAGAAATAAATGACTAAAAACTTCTCAACTTTGATGAACGAGATGAATATAGTTGACCTTCAACTTACGGTGGTTTGGCCTGAGGAGTTTTGTTTGCTTGTTTTGTTTATGTTTTTCACTTTAAGGTAGCATGGAAGTACAACACATTCAATAGAAATCAAAATTCTGGGGGCTGGGTGGTGGTGCACCAAGTTAAGTCCACATAGAACTAAGCGCAAACTACAGGCCCTTTGAAATATAACTAAAATATGCCTACTAGCTATCTACAAAATGGAGGGCCCCCAACACTTCATCTGCACTATTCCAGCTTTTAGGTCCATGATTGGTCAACAATTTGTTTGGCTTTGTATGTCAACTCTCTTTTCAGCCACCAGGTTCCAGATGCTAGAATGATGCTGACCAGACTTCCATGGACAGATGACCCCACCAATGTGTCCTGGAGCTCCGATTCCCCAGAGCCTTTCCCCACTAGGGAAAGAGAGAGACAGGCTGGGAGTAATGGATTGACCTGTCAACGCCCATGTTCAGCAGGGAAGCAATTACAGAAGCCAGACCGTCCACCTTCTGCATCCCACAATGACCTTGGGTCCATACTCCCACAGGGATAAAGAATAGGAAAGCTATCAGGGGAGGGGATGGGATACGGAGATCTCGTGGTGGGAATTGTGTGGAGTTGTACCCCTCTTATCCTATGGTTTTGTTAATGTCTCCTTTTTTAAATAAATAAAACAAAAATTAAAAAAAAAAAGAACTAAGCACAAAAACCCAGGTGTGAGCACCTGCTCCCCACCTGCGCGCAGGGTGGGGGGGGGTGTCATTTCTCTCTCCCTCTCTATCTTCCCCTCCTCTTTCTATTTCTCTCTGTCCTATCCAATAAGATGGAAGATATGGCCACCAGGAATAGTGGATTTGTAGTGCTGGCACTTGAACCCCAGTGATAAAAGAAAAAAAAAAAAAGAAAGAAAGAAAGGAAATAAGTCAAAATTCAAATTCTGAATTTCAGTTGTTTTTTTTTTGTGATGTGGGCTGTCAGGAATGAGGTAGGCTCCAAGTCAGTCATATACACATATATGTTTATGAGAGTGGACAATAAATATTCTACAATGTACCTGTGTTTTCTTACATTGTATTTCCACACCCCACTGTGTCTTCAAAACACCCATCTGAGATTCAACACTTTATTATGAAACAGGTTTTATGTCAGATTATTTTGACCAGAATTGTCTAAGCAAATTTAAGGTAAACTAGGCTAAACTCTGACGTTCAGCAGATGAGATGTATTAAATATAATTTCAACTTATATCATTATCAGCTTACTGGGATGTATGGTCTTGTAAACCAACATTACCTCAATTTTTTAAATAGATTTACTGAGATATAACCCCACTTTAGATTGAAGGAGGACTGTAAAAACATCTGAGAAACAGGGAGTCAGGCGGTAGCGCAGCGGGTTGAGCGCAGGTGGCACAAAGCACAAGGATCCCGGTTTGAGCCCTTGGCTCCCCACCTGCAGGGGAGTCGCTTCATACGCGGTGAAGCGGGTCTGCAGGTGTCTATCTTTCTCTCCCCCTCTGTCTTCTCCTCCTCTCTCCATTTCTCTCTGTCCTATCCAACAACAATGACAACATCAACAACAACAATAACTACAACAACAAGGGCAACAAAAGGAAATAAATAAATAAATAAAATTTTTTTTTTAATCTGAGAAACTAAACAAACTACAGATTATATGAGTTCAGAGACTTATACTAATACAAACTATAAGAAAACTTATGGCAAACGCTAGAAGAAGAAGAAGAAAACTTACAATGGTAATACTCAAGAGTGACTTGGCAACTGCAAGAGGCTTTCCTAGCTCAGATACAAGGATCCTCAGTAATGTTACCAACAAACTCCTTATAATAAACTGGGAGCTTGGGAGTCGGACGGTAGCTCAGCGGATTAAGTGCACGTGGCGCAAAGCACAAGGACCGGTGAAATGATCCCAGTTCGAGCCCCAGTTCCCCACCTACAGGGGAGTCCCTTCACAGGCGGTGAAGCAAGTCTGCAGGTGTCTGTCTTTCTCTCCCCTTCTCTGTCTTCTCCTCCTTTCTCCATTTCTCTCTGTCCTATCCAACAATGATGACATCAACGACTACAACAAGGGCAACAAAAGGGAATAAATAAATAAATAAATAAATATTTTTTAAAAAATAAACTGGGAGCTAGAAGGTAGACATATTCAAAGTGCTAAAAAAAATTGGGGATAGATAGCATAGTGGTTATTTATGCAGAGACTCTCATTCTGAGGCTCCAAAGTCCCAGGTTCAATCCCCCACACCACCATAAGCCAGAACTGAGTAGTACTCCGGTTTAAAAAATTTTTTTTAATTCTTTTTTAAATAAACATTTTTTTAAAGATTTTATTTATTTATGAGAAACATAGGAGGAGAAAGAGCCAGAGAGCCAGACATCACTCTGGTACATGTGCTGCTGGGGATCGAACTCGAGACTCATGCTTGAGAGTCTGATGCTTTTATCCACTGTGCCACCTACCAGACCACTTTTTTTTTTTAATTCTATCTAGAGTGCTAGTGTGCTTAATGAGAGAAAGCAAGTGGAAATCAAAAAGAACCAAAACATTTCACAATAAAAAAAAAAATCAACGAGGGAGTCGGGCTGTAGTGCAGCGGGCTAAGCGCAGGTGGCGCAAAGCACAGGACCGGCATAAGGATCCAGGTTCGAACCCCGGCTCCCCACCTGCAGGGGAGTCACTTCACAGGCGGTGAAGCAGGTCTGCAGGTGTCTATCTTTCTCTCCTCCTCTCTGTCTTCCCCTCCCTCTCTCCATTTCTCTCTGTCCTATCCAACAACAACAACAATAATAATAACTACAACAATAAAACAACAAGGGCAACAAAAGGGAATAAATAAATAAAATAAATAAAATAAATATAAAAAAAAGATTAAAAAAAAATCAACGAAACACAAAAGAATTTAAGAAACCAAGAATGAGATCCATTTCTCTCTTCAATTTGAACACAAGATACCCTTCCTTCCATCTTCCAAAAGTATCTGTATCCATATTAAACTAACAGCTCCAACTATTCCTGAAACACACCAAAGGTCATAAACAACCAGCTTCAGGGATCCAGGAATCATCTCACACCATATAAAAACTGCAACACCCAGGGAATTTGTGTAAATTTCATAATATACCAAATATACTAGTCAGTCCAAAAAGAAACAATGGAGAAATGAAACAGGACAAAAGCCCAGAAAAAAATCCGAAACAGATAGAAGCAAATAAGAATGAGGACAACATCCAAACATTAATTGATGCAATAATCACAGCACTGAGGAAAGCTTTTGAAGGTAATATCATCAAAAACAGGTAAACAACAAATGAGACTCTGAAAGAAAACACTAACAATCTTAAGGTAATTAGAGAGCTGAAAGCTGAGGCAGCTGAGTTAAGAACACAACTAGCTGAACAAGCTAACACAGTATCTGAACAAGGTAACAAAATAGTTGAGCTACAGAAAACTGAAGGAAAGCAAGAGCAGAATAAATGAGTCAGAGAACAGAATTAGCAAGATTGAGGATGAATTAGAGAAAACTAAAAAAGGTAGTAGAACTAAAAAGAGAGACTAAGAGATACTGAAAACAACAACAGAGACATATGGGGTGACCTCAAAAGAAGTAATATATGCAACACTGGCTTGCCAGAGTAAGAGAATGAGGGGAAGAAAGCATTCTACAGGAGATAATAACTGAGAACTTTCCTACTCTAAACAACATAAGGGTCATAAAGATTCAAGAATCCCAGAGAGTCCCAAACAGAACTGGCTCAGATCTAGAGATATCAAGGCAGATATTTAGAATGAAAAGGAATAAGGATAAAAAGGATTTTTAGTGGTCCAGGAGGTGGCGCAATGGATAAGGCATTGGACTCTCAAGCATGAGGTCCTGAGTTCAATCCCCGGCAGCACATGTACCAGAGTGATGTCTGGTTCTTTCTCTCTCTCCAATCATTTCTCATGAATCAATAAATAAATAAATAAATTTTTTTAAAAAAAGGATTTTGAAAGCTGCAAGAGAAAAACAAAGAGTTGCATACAGAAGAACAACCATAAGGTTATCAGTAGATTTCTCCATAGAAACTCTAAAAGCCGGAAGAGAATGGCAAGGGGGCCAGGTGGTAGTGCACTGGGTTAAGAGCACATAGTACAAAGCAAACGGACCCAAGCAAGGATCCTGGAGGCAAAAAAAAAAAGAGAGAGAGAGAACGAAAAAATGACAAGATATATACATATTGAGTGCTCAATGAGAAAGGCTTTCAACCAAGGCTACTGTATTCTGCTAGACTGTCATTCAGATTAGATGGAGGCATAAAAACCTCAAACAATAGCTGAAGGAATCAATTACCACCATACCACCAAGTCTGCCCTTCAAGAAGTTGTAAAAGGTCTGCTATAAACAATGACAACAATATCGACAAAAACGTGCCATATTGCCGGGCTAGCTTCGCTGGAGAGAGACAAAGAACACAGGAAAAAAAAAAAAGAAAAAACTAATATAGCCACAGGCCCTTTGGAATGTAACTAAAATATGCCTACTAACAATCTATAGAATGGACAGCCCCCTCCCCAACTCTTCATCTGCACTACTCCAGCCTTTAAATTCATGATTAGTCAACAACTTGTTTGGCTTTATATGTTAATTCTCTTTTCAGCTACCAGGTTCCAGATACTACCATGATGTCAAACAGACTTCTCTGGACAGATAACCCCACCAATATGTCCTGGAGCTTCACTTCCCCAGAACCCCACCCCATTAGGGAAAGAGAGAGGCAAGCTGGGAGTATGGATTGACTTGTCAAAGCCCATGTTCAGCAGGGAAGCAATTATAGAAGCCAGACCTTCCATCTTCTGCATCCCACAATGACCTTGGGTCCATACTCCCAGAGGGATAAAGAATAGGAAAGCTATCAGGGGAGGGGATGGAATACAGAAGGAGTTCTGGTGGTAGGAACTGTGTAGAGTTGTACCCCTCTTATCCTATGGTTTTATTAGTGTTTCCTTCTTAAAAAAAAAAGACAGAATAGGAAGATGGATCAGATAACAGAACCCAGCCAATGTTGACTGCAGGAATCCCACCTAACTCAACAGGAAAAACACAGACTCAAAGTAAAAGGATGAAAACTATTATATAAGCAAATGGAACACAAAAAAAGGTAAGAACAGCTATTCTTGTATCTGACACCATAGACTTTAAAATAAATAAAGTAATAAGAGATAGGGATGAACACTACTTAATGTTCAGAGGATCCATCAACCAAGAGGACTTAACAATTATTAACTTTTCTGTGGTCCAGGAGGTGGTGCCACTGCATTGGACTCCAAGCATGAGGTCCTGAGTTCAATTCCCAGCAGCGTATGTACCAGAGTGATGTCTGGTTCTTTCTCGCTCTCCTATAATTTCTCATGAATCAATCAAAAAAATTTTTAATATGTTTAAAAAAATTTTAAAAAACAATTATTAACTTTTATGCACCCAATGAGGAATTATCTAAATATATCAAACATCTACTGAAAGAGCTATAGCAATATATCAGTAGCAACACAGTAATAGTAGGAGACTTCAACACTCTACTCTATCAACCTGATAGATCATATAGGAAGAGAATTAATAAAGAAACAAGGAAATTAAATGAAATTAACATATAGGAGTCAGTGGCATTCCTCTATGCAAACACTAAATTAGAAGAAATCCAAAAATCAATCCCTTTACTACAGCAACAAAACAATAAAATATCAGGGGCTGGGCAGTGACATAGTGGGTTAAGTGAATATAGCACAAAGTACAAGGACTGGAGGACTGGCATAGGGATCTCAATTTGAGCCCTGACTCCCAACCTGCCAGGTGGTCGCTTCAGAAGTGGTGAAGCAGGTCTGCAGGTGTCATTCGCTCTCCCTCTCTGTCTTCCCCTCCTCTCTCAATTTCTCTCTGTCCTATCCATCAACAACAACAGGAATAACAACAATAACAATAATCCCAACATGGGCAACAACAACAACAACAAAAAACAATAAAATATCTAGGAATAACCCTAACAAAAGAAGTGAAAGACTTACATGCTGAAAATTATGAGTCACTATTCAAGGAAACAGAAAAAGACACAAACAAGTGAAGAGATATTAAATGTTTATGGGCTGGAATTAGCATAATCAAAATAAATACCCAGAGCCATATACAAATTTTAATGCAATCCCTACCAAGATCCCATCCAAAGTTTTTTAGAATAGAATAGAATAAAAGCTACAAAAGTTTACCTGGAACCAGAAAAGACCTAGAATTGCCAAAACAATCTTGAGAAGAAAGAACAGAACCAGAGGCATCACACTCTCAGATCTCAAACTCTATTATAGGGCCATTGTAAGCCCCCACACCTATGGACATCTAATCTTTGACAAAGGTGTCCAGACTATTAAATGAGGAAAGAAAGAAAACCTGGGATATTATATAGAACTATTAAAAAAAAAAAAAAGAAACTACTACCCAAACCAAGAGACCCCTCCACAGAATGGGAGATCTTTACATGCCACACATCAGACAAGAGGCTAATAACTAGAATATATAAAGAACTTGCAAATCTCAACAACAAGACAACAAATAACCCCATCCAAAAATGGAGAGAGGACATGGACAGAATATTCACCAAAGAAGAGACCCAAAAGGCTGAGAAACACATGAAAAAATGCTCCAAGTCTCTGATTGTCAGAGAAATGCAAGTAAAGATAACAATGAGATATCACTTCACTCCTGTGAGAATGTCATACAAATGCTGGAGAGGGTGTGGGGTCAAAGGAACCCTCCTACACTGCTGGTGGGAATGTCAATTGGTCCCGCCTCTGTGGAGAACAGTCTGGAGAACTCTCAGAAGGCTAGAAATGGACTGACCCTATGATCCTGCAATTCGTCTCCTGGGGATATATCCTAAGGAACCCAACATATCCATCCAAAAAGATCTGTGTACACATATGTTCTTGGAAGCACAATTTGTAATAGCCAAAACCTGAAAGCAACCCAGGTGTCCAACAACAGATGAGTGGCTAAGCAAGTTGTGATACACACACATACACACACACACACACACACACTGGAATACTATTCAGCCAAAACCTGAAAGCAACCCAGGTGTCCAACAACAGATGAGTGGCTAAGCAAGTTGTGACACACACACACACACACACACACACACACACACACACACACACACACACACACTGGAATACTATTCAGCTATAAAAAATGGTGACTTTGGGAGTCGGGCGGTAGCCCAGCGAGCTAAGCGCATGTGGCACAAAGCACAAGGACCGGCATAAGGATCCCGATTCGAGCCCCCAGCTCCCCACCTGCAGGGGAGTCGCTTCACAGGCGGTGAAGCAGGTCTGCAGGTGTCTGTCTTTCTCTCCATTTCTCTCTGTCCTATCCAACAATGACAACAACAATGACATCAATAACAACAACAATAACTACAACAATAAAACAAGGGCAACAAAAGGAAATAAATAAATATAAAAATATTTTTTAAAAAAATGGTGACTTCACTGTTTTCAGCCGATCTTGGATGGACCTTGAAAAATTCATGTTAAGTGAAATAAGTTGGAAACAGAAGGATGAGTATGGGATGATCTCACTCTCAGGCAGAAGTTGAAAAACAAGATCAGAAAAGAAAACAGAAGTAGAACCTGAACTGGAATTGGCGTATTGCACCCAAGTAAAAGACTCTGGGGTGGGGGTGGGTGGGGAGAATACAAGTCCAAGAAGGATGACAGAGGACCTAGTGGGGGTTGTATTGTTATGTAGAAAACTGGGAAATGTTATGCAAGTACAAACTATTGTATTTACTGTTGAATGTAAAACATTAATTCCCCAATAAAGAAATTAAAAAAAAGAAAAAAAAGAGAAATAAATAAATAAATCATTAGTGCTGCAAGTCTCTCCCTTCCTCCCTCTCTATATCCCTCTTCCCTCTCAATTTTTCTCTCTCTAGCCTAAATAAATAAAATTTAAAAATAATAATAAAAGTTAAAAAGCAAAATTAAAAAAAATAAGCAACTGAATTCAGAAGCACATTGCTGTCAGACACCATATAACAGTATTTTCATCAATGAAGGAACAATTGGGGTCCCCAAAATCCTATTACCATAGCTATTACCATAGCTATTACATACAGTAGCATTTTTACATGTTTGTATTTTTCCCCCCTTTTGTTGCCCTTGTTGTTGTAGCCTCATTGTGGTTATTATTATTGCCATTGTTGATGTTGTTCATTGTTGGATAGGACAGAGAGAAATGGAGAGAGGGAGGGGAAGACAGAGGGGGAGAGAAAGATAGACACCTGCAGACCTGTTTCACCGCCTGTGAAGTGATGTGAAGATAGACACCTGGAGACCTGCTTCACCGCCTGTGAAGCAACTCCCCTGCAGGTGGGGAGCCTGGGGCTCAAACCAGGATCCTTATGCCTGTCCTTGCGCTTTGCACCACATGCGCTTAACCCACTGCGCCACCGCCCGACCCCCAAAATGTTTGTATTTTTAAGATTTATTGGTATGACAGGTATGGGGTGGGTGGGAGAACCAGAGCACCACTTTGACAAATGAGGTGCTGGGAATCAAACTATGGACATCATGCTTTTAAGACCAAAGCCCTAGCCAGTGTACAACCTTCCCAAATGCAGTAGCAATTTTTAAAAATTGGGGGGAACTTTATTTATTTATTTATTTTGCCTCCAGGGTTATTTCTGGGCCTTGGTGACTGCACTACAAATCCACTGCTCCTGGAGGCCATTCTTCCCATTTTGTTGCCCTTGTTGTAGTTGTTATAGCTGTTGTTGTTTTTGATTAGGAAAGAGAGTAATTGAGAAAGGATCCTTACACCAGCCTTTGCACTTTGTGCCATGTGCACTTAACCTGCTGCACTAATGCCCAGCCCCCAGTAGCATTTTTTTTTTTTAAGCCAGCAGTCTTATATATCTTGTGTTTACAGTGTCTATGATTTTCACCTGTGCTTATTTTAATCTTACCCTGTCCACTAAGCATAACTAAAGTCCATTAAGGGTTGGGGAGGCAGCATAATGGTCTACAATTAACTTTCATGCCTGAGGCCCTGAGATGCCAGGTTCAATCCCAGCACCATCATAAACCAGAACTCTACTCTAAAGCAGTTTTTTTGGTTTTGCCTGCAAAACCAACGCTTTTAGCTCAGTGCCTGCACTACAAATCCTCTACCTAGAGGCCATCTTTTTCCCATTGTTGCTGTTGTTGGATAGAACAGAGTGAAATTGAGAGAGGAGGTGGAGACAGAGAGTAGGAGACCTGCTTCACCTCTTACAAAGCAAGGTGGGGAGCAGGGAGCTTGAACTAGGATCCTTATATCAATTCCTACATTTTGCACTATGTGTGCTTAACCCAGTGTGCAACCACCTGACCCTCAAAGCCTTTTTTTTTTTTTTTAACCAGAGGGTGAAGTTCTGGTTTCTGGTGAGACCGGGATTTGAACCTGAAGCTCTGCTAACTCAGGCTTGAAGGCCCTTGTGCAGAGCCACTACACTAGGTTAGCAATCTAGCAGTTTTTATAGTTCTACTTAAAAGTGTACACAACAGACTTTAATACCAGAAAACATATACAGGAATGAATTCCACATAGTAAAAGGCCTAAAGGAAAAAGAAAGCATAATAACCTGAGAGGGTTTTCCACTGCCAGCTTCTAAGCTTTCATTTAAAAATAGCCTAGCAAGTGCCCTATGACTTTATTTTCCCAGCACCCTAGTAAATAGCTCCCTGAAGACACAGATAAATCTTGCCAGGACAGACCTACTACCAACATTTTCCCCACTTTTTCCCATACATATTTCCCTTTATTTCTAAGAGTCTTTCTCAGCTTTAAAAAATTATTTGGCAAATCCCTCAGCCTATATTAAAAACGAAAAATACCTTAAATGTCATGTATGTTTTCCCCATACTTATTGCCTGAGTGCAACACTATAGTCATCTTTTCAAACTCCATTTAAACTAGAAATACAGGGCTGGCAAAGTAGTTCACTTGATAGTGTGCGCATTGCCATGCTTGGGACCAAGGTTAGAGCCTGACCCCTAACACACTGTAGAAAGCTTTGGTGCTGTGGTATGTATATGTCTCTCTCTGCCTTCTCTATTTCTTTTTAATTTTTAAAAACTACAAAGGCAATATACATTGTTACATAATAAACACAGTCTTTCATGGGTGGAAGTCATGTAAGCATTAATGAATTTAACCACAGAGTAAGATGAAAGGAATCAATTTTATAGTCAGAAAAATTAAAGAATTAAATTTCTTATAGTACTGATAAGTGCTGACTGTTACTGAAGTTCAGTAATGAGTACATGGGGGTTTGCTGCACTATTATACTTTTGTATATCTTTGAGTATTTCTGTAATTTCTCCTTCATGTTCAACTTTGCTAGATAAGATTAAGAACATAAACAACTAGCTCCATTAGAAGAATCAACCTTGTGGTCTGGGAGGTGGCATAGTGGATAAAGCATTGGACTCTCAAGCATGAAGTCCCAAGTACAATCCCCAGAAGCACATAAACCAGAGTGATGTCTGGTTTCGCTCCCCACCCCCACCCCCTATCTTTCTCATTAGTAAATAAAATCTTTAAAAAAAAAAAAGAATCAACCTTGAAAAATGAAATATTTTAAGTCTCACCAGTAGAATACCACAAGGAACAACCTGGTTAATGTCAAGTTATGGGGCAACTGCATATGGCAGCATAGTGAAAGGGGTCTTCATCTAGACCCCTTGTAGGACCTGAAACCTAAGTTATATCAGACTTTTCCAGGCCTTGCTTCCTGGCATATTTTATAAACAAGATGGCTCAAAGTCACATTCCTTTCTGTAGTCCAGTAGCTCACTGAACTAGAACTTGTTAGAATACAGATCTACCCAGTACAGACCTTTGAAATACATTAGAAAAGACCTCAGAACCAAGAATCTCATTACCATGCTCTAAATATGTTAGCTGGTGCAGGTTTGAAGCTTCAGAAGATGTCTCTGGATGTCTGTCAAGAGATATGTACCAACCAGGAGGTGACAAGACCACCTGCCAAACTCCATCTACTGGGTTGGATAATTGTGTTTCCTCTAGTTTTTGTGAGCAGACCAATGGAAGCTCCTAGCAAACACCCCTCCCCCCCCCACACACACTAAGATAAGATACCCTTATCTTAGTCTTTTAATACAATCTTAAGAATCTCATAAAAGGAGGTTTGCGCAGGTGGCGCAAAGTGCAAAGACCAGCAGAAGGATCCCGGTTGATTCCCCAGCTCCCCAACTGCAGGGGAGTCGCTTCACAGGTGGTGAAGCAGGTCTGCAGGTGTCTTTCTCTCCCCCTATGTCTTCCCCTCCCCTCTCTATTTCTCTCTGTCCTATCCAACAACGATAACAGCAATAACAACAAGAATAACTGCAAGAATAAAAAACAAGGGCAACAATGGGTAAATAAATAAATATAAAAAATTATATATAGGGAGTCGGGCGGCAGCACAGCAGGTTAAGCACAGGTGGTGCAAAGCTCAAGGACCGCTGTAAGGATCCCGGTTTGAGCCCCTGGCTCCCCAACTGCAGGGGAGCCGCTTCACAGGAGGTGAAGCAGGTCTGTGGGTGTCTCTCTTCCTCTCCCCATCTTCCCCTCCTCTCTCCATTTCTCTCTGTCCTATCCAAAAACAATGACAACAACAATAATAACAACAATGTTAAAACAACAAGGGCAACAAAAGGGAAAATAAATAAATATATATATAAAAGAATCTCATAAAAAAGTGTGATGACAAGTGGTCCAGGAGGTGGCACAGTGATAAAAGCTTTGGATTCTCAAACATGAGCTCCCGAGTTTGATCCCAGGCAGCACATGTGCCAGAGTGATATCTGGTTCTTTCTTTCTCCTCCTATCTTTCTCATAAATAAATAAAATCTTTAAAAAAAAAAATAAGTGATGACAATAAAAGTATTTCTAGTTTAACTATTTTTCAAGCCAAAATATGGTTTGAAGTAATTTCCCTATGACCTACAATGCTTCCTTTAATAATTCTTAAATGGTATATTTAAATGGCAATTAACAGAATACCTCAGGACTAGCAAAATAGTCCACTTGTATGCACCTGCTTTGCCATGCACATGAGCCCAGCCTCTATCAAACTACAGAAAGCTTCAGTACTGTGGTATCTTTTCCTCTCTCCCTCTTTCTATCTAAAGAAGATGCAAAGTAGTCAAAGTCCTGGAAATGACAAAAAAGAAAGAATAACTTTATTTTCATTGTTGAAGTTGGGATTTTTTTTGAAATATTTTATTTATAGTGATATATATATATATATATATATATATATATATATATATATATATTCAGAACACTGCTCAGCTCTAGCTAATGGTAATGCTGGAGGATTGAACCAGAGACTTTGGAGCCTCAGGAATGAAAGGCATTTTGCATAACTATTATGCTACTCAACTAAAGTTAGTTTTATGCAGTGTCAGGGCCTCATACATGCATCTAAGCCCTGAGCCCTACCACCATGTCACCTCCCTAGCCCAGAATTCCACTGTTTTGTGGCCGCCATTCTTTGTTCAATGATTAAATTCAGAAACTTTTTTTTTATTTCGTTATTGGGGGATTAATGTTTTACAGGCGACAGTAAATGCAATAGTTTGTACATGCATAACATTTCCCATTAAACTTTTTTTAAGAGGAGTTTTAGGTTCACAACAAAGCCTTAAATGTGTACAACTTCCTCCACTGTAAATACTCCCCATTACAGGGGTATATTTGCTATAGTCAACAAATCTATAGGGGTACATTACTATCATCTAAAATCCAGTCATGGATTATTTGTTTTGTACATTCTATGGGTTTTGGAAAAAGTGTATATGGTGGGTACAGTATAATGGCATAAATATATGACCACTGTAGCATCATAAAGAATAGTCTCACTGCCCTATATATCCTCTGTGCTGATTATTCATCCCCTCCTCCCCATAACTCCTGGAAATCACTGAACTTTCCAGTGTCTCCTCCCAGAATGTCACACAGATGGAATCAGACAGTATGCAATCTTTCCAGCTTGGCTTCCTTCACTTAGAAATATACATTTACAGGAGTCAAGCAGTAGCACAGGGGGTTAAGCACAGGTGGCAAAGCTCAAAGCGCAAGGACCGGCATAAGGATTCCGGTTCAAGCCCCCGGCTCCCCACCTGCAGGGGAGTCACTTTACAAGCAGTGAAGCAGGTCTGCAGGTGTCTGTCTTTCTCTCCCCCTTTCTGTCTTCCCCTCCTCTCTCTATTTCTCTCTATCCTATCCAATAACAATGACATCAATATTAACTACAACAATAAAACAAGGACAACTAAAGGGAATAAATAAATATAAAAAAAGAAAAAATATATATTTACACATTTTCCATCTCTTTTCATGGCTTGATAATTTATTTCCTCTTAGTATTTTATTTATTTATTTTGGATAGTGACAGAAATTGAGAGAGATGGGAGAGAAAGAGAGAGAGACAGACAGGGAGAGAGAAAGAGATGCAGCCCTGTTTCAACACTCATAAAGCTTCTCCCCCTGCAGATCCTTGCACACTGCAATGTGTGCGCTCAGTCAGATGTACCACCACCTGGCCTCTTTCCTCTTAGTATTTAAAAGCATTATCCAGGGAGCAGTAGTGACACACCTTGTAGAATGCACATGTACAATGCACAAGAACCCTCTCTTCTCTGGCCAAAGTAAATAAGTAAAAATATTTAAGAAAAATTAAAATATAAAAATAATACTCAATGATACCATTTTTATCTAGTTTACTTATTGAATGACATTTTGGTTACTTCTAAGTTTTGGAAATTGTCAATAAAGTCACTGAAAATATGTCTTCAGGCTTTTGCATAAATATGGCTTTTATATTCTGGGGTAAATAATAAGTACAGCAAGTGCTGAATTTGTAGTAAGAGTAAATTTAATTCTGTAAGAAACAGCCTAAATGAATGTAGTGGGGGCTGGGTGGTGGTACACCCACTTGAGCACAAGTTATCATGAGCAAGGATATAATTTCCAGTTCCTACTCCGCAATTGCAGGGGGAAAGCTTCATGAGTGGTGAAGCAGGTCTGTAGGTATCTCTCTCTCTCCCTCACTCTCTACCTCCCCCCTCCTCTTTTTCTCTCTTATCTAATAAACAAGAAAAAGAGAGAAAAGAAGAAAGAAAGAAAGAAAGAAAGAAAGAAAGAGAGGGAGGGAGGGAGAAGGGAGCAGTGCTCCATAGGGAGCAGTGGACTTGTCGTTCAGGCACGATAACCCAGTGATAACCCTGATGACAATAAAAACAAATAAATAAATGTGTAAAAATCCCAAGTGCATATGCATATATATATATATATATATATATATATATATATATGCGTGCAATATATGGTTAGTACAAAAAGAAAATATTAATAACAACCACATTAAATGTCTGAAATGATGACAATAAAAACAAATAAATGTGTAAAAATCCCAAGTGCATATGCATATATATATATATATATATATATGCATGCAATATATGGTTAGTACAAAAAGAAAATATTAATAACAACCACATTAAATGTCTGAAATGTTCAGACACCAAACATACTTCATTTCTATGATCTCATTTCATCCTCAAAGCAGCAATTCTATGAGGTAGGTGTGACAGAACTTCTGTCAATATTTGCTAATTGAGAAAAGCACCTAGATGGCAAGAAAATGGCACTAGAGAATGTCACAGACAAACCAGGCATTCAGATGCTAAAGCCCAGTTGCATAAATCATTTTTTTTACTTTACTCTTTTGGAAAAGAGACCAGCCAAAGCACCACTCTATCATATGTAGTGCCTGGGATTAAACCCAGGGTTTTACTGCTCTACCATCTCTCCAGACCTAATTATTATTAACTCTTTCTCCTCCTTCCTTTTCTCCTTCTTCTTCTCCCCCGTCCTCTCCCTCTTCTTCTCTCTCTCTGTTTTTTTCCCCATTATACTTGGTAGGACAAAGAAAAATTGAGAAGGGAGGAGAGACAGAGAGAGAGGGGGAAAAAAAAGAGACATTTGCAGACCTGCTTCACTGCTTATGAAGCATCCCCCCTGCAGGTGGCAAGCAGAGGCTCAAACCCAGGTCCTTTTGTATGCTGATCTGTGCATTTAACAAGGTAAGCCACCACCTGGCCCACTTAACTTTGCTTTAAAACGAACAAACAACAACATTCTCTTGTGCCTGTAACAGGAGGAGAGTGAGAACTGACATTATTAGCATCGAGGCCAACAAACAAGTCCTGGAAGAGATAAAGAGTTTTGGCTGGAAACCAGCAGAATCTGGATCTACAGATAACATTGTTCTTCCAATCTACTGTACAAGTAATTATGGGCTAGATTTTACCACTTGGGGGTATCCTAATCATGTACAACCACACCAAACTGACTTAGAAAGAAGCTCCAGAATAACCCCAAACTGCACATTCCAGTCAAACACTGTACTCACTACAAAGTCAATCTTTTTTTCCCCCATTTGTTGCCCTTGTTATTACTGTTGTTGTTAATTATTATTATTGCTGTTGTTGGATAGGACAGAGAGAAATCGAGAGAGGAGGGAAAGATAGAGGGGGAGAGAAAGGCACCTGCAGACTTGCTTCGCTATTTGTGAAGCGACCCCTCTGCAGTGGGGAGCCACAAGCAACAGCCCGGATTCTTCCGCTGGCACTTGAGCTTTGCGCTATGTGAGCTTAACCCGCTGCGCTACTGCCTGCCCTCTCCCCCCCCCCCTTTTTTTTACCAGAGCACTGCTCAACTCTGATTTATGGTGGTGCGGGGGATTGAACCTGGAACTTCGGAGCCTCAGGCATAAGAGTCTTTTTGCATAACCACTATGCTACCTATCCCTACCCCTAGTCAATCTTTAAAAATCATTTTTCTCCCTCCAATCATTCACTTTAAACCCAGTTTATATAATTCTTCCCTCTGTCCCTCTATTATGCATGCAGTTTTTTAAAAGCTAAACACTAGTAAAGCCAGTATAACCTTGAATCCTTCTCCTTACCCGACCACACTAAGGCACTTTATTTGTCCATATGCATCGTCTCCATAGAAAAAGAACCTCCGGGAGTCGGGTGGTAGCGCACTGGGTTAAGCGCAGATGGCGCAAAGCTCAAGGACCAGTGTAAGGATCTTGGTTCGAGCCCCAGGATCCCCACCTGCAGGCGAGTCGCTTCACAAGCGATGAAGCAGTCTGCAGGTGTCTGTCTTTCTCTCCCCGTCTTCTCCTCTCTCCCCTTCTTTCTGTCCTATCCAACAACGACATCAATAACAACAACAATAACTACAACAATAAAACAACAAGGGCAACAAAAGGGAATAAATAAATATTTTTTAAAATAACATACTTTAAAAAAAGAGAGAGTAAAACAAATGGAAGTCTGATAGTGCGAGGTCAGGCAAGTATGGTGGTTGTGGCAACACATCCCAACCAAGCTCCAGTGATTTTTTTTTTTTAATATCCTTTTCATTGCCCTTGTTGCTTCCATTGTTGTTGTAGTTATTATCACTGTCGATGTTGTCATTGTTTGATAGGACAGAGAGAAATGGAGAGAGATGGGGAAGACAGAGGGGGAGAGAAAGACACCTGCAGGCCTGCTTCACCACCTGTGAAGCGACTCCCCTGCAGGTGGGGAGCCGGGAGCTCAAACAGGGATCCTTATGCCAGTCCTTGCGCTTTGGGCCATGTCTGCTTAACGCGCTGCGCTACAGCCCGACTCCTCACCCAGCACCAGTGATTTCTGATGGGTGATCAAACTTATGTGTGGTCTTGGGTTGTTGTGACAGAACAAAACTCCTTTACAATTAATGACCTCTGGAAGTTTCTAGATGATGGATTCATTCAAACTGTTCAACTGCTGACAGCACACATTCAAACCGATTGTTTAGTTCCTTGGTAGGAGCTTGAAACAAGATACCTTTCAAATCCCACCACACTAAGATGATGAATGTCCGCTTTCGATGTTATTTAAGGCAAAATTATCACATTGGGACCAAGACCATTTGCACACCAAATTGTTGTAAAAAATCCACTTCTCGTGGTCTGGGAGGTGGCACAGTGGATAAAGCATTGGATTCTCAAGCATGAGGTCCCGAGTTCAATCCCCAGCAGCACATGTACCAAAGTGGTGTCTGGTTCTTTCTTTCCTCCTATCTTTCTCATAAATAAATAAATTCTAAAAAAAAATTTTTTTTTTTAAAAATCCACTTCTCATCACCAGTTATCAGTTGCTTCAGAAAGGGGTCTTTCCCCTCACTTTTAATGATCATCATATGAGTCATCAAATGAACTCTTTGAGTTCATGAGGAACCCAAATGTCGAGCTTGCTTATATATCCCAGCTTCTTCAGAGGGTTATGAATGCTTGAATGATGGATGTTCAACATTTCTGCAATCTCAAGTGTCATGTATCATGGGTTTGATTTGATCAATCCCTTTATTTTGTTGTTATCATCCTCAGTGGGTCTCCCTGACCAAGGAGCTTCTTTGAGATCAAAATTACCAGCATGGTGGGTGTAGACAGCATGACGGTTATACAAAGAGACTCTCATGACTGAGGCTCCAAAATCCCAGGTTCAATAAATTCATGGATTTCTCCCCATCCCTTCTCTCTCTCTTTTTCTCTCTCTCCCCTTTTGTCAACAGGATTGTGGCTGGGACTCGATGCCTGCATTACTCCACCACTTCCCAGGGCCTTTTCTTTAAACAGACAGTGAGAAAGAGAGAGATGAAATACCATGCTACTGCTATTTAAACTCCTTGCACACACTCCCATGCAGTGGATGAAGGCTCACCTCTGGGCCTTTGACCATGTGACCATGTAACATGACTGTTCTGTTGTTATGTAAGCCTCCTCTCATAATGCCCCTATGGTCTGACTCTGGCCTAGCCCCCAACTTTATACCCTCCTTTCTACTCTCCAGACCCCTGTAGGAATTTAAGTTCCATGAAGACAAGGACAACACTAGCACACAGTAGATGCTAACAAATACATGTTGGAGCATAATGTTGCTTAAAAGCAATTATAGCATTTTAAAACATTAACTTAAACAAGTAAACTATTAACTGAAATACATGTGGTAGAGGGAAAGAATTTTTTTTCCCCTTAAAGCTAGAGACAGAGTGAAAGAGATGACAGCATAAAACTTCCTTCAATGCAGTGGGGGCTGAGCCCAAATATGGGTCACACACATGGCAAAGTGAAAGAGCATCTGTGTATGTGTTGTATTCGGGATGATTAATATAGGGCTTAGACTATAGTGGCACTAAAAATGTTTGTTAAATTGTTATGCAGACCAGAAACAAATAAGAGGAAATGTGACACTGACATTCGTGTCTATTTAGCTATACAATACAAATTACCAATGTCACTTAAGGCTCACATTTAGGTAGTTATTATCCCTCTTGTCAGCACCAGTCCCCATCTTCTGGGCAAAGATCTAACTATAGTCAGTCGGAAAACAGAGATGGTTCAGAGTTGACACATGGTCTGAGAGGCAAATAAACTAAGGAAACAGTATGCTACAGGCTTGAACTCCTACATATACTTTATATATAAGACCACAAAACTCTCTACCCTTTGGTCACACAGGAGCCAGACACAAGCTCTCAAAGTTTCACACATGTCCTGCTCTCTCCCACTAGCTCTCTGGCCCTCTCTTTCCCCAGTTTAATTCCAGTTCAGCCCTATAAGATCTCAGCTAAGGGGAGTCAGGCTGTAGCGCAGCGGGTTAAGCGCAGGTGGCGCAAAGCACAAGGACCGGCATAAGGATCCCAGTTCGAACCCCGGCTCTCAACCTGCAGGGGAGTCGCTTCACAGGCGGTGAAGCAGGTCTGAAGGTGTCTATCTTTCTCTCCCCCTCTCTGTCTTCCCCTCCTCTCTGCATTTCTCTCTGTCCTATCCAACAACGACAACAACAATAATAACTACAACAATAAAACAACAAGGGCAACAAAAGGGAATAAATAAATAAAAATAAATATTTTAAAAATATATATTAAAAAAAATCTCAGCTAAGTATTATTTTTTCAGCAAAGTCTTACTTGGTTCACATTACTCTTTGCCCTGCTAAATGACCTCATTTAATATATTTTTATAGCACCCTCTACCATCCTTCGTCACATAACCACAATAGAACTAAGAGTCTTTAATTCTTGAGGTCAGGTGGTGGCACACCTGGTTAAGCACACACACTACAGTGCACAAGGACCAGGGTTCAAGTCCCCAGTCCCCAACTGCAACCAGTGAAGTAGTATTGTAGGTATCTCTCTCTCTACCTCTCCCTTATCTTTCAATCTCTGTCTCTATGCTCCAAAAAAAAAAAAAAAAGTACTGGCACAAGGTTCCCAGTTCGAGCCCCCGGCTCCCCACCTGCAGGGCGGTAACTTCACAAGCAGTGAAGAAGGTCTGCAGGTGTCTTTCTTCCCCCCTTTGTCTCCCGCTCCTCTCTCCATTTCTCTCTGTCCTATCCAACAATAATAACGACAACTTGGTGTACTGTCTTATTATAGAAAAGAAACTGCTCAGATTCGGGAACTTGAAGCATGAGTTTACAGGCTCAGTATTGAAAGTGTAGAACTTGCATGTGTGAGGTGCCAAAGTTCGATTCTCAGCAAAGCAGTGCACTGGAGTGATGCTCTGGTTAGCCCTCTCTCCAATAAACTAGTGTGCGTGTGACTCTGTGTTTTTAAAGGTCCTACCAATGGTCTGTGGACTAGACAATTTCTTTTCTTTTTTAAAAAAGTTCTTTCAAATTATTTTTTAAAAAATATTTTACTTATTTAATTTTGAGAGAGATGCAGACAGAGAGACAGAGAGGAACACTACAGCACTGCTCAGCTCTGGCTTATGGTGGTGTGGGGGATTGAACCTCGGACTTTGGAGCCTCAGGCATAAGAGTCCGTTTGCATAACCATTATGCTATCTCCCCCACCGGGACTAGACAATTTCACGGCTGTCTTCCGCGGAGTATTCATTGTGCATATGCGAGTCCTTTCCACGCACAGCGCCGCCCCGAGTTGAAGCGCATATGACTCCCCACATCCCGCTGCGTCCCCAGGTGCGAGACCTTCCCCGGAGGCGCAGCGGCCTCGGCGAGCAAAGCTGGGTCCCCGCCTTGCCCCCCACCCCCCTCGGCGCCGGTCCGCCGGGTCCCAGAGGCGGAGCAGCCACCCGGAGAGCCGCGGCTCACAGGAAGCCGGCCGACGCCCTCCGTAGCCGCTCAGCCTCTACGGACGTGTCACGCCCCTCGTCCCCGCCAAGGACTCGCTTGACTCAGAATACACCAGCTCCTCCGCTCGCGACCAGCCCCTAAACCCAACCACTTAAGCCCGTCCCTCCCTGGCCCCTACCTGGCAGCCGCCGAGACCATGGCTGGTCAGCTTCATCCTTCCGCCTCGGAAGTGACGTCACACCAGCGGATCCAACCAATCGCATCCCTTTAGATTGCGCACGGCACATAGGATGTGCGTCCAGGAGCTGGTAAGAGGAGCAAGATTTGGGAGCCTGGCGCCGTCGCAGCGGGTTAAGCCCACAAGTACATGGCGAGAAGAGCAAGGGCCGGCGTAAAGATCCCGATTTAAGCCCCCGGTTCCCAACCTACAAGGGGTTAGTCGCTTCACAGGAGGTAAAGTAGGTCTACAGGTGTCTGTCTTTCTCTCCCCCTCTGTCTTCCCCTGCTCTCTCCATTTCTCTCTGTCCTAGCCAACAATGACGACATCAATAACCATAATAACTACAACAACGACGATAAACAGCAAGGGCAACAAAAGGGGAAAAAATAAATTGCGAAAACCAACCAAACAAACAAAAAAGATGAGCAAGATTTATAAGAGCCGCCTTAGGTTCCTCATTCCAGGCTTCCGGAGAGAATCTCCAAAAGGTCAGATTCTGAGTTCTCTCCAGGAAGAAGAAAGTTGGAGACTAACACTGGAGACATCAAGATATCTTACTTAAAGCTAAGGGAGTAGGGGCACAGAACTTTGGTGTTGGAAGGGTAGTGGAACAAGACTACTGCTACCTGTAAATCACTATTAAGTCACTAATAAAATTAATTTTTTTCCTTTTTTTAATATTTATTTTCCCTTTTGTTGCCCTTGTTGTATTGTTATAGTTATTATTGTTGTTATTGATGCCATCATTGTTGGCTAGGACAGAGAGAAATAAAGAGAGGAGGGGAAGACAGAGGGGGAGAGAAAGACAGAGGGAGAGAAAGACACCTGCAGGCCTGCTTCATCCGCCTGTGAAGCGACTCCCCTGCAGGTGGGGAGCCGGAGGCTCGAACCAGGGTCCTTCCCCCGGTCGTTGCGCTTTGCGCCACCTACACTTAACCTGCTGCCCTACCTCCCGACTCCCATAAAAATTATTTTTAAAAAACATTATAAAACTATAACAAATGAAATCTTGATATACTGGCTCAAAGATAAAAAGAGCAATTCAGGAGCAGGAGAGACAGCACAGTCCTTACTGTGACAAAAAACCGCATTTCTGAGAGCCCCACATCCCAGGTTCAATCCCCTACACTGCCTTAAGGCAGAGATAAGCACAAATAAGTATAAAAACAACAGGGCAGGCAGTGGCGCACCCGGTTACATGCAAGGACCCAAAACCGGTTACGTGCAAGGAACCGGGTTTGAGCCCCCGCTCACCATCTGCAGAGAGGTGCTCCACAAGCAGTGAAGCGGATCTGCAGGTATCTCACTATCTCCCGCTCAATTTCTCTCTATCCTATTGAATAAAATAGGTGGTGGGGGGGGAGTGACCTCCAAAAGCAGTGGATTAGTAGTGTCAGCATGGAACCCCAGCAGTAACCTCGTGGCAAATAAATAAATAAATAAAATAAAAATAGTTGGCCTGGATAGTATGCTGCTTTGCCATTTGCATTACCCAAGTTTGAGCCCCTACCACACTGAAGGAAGCTTTGGTGCTGTGGTCGATCTAGAATGGAATGGAATGGGATGGGATGGGGATGGGGATGGGATAGAAAATACAGAATAGGATGAAATGAAATAATTATTCAGTGAGAACTGAATGTCTGAACCTGGACCTTGTAATGTGTGTTCTCTAGAGCCAGCCACACTGCCTCCTCACTATTGAATTTCAGTGGAAGAGGGAATGAGCTACTCTTGATCCCCTCTAGAGATCCCCTCTTGATCTCTAGAGAGAGAGAGAGAGTGTGTGTGTCATGGTGGGTTATAGGCCTAAATTTAAAGAGTATGATTAGAAAATAATAGTAACAACAAATGACAAAAAAGCACCATTCCTAAAAGAAAAAAAGGCAATGTTATTTTTTGTTTTCCTTTGCCTCCAGGGTTATCACTGAGGCTCGGTGCCTGCACAGCAAATCCACTGATCCTGGAGGCCATTTTTTCCATTCTGTTGCCCTTATTGTTATTGTTGTTACTGCTGTTGGATAGAACAGAGAGAAATGGAGAGAGGAGGGGAAGACAGAGAGAGGGAGAGACAGATAGACACCTGCAGACCTGCTTCACCACCTGTGAAGCGACTCCCCTGCAGGTGGGGAGCTGGGGGCACAAACTGGGATCCTTGCACCCCTTCTTGCACTTTGTACCATGTGCGCTTAACCTGCTGCACTATAGTCCGGCCCCACTGTTAATTTTTTAAGATCTGGAAAGACACCATTGCAGCAGTAGTAGATTGAGTTTGCATGAGGAAAGTTCCAAACTTGAATCTTACCAGTCAGAGCTGAGGTACTCTGATATAAAACAAAGAATAATAAATGTGTAAAAGTTTGCTGAGCACACTAAGCTATGGCTCAGTGACAAAATAAATGCTTATCATGTATGAGGCATTGGGTTTGATCCCCAGCATCCTCATCCATAAACTTCAGAGCAGGAAGTTGGGCAGTAGCACAGCGGGTTAAGCGCAGGTGGCACAAAGAGCAATGACCAGCATTAAGGATCCAGGTTCCAGATCCCGGTTCCAGCCCCCAGCTCCCCACCTTCAGGGGAGTCACTTCATAGGCGGTGAAGCAGGTCTGCAGGTGTCTATCTTTCTCTCCCCTTCTCTGTCTTCTCCTCTCTCCATTTCTCTCTGTCCTATCCAACAACAACGATAATAACTACAACAATAAAACAGCAAGGGCAACAAAAGGGAATAAATAAATATGTAAAAAAAGAAAATTACTCAGAGCAAAGAAAATTACTATAACTGAGAGCAGTCTGATGTATACATCTAGAAGAGTCAATCTACCAAGAAGATGAAGCAATTCTAAATTTTTATGCACCAGTTAAAGTGCAGGGGAAAATGTCTATCTGCATTTAACTACATAAAGGGTTTATATTTAGTTTGGTAGAGGTGTTATGTATGCTTTGTTAAAGAACTCACTTTCTGCACCCTAGTGAATAGGAACTGATGAATGGAAAGAGTTGAATCAGATCACAACCCTATTTGGAGTTTCTTGAATATGTTCCCATATAGGAGGTAAGAACGATTTTGGAAGTGGCCGGTTGTGGCGTATTTGGTTGAGCACACATATTACAGTGTGCAAGGACCCAGGATGAATCCCCAGTCCCCACCTGCAGGGGAAAGTTTTGTGAGTGATGAAACTGGAGGTGTCTTTCTGTTTCCCTCCCTCTCTGCCACCCCCTTCCCTCTTGATTCCTGTCTGTCTCTATCCAATAAGTAAATAAAGATAATAAAAAATATTAAAACCAATTATGGAAGTACCTATGAGCTTCCTTAAATAACTTTAATTTTAGCATAATGATAGCCTTGAATTATCTGACCTCCGTCGCTATTAAATAACATTGTGGTGCCGGAGGTGGCGCAGTGGATAAAATGTTGGTCTCTCAGGGAGTTGGGTGGTAGCACAGTGGGTTAAGCACACGTGGCACAAAGTGCAAGGACTGGCATAAGGATCCCGGTTTGAGCCCCGGCTCCCCACCTGCAGAGAAGTCGCTTCACAGGCAGTGAAGCAGGTCTGCAGGTGTCTTATCCTTCTCTCCCCCTTTCTGTCTTGCCCTCCTCTCTCCATTTCTCTCTGTCCTATCCAACAACGATGACGACATCAACAACAAGAATAACTACAACAACAATAAAAAACAAGGGCAACAAAAGGGAAAAATAAATAATAAAAAAAATTTTTTTTAAATGTTGGTCTCTTAAGCATGAGGTCCTGAGTTCAATCCCCAGTAGCACATGTAGCAATGTGATGTCTGATTCTTTCTCTCTCCTTCCTATATCTCTCATTAATAAATAAATAAAATATTTAAAAAATAATAACATCAAGTAACATCTGTACCAGGCCATACATAGAACACATACTTGAGTGGGTGCAAACAAACAAACAAAAAGCAAATACATTAATGGCTGTCAGAGAAAAAAGATTAAAGCCAAACAGGAACAACTTCATCCTAGCATTGATGCGCGGGATTCCCACACAGATGGCAATAGCAAATGTTTTTTTTTCAGACTAAATCTAAAACCCAGAGTAAACATCTGTGCTCAGAGTTAGCATAATTTGGAGTCATTCAGGAATTGCAGAGAAATGCATTATCACAGAAATCAAGATGTTATTTTTGTATACTATATCACTTAGACAACTGTGTTTCGTTTGCTGTAATCGGGTTTATTTGTACTTATTCTTTTTATTATTACTTTTTTATTTATAAAATGGAAATATTGACAAGATTACAAGATAAGAGGGGTACATTTCCACACAGTGCCCACCACCAGAACTCCATATCCCATCCCCTCCCCTGATAGCTTTCCTATTCTTTATCCCTCTGGGAGCATGGACCCAGGATCATTATGGGGTGCAGAAGGTGGAAGGTCTGGCTTCTGAATTGCTTCCCCACTGAACATGGCGTTGATAGGTTGATCCATACTCCCAGCCTGTCTCTCTCTTTCCCTAATAGGGCAGGGATCTGGGGAGGCAGGTGTCCAGGACACATGGTGGGGCCGTCTGCCCAAGGAAGTCGGGTTGGCATCATGGTAGCATCTGGAACCTGGTGGCTGAAAAAGAGTTAAGATAGAAAGCAGAACAAATTGTTGACCAGTCATGAACCTAAAGGCAAGAATATTGCAGATGAAGATTTGGGGTCTTAGTTTTGGAAAAAGCTAGTAGGTCTATTTTAGGTATATTCCAAGAGACCATGACTTTACTAGTTTTTGCCTGAGTCTGACAGGTAACATGTAGGTGGAACAAAGGCATGATCTGGGGACATGGTTAGAAAAAGGACTAGAAGGAGTCAGCTGGTAGCGCAGCGGGTTAAGCGCGTGCAGCACAAACTGTAAGGACTGGCATAAGGGTCCCTGGTTCCAGCCCCTGGCTCCCCACCTGCAGGGGAGTCGCTTCACTGGCAGTGAAGCAGGTCTGCAGGTGTCTATGTTTCTCTCCCCCTCTCTGTCTTCCCTTCCTCTCTCCATTTCTCTCTGTCCTATCCAACAACAACATCAATAATAATAACAACAATACAATAGGGAATAAATAAATATTTAAAAAAAAAGAAAAAGGGGAGTCGGGCTGTAGCGCAGTGGGTTAAGCGCAGGGGGCACAAAGCACAAGGACCGGCATAAGGATCCCGGTTCGAACCCGGCTCCCCACCTGCAGGGGAGTCGCTTCACAGGCGGTGAAGCAGGTCTGCAGGTGTCTATCTTTCTCTCCTCCTCTCTGTCTTCCCCTCCTCTCTCCATTTCTCTCTGTCCTATCCAACAACAACGACAACAACAATAATAACTACAACAATAAAACAACAAGGGCAACAGAAGGGAATAAATAAATAAATAACATATTTTTAAAAAAGTATGTTTAAAAGAAAAAGGACTAGAAAGCTGGATCAGGGAAGAGAGCTCCTAAATATGGGAAACATATAAATATTGTTTTTATTTTTTTATTTAAAAAAAATTTTTTTTTTTTTATTTAAGAAAGGATTAATTAACAAAACCATAGGGTAGGAGGGGTACAACTCCACACAATTCCCACCGCCCAATCTCCATATCCCACCCCCTCCCCCCGATAGCTTTCCCATTCTCTATCCCTCTGGGAGCATGGACCCAGGGTCATTGAGGGTTGCAGAAGGTAGAAGGTCTGGCTTCTGTAATTGCTTCCTCGCTGAACATGGGCATTGACTGGTCGGTCCATACTCCTAGTCTGCCTCTCTCTTTCCCTAGTAGGATGGGTCTCTGGGGAAGCTGAGCTCCAGGACACATTGGTGGGGTCTTCAATACAGGGAAGTCTGGCCGGCATCCTGATGACACCTGGAACCTGGTGACTGAAAAGAGAGTTAACATACAAAGCCAAACAAATTGTTGAGCAATCATGGACCCAAAGCTTGGAAAAGTGGAGAGGAAGTATTAGGGAGGTACTCACTGCAAACTCTAGTATACTTCTGCTTTCTTACTTTGATGCCATACTCCAAACTCAGTCAATTTCTGCTTTGCGTTTCTACTTCTTTTTTTTTTTTTACATGCATAACATTCCCCAGATTCCCATTTAACAATACAACCCCCATTATGTCATTCATTTTTCATGGACCTGTAATCTCCCCACCCAGCCACCCACCCCAGAGTCTTTTACTTTGGTGTAATACTCCAATTCCATTTCAGGTTCAACTTGTGTTTTCTTTTCTAATCTTGTTTTTCAATTTCGGCCTGAGAGTGAGATCATCCCATATTCATCCTTCTGTTTCTGACTTATTTCACTCAACATGATTTTTTCAAGGTCCATCCAAGATCGGCTGAAAACAGTGAAGTCACCATTTTTTACAGCTGAGTAGTATTCCATTGTGTATATATACCACGACTTGCTCAGCCACTCATCTGTTGTTGGACACCTGGGTTGCTTCCAGGTTTTGGCTATTACAAATTGTGCTGCCAAGAAAATATGTGTACACATATCTTTTTGGATGGATGTGTTGGGTTCCTTAGGATATATCCCCAGGAGGGGAATTGCAGGGTCATAGGGTAGGTCCATTTCTAGCCTTCTGAGAGTTCTCCAGACTGTTCTCCACAGAGGTTGGACCAATTTACATTCCCACCAGCAGTGCAGGAGGGTTCCTTTGACCCCACACCCTCTCCAGCATTTGCTGCTGTTACCTTTTCTGATGTGTGACATTCTCACAGGAGTGAAGTGATATCTCATTGTTGTCTTGATTTGCATTTCTCTGACAATCAGAGACTTGGAGCATTTTTTCATGTGTTTCTCAGCCTTTTGGATCTCTTCTGTGGTGAATATTCTGTCCAAGTCCTCCCCCCATTTTTGGATGGGGTTATTTGTTGTCTTGTTGTTGAGTCTGGCAAGCTCTTTATATATGTTGGTTATTAAACTCTTATCTGATATATGGCATGTAAAGATCTTCTCCCATTCTGTGAGGGGTCTCTTGATTTGGGTAGTGGTTTCTTTTGCTGTGAAGAAGCTTTTTAATTTGATGTAGTCCCATAGGTTTATACTTGCCTTAGTCTTCTTTGTAATTGGATTCATTTCATTGAAAATGTCTTTAAAATTCATGCAGAAAAAAGTTCTGCCAATATTTTCCTCTAAGTATCTGATAGTTTCTGGTCTAACATCCAAGTCCTTGATCCACTTGGAATTTACTTTTGTATTTGGTGAAATACAGTGATTCAGCTTCATTCTTCTGCATGTTTCAACCCATTGTTTCCAACACCATTTGTTGAAGAGACTCTGCTTCCCCCATATAGTAGTCTGGGCCCCCTTTTTTTTTAATTTATTTAAGAAAGGATTAATTAACAAAACCATAGGGTAGGAGGGGTACAACTCCACACAATTCCCACCGCCCAATCTCCATATCCCACCCCCTCCCCAGATAGCTTTCCCATTCTCTATCCCTCTGAGTCTGGGCCCCTTTGTCAAAGATTAGATGTCCATACGTGTGGGGCCTCATTTCTGGGCTCTCAATTCTATTCCACTGGTCAGTGTGTCTGTTCATGTTCCAGTACCAAGCAGTTTTGATGACAATGGCCCTATAATATAGTTTGAGATCTGGCAGTGTGATGCCTCCGGTTCTGTTCTTTTTTCTCAAGATTGTTTTGGCAATTCTAGGTCTTTTCTGGTTCCAGATAAACATTTGTAGCATTTTTTCTATTCTCCTAAAAAATGTGCTTGGGATCTTGATGGGGATAGCATTAAATTTGTAGATGGCTTGTGTAATATATTCATTTTGATGATGTTAATTCTTCCAACCCATGAGCATGGAATATCTTTCCACTTCTTTGTGTCTTTTTCAATTTCTTTGAGTAGTGACTCATAGTTTTCAGTATACAAGTCTTTCACTTCTTTGGTTAGGTTTATTCCTAGATATTTTATTGTTTTTGTTGCTATAGAAAAAGGAACTGATTTCTGGATTTCAATTTCTTCTAACTTAGTGTTTGCATGGAGGAATGCCACTGACTTTTGAATGTTAATTTTATAGCCTGACACATTACTGTATTGCCTGATGATTTCCAAAAGCTTCTTGCTGGATTCCTTAGGTTTTTCCATGTATACTATCATGTCATCTGCAAATAAAGAGAGTTTGACTTCTTCTCTTCCAATCTGTATGCCTTTAATTCCTTGCTCCTGCCTGATTGCTATGGCAAGAACTTCCAACACTATGTTGAATAGTAATGGTGATAGTGGGCAGCCCTGTCTCGTACCTGATCTGAGGGGAAATGCTTCCAGTTTTTCACCATTGAGTATGATGGTGGCTGTAGGTTTGCTATATATAGACTCCACTATCTTCAGGAATTTTCCATCTATTCCTATTTTTTGTAGTGTTTTGATCATAAAGGGATGTTGTATTTTGTCAAAGGCTTTCTCTGCATCTATTGATATGACCATGTGGTTTTTGGTCTTGCTTTTGTTGATGTGGTGGATCACATTGATTGATTTACGTATATTAAACCAACCTTGCATGCCTGGGATGAACCCCACTTGGTCATGATGAACAATCTTTTTGATATACTGCTGTATCCGGTTGGCTAGAATTTTGTTCAGTATTTTAGCATCTATGTTCATCAGAGATATTGGTCTGTAGTTTTCTTTTTTGGTTGTGTCCCTGTCTGCTTTTGGTATCAGGGTGATGTTGGCTTCATAGAAGCTGGCAGGGAGTATTCCAGTGTCTTCAATCTTCTGGAAGACTTTTAAAAGTAGAGGTATTAGTTCTTCTTTGAAAGTTTTGTAGAATTCATTTGTAAAACCATCTGGTCCAGGACTTTTATTTTTGGGAAGATTTTTGATAACTGTTTCAATTTCATTAGCTGTGATGGGCCTGTTCATGTTATCCACTTCCTCTTTACTTAGTTTTGGAAGTTGGTAGGTATCTAGGAAATCATTCATTTCTTCCAGGTTCTCTAGCTTGGTGGCATATAGTTGTTCATAGAAGCCTCACATGATATGTTGAATTTCTGCAGTGTCTGTTGTGATATCTCCTCTTTCATTTACTATTCGATTTATTTGGGTCTTCTCCCTTTTTTGTTTTGTGAGTCTGGCTAAAGGTTTGTCGATTTTGTTTACTCTTTCGAAGAACCAACATTTACTTTTATTGATCTTTTGTATGGTTTTCCTATTCTCAATGTTATTTATTTCTGCCCTAACTTTAGTGATTTCTGTCCTTCTGGTTGCTTTAGAATTCCTTTGTTGTTCTTCTTCTAGGTCTTTAAGATGTGCAATCAGGCTGTTTATTTGTGCCTTTTCTTGTTTCCTAATGTGTGCTTGTATAGCTATGAACTTCCCTCTTAGGACTGCTTTAGCTGTGTCCCAAATATTTTGATAGCTTGTGTCTTCATTTTCATTGAACTCTCGAAACATTTTGATTTCTTCCTTGATTTCCTCTTTGACCCAGAAGTTGTTAAGAAGTGTACTGTTGAGCTTCCACATTTTGGCACTCTTACTAATCTTTTGTTGATTGTTAAGTGTTAGTTTAATTCCACTGTGGTCTGAGAAGATGCTTGGGATGATTTCAGTGTTCTTGAATTGGCTGATGCTGTCTTTGTGGCCTAACATATGGTCTATCCTTGAGAATGATCCATGTGGATTTGAGTAAAATGTGTATACCAGTTTTTTGGGATGAATGACTCTGAAAATGTCCAATAGTTCTAGTTTATCTATCTCTTCATTTAGCTCCCTTATGTCTTGACTGATTTTCTGCCTGGATGATCTGTCAAGTTGAGACAGTGGGGTGTTGAAGTCCCCTACTATGATTGTGTTACTGTTAATATATTGCTGTAGCTCTTTCAGTAGAAGTTTGATGTATTTAGATGGCTTCTCATTGGGTGCATAGATATTAATAATTGTTAAGTCCTCTTGATTGACTGATCCTCTGATCATTAAGTAGTGTCCATTCCTATCTTTTTTAATCTTATCTATTTTAAAGTCTATCATGTCAGATATGAGAATAGCTGTTCCTGCCCTTTTTTGTGGGCCATTGGCTTGAATGATAGTTTTCCATCCTTTCACTTTAAGTCTGTGTTTGTCTTGTTGCGTTAGGTGAGTTTCCTGTAGACAACATATTGTTGGGTTGTGTTTTCTGATCCATCTTCCTACTCTGTGTCTTTTAATAGGTGAATTCAGGCCATTGACATTTATTGATATCAAAGATTGAAGATATTTTAACGCCATTCTTGTAGAGTTTTAGAGTGTTTTGATATATGTTCTATTTGTGGTGGTCTGGTTGTTTATAGGAAACCTTTCAGAACTTCTTTCAAGGCAGGCTTGGTGATAGTTGATTCCTTCAACTGTTGCTTGTCTGAGAAGGTTTTGATGCTTCCATCTAGTCTGAATGACAGTCTAGCAGGATATAGTCTTCTTGGCTGAAAGCCTTTCTCATTGAGCACTCGATAGATATCTTGCCATTCTCTTCTGGCCTGTAGTGTTTGTGTGGAGAAGTCTGCTGCTAATCTTATGGGTTTTCCTTTGTAGGTGACTCTTTGTTTTTCTCTTGCAGCCTTGAGGATCCTTTCTTTATCCTTATTCCTTTCCAATCTAAGTATGACATGTCTTGGTGTCTTTAGGTCTGGGTTAATTCTGTTTGGGACCCTCTGGGCTTCTTGAATCTTTATGTCTTTGGTGTTGTCTAGACTAGAGAAATTTTCAGCTATTATGGCCTGGAGAACGCTTTCTTCCTCCCCTTCTCTTTCTTCCTCTGGTAAGCCAATAATGCGTATATTGTTTCTTTTGAAGTCATCCCATAGGACTCTGTTGTTGTTTTCAGTATCTCTTAATCTCTTTTTGAGATCTCTTACTTCTTTTTTAGTTGTCTCTAATTCATCCTCAATCTTGTTAATTCTGTCTTCAGCCTCATTGATTCTATTCTCTCTGCCCTCTACTGCTTTCTGGAGTTCATCTATTTTGTTGCCCTGCTCTGATACTGTTTTAGCTTGTTCAGCTAGTTGCCTTCTTAGCTCAGCAATTTCAGCTTTCAGCTCTCTAATAACCATGAGATAATTAGAATTTTCTTCCATATTCTCATTTGTTGTTCCTGCATTTCTGATTACAATTTTTTCAAATTCTTTACTCACTCCTGTTATTATTTCCTTAGCTAATGTTTGGATGTTGAACTCGTTGTTTTGTGCTTCACCCTCTGGAGGACTTTTAGCTGGACTCTTGTCCTGGTTCGAGTCTCCATTATTTTTTCTTGTTGTTTTAACCATTTTATATAAGTTAACAGTTTTTTCAATCCCTAAGTTGGAGTTCAGTGGTGTAAAAGCCTTTTTTTTTTTTTTCCCCTGTAGGCTATGGGAGCCTGAGGGCTTTTAAACTATCAATAGGCTTCTTGGCTTAATCACTGACTCCTGACCAAGAGATAAAGCAGGGTGTGGCAGAGATAATCCAGTGGTTATGCAAAGAGACTTTCACAGCCCTTCAGCTATGCCACCGAGGTATAGGTCTTCTCCTGAGTTTCCCGGTTAGATCTCTGTGCCCTGGTGTCCCTCCCTGTTGCTGCTCCAGATTCTGAGGGTAGTAGCAATGGAGACTCAGAGTTGTACTTGGTGAGTCTCTGGGGAGTCCTTTCCTCCCTTCAGCTGTCCCCTTGTTGGTGGTGCAGACTGGAGGTGGTGTCTCCACTGACAAACTGTTAGCAGTCACTTAATCTCTCCTTAGGCCCCTCTCTCCTCTCTGTCACCAGCCACGCGTGTTTGTACTCACGGGTGATTTACTGGGTTTCTGTGGTCATTCTAGTCCTGTCTTGTTTCGGTCCGGGTGGTCTCCTTTGGTATTCCTAGTTGATCCGGGAGAGGAGAGGAGAGGAGAGAAAGTGATCTGCTTCTCGTAGCTCCGCCTCTGGAAGTCGAATCTGTTTTTATTTATTTATTTTCCCTTTTGTTGCCCTTGTTTTTCATTATTGTTGTAGTTATTGTTGTTATTGATGTCGTCATTGTTGGATAGGACAGAGAGAAATGGAGAGAGGAGGAGAAGACAGAAAGGGGGAGAGAAAAAAAAAAGAAAAAAAAAAGAAAGGGGAGAGAAAGACAGACACCTGCAGACCTGCTTCACCACCTGTGAAGCGACTCCCCTGCAGGTGGGGGGGGTCCTTGCGCTTTGCGCCACCTGCGCTTAACCCACTGCACGACTGCCCGACTCCTAGTATATAAATATTATTAACTATAAACCCCATAGATCTGATCTGGGGCCCATATTCAGCACAATAGCCTACATAACCTCTGTATCGCTGTAGGTCTGAGCTTGCATTCTGTGGTCATGGCTAGGAACATTCTAGGCTGCACTAATTTTGGGATCCATCTTCCTCGGGTAATAGGTAGAGTATGCTGCCCAACTTCCCTTCAGAGAATGGAATATTCCCTACCATTGTTGATCCATATTGAGGGCAAGGTCCTATGGGGACCTGCAGAGGGGTCCATTGTGTTGTTCCTGATGGAGATGACCAATGACAGTGGAGAGAGGGATCTGTTAGAGGTCTAGGCCCATCGTGTCTGTGTGGGAACTCTTAGGCTCCCTGACTAGGGCCCCCGGTGATGGGGTGGCCTGGTAGTGATTAAAGAGCCATCATTAAAGTATGCCAGTCTCTTGCCCTTATTCAGCTTTTGTAGTCCTTACTTTGTCTGACAAGGTTAGCTTTGGAGGGACGTGTATTAGGAGGTATGTGAAAAGGGTATCTAGACCTGAATGGCACACACAGCAAAAGCAGTGCACTATTCAAGTGAAGCATTAGTAGTTGGGTGGTGGCACATCCAGCAGAGTGCACACATTACCAAGTGAACTATTTCACCAGTCCAAGTAATAGAAGACATTTTAAAAAATGCAATTAGATATTAATTAGTGAAAGAGAAAATGAGAGCAACAGTCTGCTACATGTGATGCCAGGGACAAACTATATCCTAGGTCTTAAAACTATCTTCAAGAAAGTTAAATTATACAGTATGTGTGAACTTCAATGGAATTCAACTAGATAGCCAAAGCAGAATAACTGGGAGATCTCCAAATACTTGGAAGTTAGACATGTTTTTAAGTAATCTGTGGACTAAAAAATTGTTCCTGAGTGAGATTTTTTTTAAATACACTGAATTACTCCAGGGAATTGTCTCTGCGGTAGAGTGCAGAATTTGCATGCATGAGTTCCTCAGAGTTTAATCCCTGGCACAACATGTTAGATTAATGTTCTGGTTAGATTAATTCTCTCTCTCATTATATAAATTAATATTTTTATTTTACTTTTGGTTGTAATTATTATTTTTAATTTTATTTGGGGGCTTTTTTTATTTGTTACAAGATTAAAAAATTAAAATGTGTAGTTCCACACCACACCCACCACCAAAGTTCTGTGTCCCCACCCTCTCACCTCCCAAAGATAACCACCATAGTTCTTATAAGTCTTATAGTTTGCATGCCTGTTTTGTTTGGATTTTTTTTTTTTTTTTTGGTTTTGACAAGTTCATGTAAATCAGATCTCTAGACTCCACTTATGAGTGAAAACATCTGGTAGTTGTCTTTCTTCTCTTATTTCTCTAAGCATAGTCACTTCCAGTTTCATCCATTCTGTCCCAAAGGATACCATATCATCTTTTTGATTGCAGAGTAATATTCCATGGGATATATATCCCTATAACTTCTTCAGCCAGTCATCTAATGGTGGGCATCTAGGTTGCTTCCACTCTTTGGCTATTGTGGCTATTTGGCTATAATGCAGTTATGAACATAGGAGTATATATGTCCCTTCTAGTTAGTGCTTGAATGTTTACTGGTTAAATGCCCTAGAGTGGTGTTGCTGTGTCATAAGGTACTTATTTTTTTAAAAAAAATTTTATTACCTTTATTTATTGATAGAGATAGCCAGAAAGACAGCCAGAGGGAAAGGGAAGACAGAGGGAGAGAGACAGAAAGACACATGCAGTCCTGATTTACCGCTTGCAAAGCTTTCCCCCTGAAGGTAGGGACTGGAGGCTTGAACCTGGGTCCTTCCTTGTGCATTGTAACATGTGCACTCAACCCTGTGTACCACCACTTGGCCCCAGGACTTCCATTTTTATTTGTTCAGAACTCTCCATACAGTCTTCCAAAAGGGCTGTACCAGTTTGCATTCTCACTAGCAGTGAAGCAGAATTCCCTTTCTGCCACAACCTCTCCAATACCTGTCATTTCCTGGTTTGTTGATGTAAGCCATTCTTTTCAGGTGTGAGATGGTATCTCAGCATAGTTTTAATTTGAATTTATCTAATGATAAGTGAAGTGGAGCATTTCTTCATTGTCTGTGAGCCATGTGTACCTCTTCTTTAGAAAACTGTTTAGTTCTTTGGCCCACTGTTAACTGGGTTATTTTTGCTTCTTTTGTAGATCTGTACTAATTCTGTGTAGCTGTTTGATATCAGTTGTTTTTCTGATGTGTGATGTGCAAATATTTTCTCCCATTTATTGGGTTGCCTGGTTGTTCTTGTATAGTTTGCTTTTGATATGCAGAAGCTTTTTAGTCCCATTTATTTTCTCTTGTTTTCATTTCCCATGCCCAGGGGTTGAGTCTCCAAATACATCTTTGATGTGAAGGTCCTGGAAACCAACATGTTCTATAAATTTGAGAGTTTCTGCTCGGATATCTGGCCCTTTAGTTCGTTTTGATTTGACCTGGTATGTGGTATTAGGTGGTGGTCTAGTTACACTTTTCTCTCTTCCTCTTCTTTCTTTCCTTTTCTTTTCTTTCCTATCTATTAAAACATTTATTTCTTTTTAAAAATTTTTTATTTATAAAAAGGAAATATTCGGGAGTTGGGCCGTAGCGCAGCGGGTGAAGTGCAGGTGGCACAAAGTGCAAGGACCAGAGGAAGGATCCCGGTTCGAGCCCCCAGCTCCTCACCTGCAGGGGAGTCGCTTCACAGTGAAGCAGGTCTGCAGGTGTCTGTCTCTCTCTGTCTTCCCCTCCTCTCTCCATTTCTCTCTGTCCTATCCAACAATGATGACATCAATAACAACAACAATAATAACTACAACAATAAAAAGGGCAACAAAAGGGAATACATAAATATTTTTTTAAAAAGTAAACATTGACTAAACCATAGGATAAGAGGGGTACAACTCCACACAATTCCCACCACCAGAACTCTGTATCCCATCCCCTCCCCCTTCCTTCCTTTTTTTCTTTCTTCCTTCCTTCCTTCTTTTCCTTCTTTCTTCTTCTTTTCTTTCTTCCTTGCTTTTCTTCCTCCCTCCCTCCCTTTCCGTCCTTCCTTCCTTCCTTCCTTCCTTCCTTACCAGAACACAGATGATCAGTTCTGGCTTAAGATGATGGAAGGGGGGAGTCGGGCAGTAGCATAGCATGTTAAGCACACATGGTGCAAAGTGCAAGGACCAGCATAAGGATCCTGGTTCAAGCCCCCGCTCCCCACTTGCTGGGTAGTTGCTTCACAGGGGGTGAAGCAGGTCTGCAGGTGTCTATCTTTCTCTACCCCCTCTATCCTCCCCTCCTCTCTCTATTTCTCTTTGTCCTATCCAACAAGGACAACAACAATAACTACAACAATAAAACAAGGGCAACAAAAGGGAATAAATATTTAAAAATTTTTTAAAATATGGAGGGGACTGAACCTGGTACTTCGGAGCCTCAGATGTGAGAGTTTCTTTGCATAACCATTATGTTAACTAATTTCACTTTTCTATATGTGGCTGGCCAAATTTCATAGCACCATCTGTTGAAGAGACCTTCTTTACCCATTGAATAGTTTTGCCCCATTGTCATGTGTTAGGTGGTTATATATGTATGGGCTTATTTCTGGACTTTTGATTCTGCTCCATTGATCCAAGTGTTGATTTTTATTCTAGTATCATGCTTTTTTATAATGGTAATAGTACCATTAATATTGCTTTGTAGTATAAACTGAAGTTGGGGAGCGTGATACCTCCATGTTATTTTTTTTTTCAGAAGTGCTTTAGCAATTCGTGGCCTTTTGAGGTTCCATACAGATTTTTTGATAAATTGTTCAATTTACTTGAAAAATGATTTTGGAATTTTGATAGGGATTGTATTGAAATTGTAGATTGATTTTGGTAGAATGACCATTTTAATAATTGTCAAAGTCCAGCGCGCCAGTGTACCGGGCTAGCTTCGCGGGCGGGAGACAGAGACACACGGCTGAGCGGAGAAGCAGTATTTCTTTTTTCACAAGCGAACGCTTCAAAAATCTAATCTAATCTAATCTAATCTAATCTAATCTAATCTAATCTAATCTAATCACAACCTAAATCCGTCCTCTTCTCTCTCCTCCCGCAGCAGTGACCCAGGAAGTATGTAGGATAGGAGAGAATCAAGAAGCACGAAAAGGCAAAGACTAAACCAAAATCTCCCGGAGGCAGGGGGAGTGAGACCAAACCAATGTAACAGAATGACCATATATATAGACCACAACGTCAAGCAATGTAACAGAAGGGATCCCAGAAGCAGAACTAGAAGCATACCAACAAATAATGTTTACTTTTCCAATCCAGGAACAAGGAATGCTCTGTTTCCTTCTTTATTTCTTTTAGCAATTTCATATAGTTTTCATTGTTAAGGTCCTCACCTCCTTCATGAAATTCACTCCAAGGTATTTTATCTTTTTAGGCTTAATTGTAAATGAGATTGAATATTTTATTTCCCTTTCCTCAGACTCTTTGTATACAGAAATGTCATAGATTTATTTGTATTGATTTTGTATCCTTCTAATCTATTGAATTTATTAATTATTTCCAGTGGTTTTTTGGTGGTCTCTGGAGTTCTGTAGGTATAATATCATATCATCAGCAAATAGTGATAGTTTGATTTCTTCTTTTTTAAAATTTTTAAAAAATATTTATTTTCCCTTTTGTTGTCCTTGTTGTTTTATTGTTGTCGTTATTATTGTTGTTATTGATGTCGTTGTAGTTGCATAGGACAGAGAGAAATGAAGAGGGGGGGAAGGCAGAGAGGGGGAAAGAAAGACACCTGCAGACCTGCTTCACCGCCTGTGAAGGGACTCCCCAGCAGGTGGGGAGCCAGGGGCTGGAACCAGCATCCTTATGCTGGTCCTCGCGCTTTGCGCCACATGCGCTTAACCCGCTGCGCTACCGTCTGACTCCCGTTTGATTTCTTCTTTTCTCATCTGTATGCCTTCAATATCTCTTTCTTGTCTGATTGCATGGCAAGGACCTATGTTGAACTATGCTGAAAAACAGTGGAGATAGTGAACATCCTTGTCTGGCTCTTGATTTTAGGGGGAAAACTTTCAGCTTTTCCCCGTTGAGAATGATGTTATCTCTAGGCTTGTTGTAAATGGTCTTTATTACGTTAAGGAATGGTCCTTCTATTCCCAGTTATTGGAGCATATTTCTCATAAAAGGATGTTGGATCTTGTCAAATGCCTTTTTTGGCATCAATTGATTTGATATATAATATGTAATATATCCATCCTCCATGGTTATTGCTGGGGCTCCAAGCCTGCACTATGAATCCACTGCTCCTGGGGGCCATATTTTCCCTTTTTTTTGTTGCAATTGTTGTTGTTATTGTTATTGCTGTTTTTGTTGGATAGGTTAGAGAGTAATCGAGAGAGGAAGGGAAGACAGAGAGGGGAAGAAAAAGATAGACACCTGCAGACCTGCTTTACCACTTATGAAGCAACCCCCCAGCAGATGGGGATCCAGGAGCTCGAACTGGGGTCCTTATGCTGGTCTTTGCACTTCATGCCATGTGCACTTAACCTGCTGCACCACTGCCCAGCCCCAACCATATGACTTTTATATATTTTTTGTTGTTGTTGTTGATATGATGAATTACATTGATTGATTTGTGCACATAGAGCGGTGAGGGAGGAAGGGGAAACCTACCTAGCCAGCCAGATGAGCCAATTCAACCCTGGCGATCAGTGGGGTGACAGATGTTGCAGCCCAATCACCCTCACATCCATCAGAATTTCTTGCAAGGCAGAACTGGTAATGTTAAATTCCTTCAGTTTCTGAATGTTTGAAAAGATCTTTATTTCTCCTTCATACTTTAAGGATAATTTGACATGATACAGAATTTGTGGCAGGCAATTCATATATATATATTTTTTTTTTTTTTTTTTTTTAAGGAGACATTAACAAAACCATAGGATAAGAGGGGTACAACTCCACTCAGTTCCCACCACCAGATCTCCATATCCCATCCCTTCCCCTGATAGCTTTCCTATTCTTTATCCCTCTGGGAGTATGGACCCAAGGCCACTGTGGGATGCAGAAGATTGAAGGTCTGGCTTCTGTAATTGCTTCCCCGCTGAACATGGGTGTTGACTGGTCAATCCATACTCCCAGCCTGCCTCTCTCTTTCCCTAGTAGGTTGGGGCTCTGGGGAAGCAGATCTCCAGGACACATTGGTGGGGTCGTCTGTCCAGGGAAGTCTGGTCAGCATCATGCTAGCATCTGGAATCTAGTGACTGAAAAGAGAGTTAACATACAAAGTCAAAGAAATTGTTGAGCAATCATGGACCTAAAGGCTGGAATAGTACAGGTGAAGTATTGGGGGGTACTCACTGCAGACTATTGTGTACTTTTGCTTTCAGGTATATATTTTGCCCTAATTTATGGATACAGGTGAATATATGCTCTATCTCAGGGGACCTGGTCTATATCTAGGTTTTGGGACTTTGTTAGGAAGTTAACCGCCTGGAATGGAATTAGAGAATACTATGGAAGAAAAGGTCTCACCTGAGTAATGAAGCTGAAGGGTTGTCATTCCACACCTGAAGTCTCTAGACACAGTCTGAAGTGAAGCTGGCTGAGGTGGTACTCCTTGCGTTGATTAGGTTGGGATTGGAAGATGCAGTATTATTTGGTATGAACTAAAAGGAGCACCCCACCCTAAGGTTCCAGGACTGGGGGAAATATAGGCTCTATAGTGAAAATATGAGGTTCCTGTTATCTTAGGGTTCAAGAAGACAATAGATAGTTTTTGTTATAATAACATTATTTGGTAATTGGGTTAACTTTGAAAAATCCCTTTGTTAGGATTTGCTGTATAATACCCAACATCACCATAATTTATGTCCTTTGACATTATTTGTATATAGCTGTGTCACCAGTTGTTTCTTTTCTCCCTAGTCTAGGCTTTTGAGAGAGTGAACATATCAAAGACTCAGCCTATGTATTAAAAAGACTCAAGTCTGTGCTTTAAAAAGTTTAAGACATTCAATCAATTTTTCCCCCTCTCATATTAATTAAATAGTGATTTATATGACTACAAATTAATAGCAGTGTACATAAGCACTATTCCCACCACCCAAAGACTGTGCCCCATCCCACACACCCACCCCACCCCCAGCCCCGTCCACCCCGGGAAACCAAATAGTCACCCTCACCCTCACCCTCACCCGAGGATTTTTACTTTGGTGCCCTACTCCAGATTTAGTCAGATCCTGCTTTTAGTTTCCCGGCAGGCAATTCTTATTTTTTATTACTTTGAGTATGCCATTCCACTGCCTCCTTGTCATTAGGGCTTGCGATAAGAACTATGATAAAATCCTGATGGTTCTGCCTTTGTGTGTTACTTCCATTCCTTGGCAGCCTGCAATATTTTTTCCTTGTCCCTGGTTTTGGAGAGTTTTACAATAATGTGTGTTAGTGTGTATCATTTTGAATTCAAAAATTTAAGTGTGGGGGCCAGGTGGTGGCATACCTGGTTAAGCACACACATTACAGTGCACAAGGACCCAAGTTTAAGCCCCTGGTCCCCACCTGCATGGGGGAAACTTCACAAGTGGTGAAACAGGTCTGCAGGTATCTTTCTGTCTCTCTCCCTCTCTATCTCCCTCTCCTTTCTTAATTTCTCTGTCTTTACCCAATAATAATAAATAAAAATTAAAAATAAGATAGTCCTCTTTCTCCTTTAGTCTGCTTTTAAAAAAATTAGGTGTTCATTCACATTCTTGGATTTCTGTATTTTGAACATTGCTCAGGTTTGGAAAATTCTCTGTTAAAATTTTGACAATGTTCTCTACTCGTCTCTCCCTCAGGGATGCCAGTAACTCTGATGTTTGTATTTCTCATTTAGTCTGCTATTTCAGAGAGAAGTGCTTCATTTTTCCTAAACCTTTCCTCTAAAAGAGTTTTAAATTCACAGAATGTGGTGGTTTTGTCTTCTAGTGTTGATATTCTGTCCTTTACCTGGTTAAGTCTACTTCTGAGACCTCTTACCTCAACCTGAACTGCGTTTACAATGTTCTTTAGGCCCTGAAATTCTGTATGGATTTTTTTTTGTACTTTTTAACTGATCACTTAGTTCTTGAATTGATTTCAGAATGAATTTTCTGAATTTTGTAATTTTTTCTAGATCTGTTTCTGTCTGGTCATTTGGTGTTTCTATCATTGCTGTCTGTGTACTTCTGTTTCTTCATTTAGCATGGATTTCATTGTTGTGCCAGCAGTAGGTGTGTGGCTAAGGTGTTCAGTTTCCATATTTATATATCTTGGTGGCAGAGGGGAGATTTTTATCCTGAGTCACCGGGCCAGTTATGTTACCTTGATGTCATTATAGGGTCTCCCTGCTGCTATTCTATCCTTGGTGGGGCAACAGCAATGGAGACTCAAAAAGGTCAGAGTTTTAAATTGAGTTTTTAGATTTTTTTTCTTGTAACAGTCTTTTTATTGCTAAAACTTAAACCCAGAATTTGGTGCCTGCTGTCTCGGAGTCCTGATTTTTAGTGCAGGGAATCACTCACTGACCCCCTTTCAGTCTTTAAGCCACATATATTCACTTGTGGCTTAGGTAATTTTCTTTTGCTCTCCTTTCTTTCTTTTCAGCCACCATTTAATTTTTAATATTTTTATTTTATTTTATTATTGGATAGAGATAGAAATTAGAGGGGAGGAGAAGGTAGAGAGGGAAAGAGACAGAGAGACATCTGCAGCTTTGCTCCACTGCTCATGAAGCTTCCCCCTGCAGGTGGGGACCAGGGGCTTGAACCTGGATCTTTGCACATTGTAATATGTGTGCTTAACCAGGTGTGCCACTACTTGGTTGGCCCTTAGATCATCATTTCTTTTTTTTTTTATAAAGATTTTATTTATTTATTAATGAGAAAGGAGGAGAGAGCAAGAACCAGACATCACTCTGGCACATGTGATAGAACTGCCAGGGATAGAACTCAGGACTTCATACATGAGAATACAAAGCCCTATCACTGTGCCACCTCCCGGACCACAGATCATCATTTCTTTAACTTGAACCTGGAAGTGGTGTGCCTCAGCTGCCAGTCTGGCGCCAGCTGTCCCTAAATATGGCCTTTTAGTTCTGGGCCTTTTAGCTCCCTTGTCCCCTTTCTGTCCACAAGCCACAGGAGTCTGCACTCAACTGTGTCTTGGTTAGTTTGAAGATATTCTGGTTATTTTTTGTTGTCAGGTGATTTTGCTTTTCCTAGATGATAGGGGATAGCAAAAACACAGCAGCTGTTACTCCATAGCCACGCTTCTGGAAGTTCTCTAAATTATTCTTTTTAAAAGATATATTGAGAAGCTCAGGAGGTAGCACACTAGATGGAGTGCTGGACTCTCAAGCATGAGTTCAGGTGCTGGGTGGTGACATACCTGGCTGAGCACACACATTACAGTGCACAAGGAGCCTGTGGTTCAAGTCCCCAGTCCCTACCTGCAGAGAGGAGGTTTCAGGAATGGTGAAACAGTATAGCAGGTGTCTCTCATTGTAAACTATGTTACTGAGGGCCTAGTGAAAAAAAAAAAAAAAAAAAAAAAAAACATGATTCCCAGCCAGGTAGGTGGTTTGGTGGTGGTGTATAGGATTTGCATGTGTGGATCCCCAGCTCAGTAAAGGTAGTATTAAGAGCAAAAAAGTTTTCACCTCTCCCATCTGATGTGACAGTTGCCAGAAGTCTAAGTTTAGGAAGCCTGGGTTAGGTTAAATGCCTTGCCCACCTCCTCACCCTGGTTTTCTGCAGTTCTTGAAGAAGGATGTGTTCCAAACTCTTCCAGCAGGTGGCGCCTGGGACGAGCACACTGGCTTCAGAGGCTCCATCTTGAGCTGGTGCTTCCAGCGTCCATCTTCTCCCTACTATGCCAGCAGACAGTTGTATGGATATTTGTTCTTTCTTTTTGTCATCTATCTTTCCCCTTTAGCCCTTCTTTTTAGACTGTGTATAAATAATTCTAAGAGTAGATTTTTCTCATTCATCCTATTCCCTTCAGAAAACAGTTCCATTTCTCCTTCACCATTAATAAAGGATATTTAAAGGAGGTTAAAGAATGAGAGAGCTGGGAGGCAGGTTACTGTTTTCCTGTCCCATTAGCACAGAATTATCCAGCAGAGAGTCTAAAAACTTCTGAGTATCTTGAATAGCTTTGTATTCCTGACCTGGCCATGAACTTCTAGAAGGAGACAGGTCACATGTGCAAAAATAAGCTTGCATAGGCTGGGAAGATAGCATAATGCCCATGCAAAAAACTTACATGCCTGAGGCCCTGAGGTTCCAGGTTTAATCCCTAGCACCACCAGAAACCAGAGCTGAGCAGTGCTCTGGTGTGTGTGTGTCCCTCTGTATCTTTCATTAATAAATAGATAATTTTAAAGGAATTATTATATAAAAACTAGCTTTTCATTTCAAGCTTCTCCCAGGGAGAAATTAAATTGAAATGTCAGAACTGAAAAAGCTGCAGCATCTGTTACTTGCTACTTAGAGACTTCCTACCATTAAAAAGAAAACATGACGGGAGTCGGGTGGTGGCATAGTAGGTTAAGCACATGTGGTACAAAGCTCAAGGACGAGTGTAATCCAGTTTGAGCCTCCGGCTCCCCACCTGCAGGGGAGTCGCTTCATAAGCAGTGAAGTGCTGGACTAGCTTTGCAGGCGGGAGAGAAGATCCAGGAACTTGTGGCAACGTGGTAATACAATTCTTTTTTTTTTTTTCACCACTTGTTTATTTATTTATTTATAATTTATTTCTTTATTGGGGAATTAATGTTTTACATTCAACAGTAAATACAATAGTTTATTCATGCATAACATTCCCCAGTTTCCCATTTAACAATACAACCCCCACTATGTCATTTATCATCCTTTATGGACCTGTATTCTCCCTACCCACCCACCCCAGAGTCTTTTACTTTGGTGCAATATGCCAATTACATTTCAGGTTCTACTTGTATTTTCATTTCTGATCTTGTTTTTCAACTTCTGCCTGAGTGTGAGATCATCCCATATTCATCCTTCTGTTTCTGACTTATTTCACTTAACATGAATTTTTCAAGGTCCATCCAAGATCGGCTGAAAACGGTAAAGTCACCATTTTTTACAGCTGAGTAGTATTCCATTGTGTATATATACCACAACTTGCTCAGCCACTCATCTGTTGTTGGACACCTGGCTTGCTTCCAGGTTTTGACTATTACAAATTGTGCTGCCAAGAACATATGTGTACACAGATCTTTTTGGATGGATGTGTTGGGTTCCTTAGGATATATCCCCAGGAAAGGAATTGCAGGATCATAGGGTCAGTCCATTTCTAGCCTTCTGAGAGTTCTCTAGACTGTTCTCCACAGAGGTTGGACCAATTGACATTCCCACCAGCAGTGCAGGAGGGTTCCTTTGACCCCACACCCTCTCCAGCATTTGCTGCTGTTACCTTTTCTGATGTATGACATTCTCACAGGAGTGAAGTGGTATCTCGTTGTTATCTTTACTTGCATTTCTCTGACAATCAGAGACTTGGAGCATTTTTTCATGTGTTTCTCAGCCTTTTGGATCTCTTCTGTGGTGAATATTCTGTCCAAGTCCTCCCCCCATTTTTGGATGGGGTTATTTGTTGTCTTGTTGTTGAGTCTGGCAAGCTCTTTATATATGTTGCTTATTAAACTCTTGTCTGATGTGTGGCATGTAAAGATCTCCCATTCTGTGAGGGGTCTCTTGGTTTGGGTAGTGGTTTCTTTTGCTGTGAAGAAGCTTTTTAATTTGATGTAGTCCCATAGGTTTATACTTGCCTTAGTCTTCTTTGTAATTGGATTTGTTTCAATGAAAATGTCTTTAAAATTTATGCGGAAAAGAGTTCTGCCAATACAATTCTTTATTCATGCTGATGCTCCAAAGTCAGGTGTCTGCAGAGCGGGTTAAGCCACGTGGCGCCAAACCGCAATGGCCACCTCCTGCTCCGCACGCCAGCCCTTCCCCAGGTCAGGATGCGGGAGAGAAAAAGAGAAAAGAGGAGAGGAGACCAAAAGCAGAAACAGAAGTGGGCTTTAATAGGGTAAAACCGGAAATGGCAAGTCGGAAAGGAGATGGCTGGGAAAGGGGATGGAGAAAAGAAAGAGCTGGAAGGTAGAAATTTTCTGTAGCAACGGTTGCTAGGGTTTTAACTGGTATGATTAGTGTACCCTGCAGACAGGGCAGGTCTCAAAGTAGAAAGAAAATAGCAAAACAGTGATTATGTAAATAGGCCATAGTGTCAGCAATGGAGGATGGAGCAGGGGGGCTGACAGTGAAGCAGGTCTGCAGGTGTCTGTCTTTCTCTCCCCCTTTCTGCCTTCCCTTCCTCTCCATTTCTCTCTGCTCTACCCAACAACAACAATAACCACAACAATGTTAAACAACAAGGGCAACAAAAGGGAAAATAAATAAATATTAAAAATTACAAAAAAAAGAAAACAGGTTCTGAAATATTATTTTTTTACATTTTTTTCTTTTTTTATTTCTTTATTGGGGAATTAATGCTTTACATTCAACAGTAAATACAATGGTTTGTACATGCATAACATTCCCCAGTTTCCCATATAACAATACAACCCCCACTAGGTCCTCTGTCATCCTTCTTGGACCTGTATTCTCCCCACCCACCCACACCCACCCAGAGTCTTTTACTTTGGTGAGATATGCAAATTCCATTTCAGGTTGTACTTGTGTGTTTTTTTTTTTCTGATCTTGTTTTTCAACTTCTGCCTGAGAGTGAGATCATCCCATATTCAGCCTTCTGTTTCTGACTTATTTCACTTAACATGAATTTTTCAAGTTCCAGCCAAGATTGGCTGAAAACAGTGAAGTCACCATTTTTTACAGCTGAGTAGTATTCCATTGTGTATATATACCACAACTTGCTCAGCCACTCATCTGTTGTTGGACACCTGGGTTGCTTCCAGGTTTTGACTATTACAAATTGTGCTGCCAAGAACATATGTGTACACAGATCTTTTTGGGTGGGTGTGTTGGGTTCCTTAGGATATATCCCCAGGAAAGGAATTGCAGGATCATAGGGTAGGCCCATTTCTAGCCTTCTGAGAGTTCTCTAGACTGTTCTCCACAGAGGCTGGACTAATTGACATTCCCACCAGCAGTGTAGGAGGGTTCCTTTGACCCCACACCCTCTCCAGCATTTGCTGCTGTTATCTTTTCTGATGTATGACATTCTCACAAGAGTGAAGTGGTATCTCATTCTTGTCTTTATTTGCATTTCTCTGACAGTCAGAGACTTGGAGCATTTTTCATGTGTTTCTCGGCCTTTTGGATCTCTTCTTTGGTGAGTATTCTGTCCAAGTCCTCCCCCCATTTTTGGATGGGGTTATTTGTTGTCTTGTTGTTGAGTCTGGCAAGCTCTTTATATATGTTGGTTATTAAACTCTTGTCTGATGTATGGCATGTAAAGATCTTCTCCCATTCTGTGAGGGGTCTCTTGGTTTGGGTAGTGTTTTCTTTTGCTGTGAAGAAGCTTTTTAGTTTGATGTAGTCACATAGGTTTATACTTGCCTTAGTCTTCTTTGTAATTGGACTTGTTTCATTGAAGATGTATTTAAAATTTATGTGGAAAAGAGTTCTGCCAATATTTTCCTCTAAGTACCTGATAGTTTGTGGTCTAACATCCAAATCCTTGATCCACTTGGAATTTACTTTTGTATTTGGTGAAACACAGTGGTTCAGTTTCATTCTTCTGCATGTTTCAACCCATTATTTCCAACACCATTTGTTGAAGAGACTCTGCTTTCCCCATTTAATAGTCTGGGCCCCTTTGTCAAAGATTAGATGTCCATAGGTGTGGGCTGAAATATTCTGTTTAAGAATTTCTCACCTCTTTGCATCCTTACTGTCAGAATAAGCCCTGTCATCCAGAACAAAACAGCATCTTTGACATTTCCTTGTTTACTTAAACCATCTCGTGACAAGAGGATGAGCTAGGATCCCTGATTCCCAGCATCTTTTCAGTAGTCACAGTGTAGAAATAAAGAGACCCACGGGAGTCGGGCTGTAGCACAGCGGGTTAAGCACAGGTGGCGCAAAGCACAAGGACTGGCATAAGGATCCCAGTTTGAGCCCTGGCTCCCCACCTGCAGGGGAGTCCCTTCACAAGCGGTAAAGCAGGTCTGCAGGTGTCTATTTTCTTCTCCCCTTATCTTCCCCCTCCTCTCTCCATTTCTCTCTGTCCTATCCAACAACAATGACAATAATAACTATAACAATAAAAAACAAGAGCAACAAAAGGGAATAAATAAATATAAAAAAACCTTGAGATTATGTAAGTATGTATTTGAAACTATAAGGTATGCATACATTGATTAATGATTACTACATAGATTGTGCAAAGTTAGCATCAATTACCAGGATAGTTAACACTGACTCTTAAATCTTCTGATTATCCAACAACAACGACATCAATGATAACTACAACAACAATAAAAACAACAAGGGCAACAAAAAGGAAATAAATATTGGGAAAAAAAATCTTCTGATTAAAGGGAGTCAAGCAGTAGCGCAGCGGGTTAAGTGCAGGTGGCACAAAGCACAAGGACTGGTGTAAGGATCCTTGTTCGAGCCCCTGGCTCCCCATCTGTAAGGGAGTCGCTTCACAAGCAGTGAAGCAGGTCTGCAGGTGTCTATCTTTTTCTCCTCCTCTCTGTCTTCCTCTCCTCTCTCCATTTCTCTCTGTCCTATCCAACAACAGTGACATCAATAACAACAATAATAGTAACCACAACAATGATACAACAACACGGGCAACAAAAGGGAAAAAAAATAGCCTCCAGGAGCAGTGGATTCATGGTACAGGCACCGAGCCCCAGCAATAACCCTGGAAGCAAAAAAAAAAAATTTTTTTTAATTATCTTTATTTATTGGATAGAGACAGCCAGAAATCGAGAGGGAAAGGGGAGATAGAGAGGAAGAGAGACTTGCAGCACTGCTTCACCACTCATAAAACTTTCCCCCTGCAGGTGTGGGGGGGGCTCAAACCTAGGTCCTTATTCATTATAGCACTTGCACTCAACCAGGTGGCTGGGTGCCACCACCCAGTCTCTTAAATCTTATATTTGTTCATTACCCCACTTCACACCCTTTTCTTTTTAAATTTTTATTTATTTATTGGATAGAGATAGAAATCAAGAGGAAAGGAAAATACACACACACACACACACACACACACACACACACACACACACATGGAGAGAGTGAGAGAGAGACTAAGACTAGTAGCACTGCTTCACCACTTGTGAAGCTTTATCTGCATGTGGGGACTGGGAGGTTGAGCCCAGGTCCTTGCACATTGTAACATGTGTTCTCAACAAGGTGCACCACCATATGCCCCCCTATTCTTTTCTTTATAATTTTCTCAGGCAGTATATCTTGAGCCATAAATTGTTAACTATCTTTTCTTTTTTTAAAAAAAGTATTTTATTTATTTTATTTTTGAGAGAGATGCAGAGAGAGAAAGACAGAAAGAAACACCAAAGCACTGGCTTATTGTGGTGTGTGTGGGGGGTTGAACCTAGGACTTTGGAGCCTCAGGCATTTAGAGTCTCTTTACTTAACCATTATGCTATCTACCCCCACCCAGCTATCTTTTTTGATGAGAGACTTTCAACACCTTGTGGTCTGTCCTAAGGATTTTTTCTTCTCTTTATTTTTTTCCCTTATTGGGGCATTAATGTTTTACAATTACAAGTAAATACAATAGTTTGTATATGCATAACATTTCTCAGTTTCTTTTTTTAAATTTTTTAAAAAATTATTTATTTTCTCTTTGTTGCCCTTCTTTTTAATTGTTATTGTAGTTATTATTGTTGTTGTTGTTGTTATTGATGTTGTTGTCATATAGGACAGAGAGAAATGTAGAGAGGAGGGGAAGAAAGAGGGAGAGAAAGATAGACACCTGCAGACCTGCTTCACCGCCTGTGAAGCGACCCCCCTATAGGTGGGGAGCCGAGGGCTGGAACTGGGATTTTTTGCCGGTCCTTGTGCTTTGTGCTACGTGCGCTTAACCTGCTGCATTACTGCCCAACTCCTTGTTTCTCAGTTTCTAGGGATTTTTTTTTTCCACTGCTTCCACATTCTACACTCCAGCCCTACACACACACACACACACACACACACACACACACACACACACACAATGTCATCTGCAGGAAAGGAGAATGCATCCATCTTTACCCAGATCTGTCCCTTTTAATCTGATCTAGAAGATAAAATAAGAAGTTAGGCAGTCAGGCAGTAGCTCAGCGAGTTAAGTGTAGGTGGCACAGAGCACAGGACTGGCATAAGGATCCCAGTTTGAGCCCCCGGCTCCCCACCTGCAGAGGAGTCACTTCATAGGTGGTGAAGCAGGTCTGCAAGTCTCTCTCTCCCCCTCTATGTCTTCCCCTCCTCTCTCCATTTCTCTCTGTCCTATCCAACAATGACGACATCAATAACAATAGCAATAATAACTACAACAATAAAACAAGGACAACAAAAGGGAATAAATACATATTTTAAAAATCTTAAAAAAAAAAAAAAGAAGTCAGTGCTGCCCCCACTGCCTTCCCAGGAAGATGTGGGAAAAGCCTATGATAATGTGGAAAAGCCCAGGAGCTTGTGGGTTGCTGTTTAGAGTCTGGCACACCAGACCTGAGCTTAGTATAGTGGTCAAATAGGCATTCTTCTGGATCTATGGCCAAGGTATTGTAAGTGAGCATTATAAACTACATTTTTTGCTCTCAACATACCTAACAATTCCAGATGTTGATCTTTAAAAGCTGACAAATTTGCTAAGGGTCAGACCAGCCCTGAGTTTATGCAAACAGCACATTCAGAGCTGCTACCTGAAAAACTGAAACTTATTCCATCAGAACTTTAACTGAAGAATGTGTGTAAGTTTCTTGAGAAAGTCAGGGACTGTACAGCAGCCTCTCCACAGCCCTGACCTTCCTTAAAAACCTTGCTCACTGTCTAACGTGTTGAAGTTTTTTAATTTAATTTATTTATTCATGAGAAAGATATGAGGAGAGAGAGAAAGAAACAGACATCACTCTGGTACATGTGCTGCCAGGAATTGAACTCGGGACTTCATGCTTGAGAGTCCAATGCTTTATCCATTGTGCAACCTCCCAGACCACATTAAAGTTTTTTTAAAGATGTATTTATTTATTTATTTTGCCTCCAGGCTTATTGCTGGGGCTTGGTGTCTGCACCATGAACCTACTGCTCTTGAAGGCCATTTTTTCCCATTTTGTTGCCCTTGTTGTTTTATTATTATTGCTGTTGTTGTTGGATAGGACAGAAAGAAATGGAGAGAGGAGGGGAATACAGTGAGGGGAGAGAAAGATAGACACCAGCAGACCTGCTTCACCACTTGTGAAGCGACCCTCCTGCAGGTGGGAGCCAGGGGCTCGAGCCTGGATCCTTATGTGGTCTTTGCACTTTGAGCCATGTGCACTTAACCTGTTGCACTACTGCCTGGCCTCTTCTAAGATGTTATTAATGAGAGAGAAAACCAGAGCATCATTATGGTACATGTGATGCCAGGAGTTGAACTTGGGGCTACATACTGTTAAGTCTAACACCCTAACTACAGTATCACCTCCTGGGATCCTGGGATGCTAAAATATTTTTTCAAGAGTCTGTTTTGTTTGTTTGTTTAGTGATTTAATGGTGATTTACAAGAGTATTAAATAATAGGGGTAGGGCTGAGGAGATAGCATACTGGCTCCTTTTTTCTTTTTTTTTTTTTTTTAAGATTTTATTTATTCATTCATGAGGAAGATAGGAGGAGAGAGAAAGAACAAGACATCACTATGATACATGTGCTGCCAGGGATTGAACTTGGGACACTTGAGAGTCTAATGCTTTATCCACTACACCACCTCCTGTACCATGCATAATGGTTCTTCAAATGACTTTCATGCTTGAGGCTCTGATCTCCCAGGTTCAATCCCTAGCACCACCATAAGCCAGTGCTGAGCAGGGCTCTGGTCACTCTGTATCTTTGTCTCCTTAAGTCTCTCATTAAAATAAATAATCAAGTCCATTGAGAGGGCTTCATCAAAGGGTACACATATATAGTATCAACACTGTCAGTCAGTCTCTAGGGCCTTTGTCTGAGGAGACTGAAAAGTCCCCAAAGAGTCACCTGGAGGTGGGCGATGAAGTGGGTAAAGAATTAGGACTTGGGAGTCAGGCAGTAGCGCAGAGGGTTAAGCACACATGGCATAGAGTGCAAGGACCAGCTAATGGATCCCCGTTCAAGCCCCTGGCTCCCTGCTGTAGGGGAGTCGCTTCACAAGAGGTGAAGCAAGTCTGCAGGTATCTATCTTTCTCTCCCCCTCTCTGTCTTCCTCTCCTCTCTCCATTTCTCTCTGTCCTATCCAACAATGACGACATCAATTACAACAATAAAACAAGGGCAACAAAAGAGAATAAATAAAAAAAAAGTCAGGACTTGGGGGCTGTGCAGTAGGTTATACGCACATGGCTTGAAGTGCAAGGACCACTGTAAGGATCCCAGTTCAAGCCCTTGGCTCCCCACCTGCAGGGGAGTCGCTTCACAAGTGGTGAAGCAGGTATGCAGGTGTCTTTCTCTCCCACTCTCTGTCTCCTCTCTCCATTTCTCTCTGTCCTTTCTAACAACAATGACAGTAACAACAACAAGGGCAACAAAATGGGGAGAATGGCCTCCAGGAACAGTGAATTTTTTAAAATGTTTATTTATTCATTTTCCCTTTTTGTTGCCCTTGTTGTTTTATTGTTGTAATTATTGTTGTTATTGATGTCTTTGTTGTTGGATAGGACAGAGAGAAATGGAGAGAGGAGGGGGAGACAGAGAAGGGGAGAGAAAGATAAGACACCTGCAGACCTGCTTCACTACTTGTGAAGTGACTGCCCTGCAGGTGAGGATCCGGGGGCTCGAACCAGGATCCTTATGCTGGTCCTTGTGCTTTGTGCCACCTGCACTTAACCACTGCGCTACCGCCCAACTCCCAGGAGCATTGAATTTGTAGTGTAGGCACTGAGCCCCAGCGATAACCCTAGAAGCAAAAAAAAAAGGGGGGGGTCAGGTCTCTCAGGCATGAGGTCTTGAATACAGTCTCTGGTAACACTTGTGCCAGAATGATACTCTGGTTCCTTGTCTTTCTCTCTCTCCTTCTCTTCCTGTCTCCCATAAATAAATCTTGGGGGAAAAGGTATCCGGTGGTAGTACATTGGGTAGAGTGCACACGTAACAAGGTGCAAGGACCTGGATTCAAGCTCCTCAACCCCACCTGTAGGGGGAGCTTCACGAGTGGTCAAGCAGTGCTCCAGGTGCCTATGTATCTTCCTTTACCACCCTCCCTTCTCAATTCTTCTCTGTCTCTATTAAAATAAAACAAAATAAATTTTAAAGAAAAAAAGTGGGGTGGGGTTGATGTGCTCTAGCAAATCATCTTGTGATGCTGCTGCCCACTACCTCCCATTCCGAGTCCCTGATCTAGCCTTCCAGAAAACCTCCTTTGTTATTGTAACAGAACCTGCATTTTAGTAGGTCATGCAGCAAAAACTCCATTTTTCAGCATCCTTTGCAGCCAAGAGAGGCCGGGACCCCACCTGCTCAGGACAGCGAGGATTCATTCCAGGGCATCTGCTCCCAGGCACCCGAGACTGTTCTGTTTAGAAGGTACCTCCGTATTGAAACATGGAATGAGGGGGCATGGAGCCCACTCTGCGACAGTGACTCCCTCTCCTTGGAGTACTGCCAAAAGAAATGTAGAACACAGGAAGCCACGCCTGTGAGAGGGAGGCTCAAGTTCATCCCCAATAGACACACTGAGCTATGACCCTTTTGTAATAAACCACTGGGAAAGAATGCATTGCTAGAGACGGGAGGAGAGCATAATGGTTATGCCAAAGGACTTTCATGCCTGAGGTTCTGAAGTCCCCCGTACCACCATAAACCAAAGCTGTGCAGTGCTCTGGTAAAAGGAAACAAAAACAAACAGAATGCACTGCTACTGATGACGTGGAGGAGGATCACAGACTCTGAGCTGTCATAAAGGGCCATTTCGCCAAGGCCAGCAGCAGGAGATGGAGGTGGCAGAGGCCGGAGTCGTGCTGTGTGCAGTGATGAGTCCGCGCCTTGCCTGGACAGGGCGATAACTGGATGGGCAGACCCAAGTGTAAAAAGAAAAATCTCTGAGCTACACTTGTGGTTACAGTTGTATGTACACTATACCTAGAAAACGAAGGATGTGACATTTCTTTTCTTTTTTAAAAGATTTTATTACATAGAAGAGATAGTGAGCCGGCCCGGCTGGCTCAGAGACGCAGCGGCAGCCGCGCGCAGCAGCCAGCCTGGGACTCGCAGAGCCCCACCCGTAGCTCCGCCTCTTTGCGGCACAACTCCGGCGGGTAGAAACCAGTCCTGAGCCTTGACTGGCGCGATGCACCCCCAAATCCTCCCCGAAGCCCCGCCTGCCTAGTTTGCGGTGGGAGACCCGAGTCCGCCGCTGCTGCACTTCCTGGCGGCGAGAGAGCCAGGGCGCAGGCGCGGCGCTGTCTCCAGCCGGCCCCACCCCACGCCACACTCCACCGCCCGGGCGCCTGCGAGGGCGGGGCCTGAGCTCCGGCGCCTGCGCAGCCCGCACCTGGGTGACGTAGTCGCCTCTGCAGCGCTCCGGGGGTCCGCGCGGGTGCGTTGGTGGCTGCCGCCTCTGCTCGGTAGCTGCCTCCTTTGTCCGCCGGCCCCGCCTCGCTCCCGGGCGCCGCGCTGGCGTCGTCCTCGCCCCCGTCGCCGCCCCCGCCGCCTCCCGCGCGCGGCCGAGCCCTGCCCCCCATGGTATCCCGGGCCGAGCCGGACAGCGAGGCCATGGACGCGGAGCTGGTGGTGACGCCGCCGGGCTGCTCACATCTGAGCAGCTTCAAGGTGGACAACTGGCGGCAGAACCTGCGGGCCATCTACCAGTGCTTCGTATGGGGCGGCACAGCCGAGGCCCGCAAGCGCAAGGTGACCTCCCGACGCCCGGGTCGTGGGGGGGGGCGCCCTCTGCAGCGGGGGGCGGGGCTCCCGGTCCTGGGCTGCAGTGGACCCGTGCTGGGTGCGCAGGAGGGGGCTGGGGACTGCGAAGTGTAAGGGAAGGGGGTGGGTGGCGTGTACACGAGGGTGAAGGCTGTAGGCTGTATGCGGGTGCGCAGGAGAGAAAGGTGGCTGTTGTCCTCTGGGGAAAGCTGGAGAGGGGTGCAGCGCCACCCAGTGCTGGCGTGGGGGGCTGTGGCCAGGTGGGAAGAGCAGGAGGGGAGGGGGCTGGGGCCTGAGGCCCAGCCCTCCTCGGTTCTTGGCCCCCTCCGCCTCCGCCTTGACCCTGTCAGGTCCTGGGGGTGGGTGCTTGCAGATGGCGAAGGGAGCAGGTTTTTTCTTGTTGGGACTGAGCCTGGTAGGGGGCAGGGAGACTGGAGGATCTCTCCAGGGAACCCTGCAGTGGTGGGAGGGTTGGGGACCACCGGGCACCCCTCTAAAGGAAAGAAGGGCCAGAAACTGAGACCATCAGCTGGTCTGTTGTGGTCCGCCCCATGCCAGGAGGTTAGGGTGTACCTTCAGCTGCAGTCCTTGGGCAGGAGGCCCAGCAAGAACATCTTTAGAGAGGGAGTGTGCTCCCAATAGATTTGTAAGTAGTGCAGAACCTCTTGGTAGTATACTTAAAGGAACTCCAATTTCTTTGATCTAATTTTTTGACTCAGTTTTTGGAGGACCATTTTCTTGTATCTGTTTGGATAGCTGCACTTGTAGCATTCTAATAGACCAGCAGGGAAACAGCTGATTTGAGGACCAGTTTAAAAGCCTGATCATCAATAGTGAATAATCTGCTTTTAACAGTTTGCCTGGGAGTCTCAGCTGATTTATAGGCTTAGTACATTACTGTTTTTTTTTTAAGATTTTATTTATTAATGACATAGAGAGAAAGAAGAAAGAACTAGATATCACCCTGTTACATGTGCTGTGGGGGATCAAACTTAGGACCTCATGCTTTCAAGTCCAATGTTTTATCCACTATGCCACCTCCCGGACCACACGTTATTGGTGTTTTTTTTTTATTTTTTTAAATATTTTATTTATTCCCTTTTGTTGCCCTTGTTGTTTAATTGTTGTAGTTATTATTGTTGTCGTCGTTGGATAGGACAGAGAGAAACGGAAAGAGGAGGGGAAGACAGGGGGGGAGAGAAAGACAGACACCTGCAGACCTGCTTCACCGCCTGTGAAATGACTCCCCTGCATGTGGGGATCCGGGGTTCGAACCGGGATCCTTATGCCAGTCCTTGTGCTTTGCACCACCTGCGCTTAACCCGCTGCGCTACAGCCCGACTCCCACGTTATTGGTGTTGAACAGTGAGGTTCCCCATAAAATGGGACTACTTGGGACAGTGACAGGAACAGATAGCTCACCCAAATATAGTGTACACTTTGTCATTCATGAAACCCTGTTTTGAATCCATGGCACCCTGGAAAGTTCCATCAACTCTTGTATATTTAGGAGAGAGAGAAAGAGAGACCTGCAGCACTGTACCATTTGTGAAGCTCCTGTGCTTGCAGGTGGGGACTGGAGGCTTGGACCTGGGTCCTTGCACATGGTAATGTGTGCTCGATGAGGTGTGCCAACACCTTGCCCGTCTCTCCTTTCTGTCTCTCTTTCCCTCTGTCTGAAATTAAAAGGAAAAAGTCTCCAGGAGCAAAAACTCCCGTTGGAGCAGAGTGCAGAATTTGCATTCATGAGGCCCCTGGTTTGAGCCCTGGTGCTGCATATGCTGGAGCAGTACTTTGGTTGAATTCCCTTTAAATAAGTAAGTAGAGGAGCAGGGAAAATAACATGATTGTTATATAAAGAGACTCATGCCTGAGGTTTCAGTTTCAGGTTCAACTCCATATACCACCATAAGTCAGAGCTGAGTAGTGCTCTGGTTTAAGAAAAAGAAAGGAAAGGAAAGCAGTAGGGCCTGGATGATGATGCACCCAGTTGAGTACACACATTACTGTACATAAGGATCCAAGTTTGAGTCCCCTTTCCCTACCTGCAAGGTGAAGTGATGAAGCAGATTTGTAGGTGTCTTTATCTCCCCCTCCCCTCCAATTTCTCTGTGTGCTATCATGTAAAATAGAAAAAAAAGGAAAAATGGCCACTATGGTAGCTTTGTAGTGCTGGCACCAAGCCTCAGCAATAACCCTGGTGGCAATTTAAAAATAAAGAAATTAATAAAATAAATAAATAGATAAACCACTAGTATATCCTTATATATACACAGGTACCTTGTGTGCTCTCACCAGCTATAGTCAGTTACAAAGGAACTATAGCAGTGAGTCCCTGGATTTTTTTTTTTCTCTTGAACAGAAATGTAATTTTGTATCCAAACTTTGGTGGTAGGATCTGAGTTTTTTTTTTTTAACCTTTTTTTTTAAATTATTTTTTAACCAGAGCACTATTCATTCAGCTCTATCTTATGGTGGTGTGGGGGATTGAACCTGAGACTTTGGAGCCTCAGGCATGAGAGTCTGTTTGTATAACCATTATGCTATCTACCCTCCACCCTTTTTTTTTTTTAACCGTGAGTATTTTTTAAAAGCGTAATTTTGTATCCAAATTTGGTGGTTCTACTGATAGGCAAACAATGAGTGCTTGGGGGTGTTTCAGTGGCTAGAATGTTAGATTTAAAAGCATACCCGATCAGGTCCTGCCATCAGTTCCCTGCATATCAAGAGCAGAGTGATGCCTTAATTCTGTCTATGTACGTAAATAAATGAATCTTTAAAAATAGGTAAAGAAAAGTACCAAAAAATGATACAGAAGGAGTGAGAACAACATTAAGAGATTTGTGTCCAATATTATTATTTTTGTGTCCAATTTAGGGCTGAAACTGTAGTTCTCTCTCTTTGTACATCCAGTTTTTACTCTATATTTGTAGCACCGTCCATGGAGTTACTTTGGCATAATATTGGGGGAATAGGTGTGGCCTGGCTGTAGTGTATGAACACAGTTTAGTTAGTTTCATTTGTCTTCTGGGCCATGGGTCTAGTAAGACTTAGAGATGAGATCTGATCTTGTTCCTGTCTTTCCTTCCACAATCATAGCTTTCATGGAACACTATGCTGGAATATTTCTGTCTGAGAATTGTCATGCCATGTACTGTTTTTTGATTTTCCTCTTTGCATTTCAGGCAAAATCATGCGTCTGTCACGTGTGTGGCGTTCACTTGAACAGACTTCACTCTTGCCTCCACTGTGTCTTCTTTGGCTGTTTCACAAAGAAACATATTCATGAGCATGCAAAATCGAAACGGCACAACCTGGGTAAGGTGCCCTTCTGAGCATTGGGGTGGTTGTCTCCCCCACTTTCTGTTGTTTGAATTTTATTGTGCAGTTACTCGTATTCAAAAGTTCACTTCTGGCGGGGGAGATAGCATAATGGTTATGCAAACAAACTCTCATGCCTGAGGCTAAGTCCCAGGTTCAATCCCCCGCACCACCATAAGCAGAGCTGAGCAGTGTGATTCCACTGCTCCCTTCAGACAGACAGACAGACAGACACACACACACACACACACACATATTCTCTGCCCCCCCCATATGTATGTGTGTATACATATGTATTTTTTCTTCCGTTTTAATCATGAGTAGAAACAGAAATGTATGAGAAGAGTGACATCACAGCACTGCTTCGCTGTTCGTGAGCTTCCCCTAGTGCATGGTGCTGCCATGTGGTTCTGGGAACTCATAGCCCTGCCCTCTTACATGGCAAAGTGCACACTCTTCTACCCCTTACCATGTGGATTTAGATAAGAGGCAACCTGTACAGCTCACTCTGCTGCTCCCTCCCATAATCCCCAGAATAACTTCATAGCTTATTGATATTTTGGTTATGATTTTTTAAAAAATTATTTATTTATTTATTAATGTGAAACATAGAAGTAGAGAGAAAGAACCAGGCATCACCCTGGTATATGTGTTGCCGGGGATTGAACTCAGGACTTGATGCTTGAGAGTCCGATGCTTTATTCACTGCACCACCTACTGGACCACTTGGTTGTGATTTTTTAAATTTTTCCTTTTGTTGCCTTTTTTTTTTTATTGTTGTTGTAGTTATTATTGTTATTGATGTCATCTTTGTTAGATAGGACAGAGAGAAATGGAGAGAGGTGGAGAAGACAGGGGGAGAGAAAGATAGACACCTGCAGACCTGCTTCACCGCCTGTGAAGCGACTCCCCTGCAGGTGGGGAGATGGGGATGCGAAACTAGGATCCTTACGCTGGTCCTTGAGCTTTGTGCCACCTGCTCTTAACCCGCTGCTGACAGTGATAGTGCTGGGAGTACCAGTTACTCTAAATGTCTTTTCTTTCCTGTATGTGTACTTGGAAAGGTGCACAAACATAGGCAGGCAGCTCACTGAGGAAGGAAGGGATATGTCTGATCAGACCATATTTTACTTTTGGCATCAGGGTGAGTTGGCCAGTAATTGTTATACTCCTTTTATAGCAGCATCAGGAACTTTAGGCATAGTAAAGCACAGTTACTGTTCCAGTGACCATAAGACCTTATGCACTTATGGTTGTAAAATTTTACTTTTGGTTTATATATGATTCTTTCAAAGAACAAGGTTCAGGGTCCCAACATGTGAGTGTTAGTTCCTTTATGAGTGTGATACCTCTTAGATTATAGGAGCTTCCAAAAATACTCATGCCTCATCTGCTTAGGAAACTACCTGAGGTGGGAGGATGGAGGGTGTCAGGAGGAAATATTGCAATGATAGTGTTCAGTGACTTGGGAGCAGAAAGTGGTGTAAGTGGTCAAATGTCTTAAAAAGCTCTTTATTGTAACATTATGCATCACCTTTTAATTTTTTATTGATTGTTGCTTGGTCTTTCTTTTTTCAGCCATAGAACTCATGTATGGAGGCATTTATTGCTTTTTGTGTCAAGACTACATATATGACAAAGACATAGAAATCATTGCCAAAGAGGAACAACGGAAAGCTTGGAAAATACAAGGTTTGGCTTTTGCCTAGATTCTGATCCTGTTATGTTCTCTTAGCCTTGTTTTCATTTGTATCTCATAAAATTAGAATTCAAGAGAAGGGATAGCTCACTTTGATAGTACACCAGTTGACCATGTGACCCAGGTTTGAGCCTAGCCCCCACTACATTGGAGGAAGCTTTGGTCTGGTGGTCTCTGATTCTTTCAGCCTTCTCTGTATTTATCTAAAATAAACAAAAAAATGAATTCAAGAGAGGGTGCTGTGTGAAGGAAAAAAGAGTTGAGAGATAGGTTTTTACAGGATGGATTCTGACTTGATGTGAAGCAGCCAATACCTACTTTCTCCTTCCTGTGGCTGTTGAGTGCCACAACACTTAAAAGCATGCCCTGCCATGATTACCCCTTTAGCTTGTGACTACTGTGTAGGACTTGAAGAAGGACTTGCAACAACACTCAAGTTTTCTCACTTTCAAGGACATATTTACAAACATAATACAAGACCACTATCCCATCATGTAGAAAAATGATTCGGTATCTAGATACCCTTGAAGAGTGGTTTGCCTTTATCAGGCAAGACCTCCAAATTTCAGATATTGAGACACTCTTCAGTCATGTTAAACATGTATTTACATTCATGACACCATCCATGAGGATAGCCTATTATGAAATGATTGAGGAATCTCATCTGAAACTCTTGACTTTTTGGGTTGTTGTGAAAGTTGTGTCAGCAGAGAGTAAAATTGCCATACAAATAATGCAATGAGTTGCCATTTAGACACACTGGTTGAGGGCTTGGTGGTCCTATAAGTGCCTCTGTGGCTTTGGCAGTGTCATGTCGGTACACATCATGATGTATATAATTTTAAAATTATTTACTTATTAGATAGAGACAGGGAAACTTTGTCTGCAGCACTGTTTCACTGCTGGTGAAGCTTAGCCCCTGCAGGTGGAAACTGGAGTCCTGAACCCAGGACCTTGTGCATGTGCTCAACCAGATGCACCAGTGCCTACCCACCACTCATGCTGCTTTTATCAAGCACATAGTCTCAGGGACACACGTGAAAGTGTACAACTATATCCTTACAGTTTACATATATTTACTCTTGGTTTCCCTAATTTTTAAAAATAGATTTTCTTTTAAAAAACTTAAAAATTATATTTACTTGTTTATTAGATAGAGACAGCCAGGGGTGGAGGTAGATAGCATTATGGTTATGCAAAGAGACTCTCAATTTTCCATACAACTATAAGCCAAAACTGAGCAGCGCTCTGGTGTAAAAAAAAAAGCAAACAAGCCAGAAAGTGAAATGAAAGAGAAAGAGGGTGTTAGGAGAGAGACAGCAAGACTCGTGCAGCACTGCTTCACCACTCACAGCGCTTCCCCTGCAAGTGGTGACCGAGGGTTTGTACCTGGGTCCAAGCAAATTGTAACATGTGCTTAGCCATCAATTTTCTTAAACTTTTTATTTAACAGGTGCTCAAGGTGGTTAAGACAACAACGAAAGGCTCACTGGTTGAGTGGTGAGCATCTCTCAACTAACAGCCATCACTGCTTACAAAGACAACAATATACATCTAGCATGTGTCCCATAAATTCTTTTTTTTTAATCTTTAATTTTTTTTTAATTAGAAGGAAGTTTTTTTTAAAATTATTATCTTTACTTATTTATTGGATAGAGACAGTCAGAAATCAAGAGGGAAGGGGATGATGCACCTTGGCATTTGTGTTGGAGTACCTATAGTGGGTGTATTGTTTTCCTTCTTTTGGGAAACATAGTTTATGTGCAACATAGTTTCTAAAATAATCTATATGTTTTGTTTGCCTACTTTTGTCTAACAGGGTTTCAGGAAGACCTTGTATTATGAATTCCCTCTTTGTAACACAACCTAATAAAAAGTAAATTGCTGCCATTTTTATTCATAATCACACTTGATAAAAAGGTAGTTAACAGCACCATGAATTGTCTTTCGTTGCTTAGGTGTTGGTGAGAAGTTTTCAACTTGGGAACCAACTAAAAGGGAGCTTGAACTGCTGAAGCATAACCCCAAAAGGCGAAAGATCACCTCTAACTGTACCATTGGTAGGTGGGGGCATTGCTCAGAGCAGTGGTCTTTGTCTCACTCCTGGTTAGACTTATATCACAGAATTTTAGAGTATATGTAAAATACAGGTTTCAGGGACCCAAGTGGTAGCTCATCAGGTAGGGTGCCTGCATTGCTGTGTTTGCAGCCTACGTTGGAATACCTACATGGGGGTGCCTTGTCTTCTGGGGAAGCTCTGTTACTATGGTGTCTTTCCTCTGTGTTTTCTGTCTAAAAGAAAAAGTACTCAGGAGTGGTGAACCAGCATGTGTGAGACTCTTCACTCATCAAAACAAAATGTATGTTTCACACCATAGTTATCTTGAAGCAGCTATATGGCTGTTTTTCATTAGTTTGTTTACCAGTTGCTTCTTGAGTGTGTATTCTCTGTGGGACCTGCAGCAAGCTTGGGGTATTGGCAGGAGAAGTGGCCCTTGGTCCATGACTCTCAGAGTCTGTTCATGAAAAGAGACTCAAGCTTATACTAACCAGGTTGAGGGTTTTTTAATGGTTGTCTTCAAGGAGAGAAATGTTGGGTTGTTGGAAAAGTCTGCAAAAATGCATCATGACTTCTGACACCCCATTGTGTTTGGGGTGGGGGTTATTTTCTGATATGAAGAACTAGGCTTTAGTCACTTTTCTCCCTCCTCTTTTTTCTCCTAGGCTTGTACCTAGGTCTTTCCTTGCACATGGTAATGTGTGTGCTCAGCAGTAGCCCAGGTTCAATAGTCGATTTCCAAAAAGCCTTTCTTTGTTTGAGAAGCTACTTTCTAACCCAGCCAATTGTTACAGAATTTCTCCATTGATTCCTCAGAACATACAGTGGCTGAAGTTTGTGTGAGATATTGTGAAAGATACCTCAATACAGTTCTTAGAAAGAGGCATAGAGATTAGACAGTGATCACATTTCTAGATGTTACCCACCCTACTCTTTTTTCAATCAGAAAAAAAAAAAAGCATGTGAATGTAGAGGAAACCCCTAAAGTGTTCTTGGGTCCAGGGATATGCAGGGCTCGGTGCCACAGTGACCCCACTCCTGTTTCCTTTTGCCCAGGTCTACGTGGTCTGATTAACCTGGGGAACACATGCTTCATGAACTGTATTGTCCAAGCTCTTACCCACACACCACTGCTGCGGGACTTCTTCCTGTCTGATAGGCACAGGTGCGAGATGCAGAGCCCCAGCTCCTGCTTGGTCTGTGAGATGTCCTCGCTGTTTCAGGAGGTAAGGTGACTGACTTTAGCAAGGGGTATTTCTGTACCCATTTCTCTTCACCCCCTTTTCTCTCTCCCCCCAAAATCAAGTAAGGTAACATTTCTAAACATACACAGTAAGTAAATATGCCATAGGTGTATTATGAAAGACAACCCCCCCCCAAAGATTATTAAGGAAGATCATTTTTAGAGACATGCTGCTGACTTAAAGACAGAAAGTGTTTTGACAGTGGCACAGTGACAGATGGCATTTATCTATAATGCTGTGGCAATATTCCCTTTGCCTCTGTCTGCTCCTGATTCCTGGTGAGGGGTGTTTGTTTCTTTGCTGCTTGTTCTTAAAGAGAGTGGGTTCTCTTGTTGCTTGAGTTTCTGGGTGTGCTTCACTGAAAGCTCCATCTATGTGACCTTTTTCTCTCAATATCTAGTTCTGACCCCTGCTTGGGTCACAGTTTGTACTCCAGTAGTGCCTTTTCCTCTCTGCTCTTTACCAGTGCTTCCAGGAGAGGCCAGATCAGGACCTTACCTTGGTGGCCTCTGAAAAGACTCAGGTGAAGCCCTCATCTGCTCCCAATTGAAGCCTAGGCTGTTCATGCCTGTGGCTTCTGGGAAACAATAGCTGTCCTTCAGCAGCCAGCAGACCCAGACTTGTCTACTTCTGTCAGTGCCCTTTGATGTAGCACCGTCACACTGGTCATCTGTGTGTTGGGCCCAAGAGCCATAGAGACAAGTCACAGAGAGCATCTGTGATAGGGATGGTCTAGATAGTGAAGCCAGGCTTGTTGACCATCTGGCTGGCTTCAGGTCTAGCCTCACCTGTTTCCTAGCACATAGAGTGTGCTGATAACCATGGGGCTACAGCAGTGAGTGACTGGGTGTGCAGAAGTATGACTGTGCACTCACATGCGGTTTCCCTGGTACTGTGAGGTGATAGGACTCATTCTCATCAGGTTGCTTTTACTTTTTTACCAAAGCACTGCTCAACTCTGGCTGATGGTGGTGAGGGGATTGAACCTGGGACTTTGGAGTCTCAGGCATGAGAGTCTCTTTGCATAATTATTATTCTATCTACCCCCCTATCAGGTCGCTTTTAAGCTCAGGTTTATTAAGATGTGACTTGTAAACAGTAAAATCCCCCTTAAAATATGGTCTTGGGCTGAGGGAGACAGCATAATAGTTCTGTAAAAGACGTTTGTACCTGTTTAGTGCTTTTAGGTCCCAGGCTTAATTCCCCATCACTGTATGCCAGAGCTGAGCAGTGCTCTGGTTAAAATAAGATTCATGGGAGTCGGGCTGTAGCGCAGCGGGTCAAGTGCAGGTGGCGCAAAGCACAAGGACCGGCCTAAGGATCCCGGTTCGAGCCCCCAGCTCCCCACATGCAGGGGAGTCGCTTCACAGGTGGTGAAGCAGGTCTGCAGGTGTCTATCTTTCTCTCCCCCCTCTGTCTTCTCTTCTCCCCATTTCTCTCCTATCCAACAACAATGACATCAACAACAATAATAACTACAACAATAAAACAAGGGCAACAAAAGGGAATAAATAATATTTTTAAAAAAAGATTCATTTAGTGGCTGGTGGTGGTAGTACAGTGGGTTAAGTGCACATGACATGAAGCGCAAGGACCGGCTTAAGGATCCCAGTTCAAGCCCCCAGCTTCCCACCTGTAGGGGAGTCACTTCATAGCAGTGAAGCAGATCTGCAGGTGTCAGTCTTTCTCTTCCCCTTTGTCTTCCCATCCTCTCTCAATTTCTCTCTGTCCTATACAATAACAACAGTAATGACAACAATAAGGACAACAAAAATGGGAAAAACAGCCTCCAGGAGCAGTGGATTTGTAGCACAGGCACTAAGTCTCAGCAGTAACTCTGGAGACAAAATAAAATAAGATTCATTTAGGATTGGTAAGATAGCCTGGTAGGGTGCCTCTTGCCACACATGCAACCCAGGTTCAAGCCTAGACCCCACCGTATGTGGGGAAGTTTCAGTGCTATTTATATGCTATTTAGTGTCTTTCTATTTCTGTCTAAGAAGCTGATATAGAGTATTGAAGCCTCAGCATCAACAAAAAGATTTGTTTATTTTAATATTAGTTTTAATCAAAGCACTGCTCAGCTTTAGCTTTTGTTAGCTCAGGGATTGAGCCTGGGACCTCTGACCCAGGAAGTCTTTTGTGTCAACACTGTGCTGTCTCCTTAGCCCAAGGATTTATTTTATTTGTTATGAGAGTGGTATGGAGGAGAGAGAGAGAGCGCGAGCACACAAGTGAGTGAGAGAGCCAGAGCACTGCTCAGATCTGGCATAAGGTAGAGCCCAGAGATGGAATCTGTGGCCTCTGAGGCTTGTTCTCTCTTCTAACAGGCTGAGCTCACTATCCTGTCCAGGTTAATGTTTTAGCATATGAATTCATTTTTTTTTGACACACTTACGAGTCATTGTTTAAGTTTATACATAAAACATTAAATGGTAGGAGGGGAGAAAGCAATAATGCACACTCAAAAGTCAAGACAAAAATCTAGCCTGCCTCCTCCCTCACCAATGTGATTTTGGTGAAACCAAGGCATAACTTCTTTTTTTTTTTAATTTAAAAAAAATTTTTTTTAAATATTTTATTTTATTTATTCCCTTTTGTTGCCCTTGTTGTTTTATTGTTGTAGTTATTATTGATGTCATCGTTGTTGGATAGGACAGAGAGAAATGGAGAGAGGAAGGGAAGACAGGAGGAGAGAAAGATAGACACCTGCAGACCTGCTTCACTGCCTGTGAAGCAACTCCCCTGCAGGTGGGGAGCCGGGGTTCGAACCGGGATCCTTATGCCGGTCCTTGTGCTTTGCGCCACCTGCGCTTAACCCACTGCGCTACAGCCCGACTCCCTGGCATAAGAACTTCTAAGTAGGGAGTTGGGCTGTAGCGCAGTGGGTTAAGCGCACCTGGCGCAAAGCTCAAGGATCCTGGTTTGAGCCCCCGGCTCCCCACCTGCAGGGGAGTTGCTTCACAGGCGGTGAAGCAGGTCTCCAGGTGTCTATCTTTCTCTCCCCCTCTCTGTCTTCCCCTCCTCTCTCCATTTCTCTGTCCTCTCCAACAACAACAATAATAACTACAACAACAATAAAGACAACAAGGGCAACAAAAGGGAAGATAAATAAATAAAATTTGGAAAAAATAAACATCTAAGTAGCAGTTGCAATGTCTTTGTGTTTAGAGTATAGCTCTTAATGCTGACAGGCATTTTCCTTTTTTCTCTGAACAGTTTTACTCGGGACACCGCTCCCCCCACATCCCTTACAAGCTGCTGCACCTCGTATGGACTCATGCCCGGCACCTGGCAGGGTATGAGCAGCAGGACGCCCACGAGTTCCTTATTGCAGCCCTAGATGTGCTGCACCGGCACTGCAAAGGTGGGGCTCTGCAGAGGTGGGAACATAAAGCCATTTTGGGTGTCGTATCCTGACCTTTAGGTGTGGAGTGGTTCATCCATGGTCCATAGTGAACTTGGAGTGCTGTGTTGTTTGGTTCCTCACTCATGAGTTAGCTGGTCAGTGCTTCCCTGCACTGTCGTATCCTGTGGCATCCCAGAAGCTTCTGGGCATGTTTCTAGTGCATCATAGTTACCAGATGTCTCCTTCTCCTTGTAGAGTAGCTGAAAGGGTCTCCATTGTTCTAAAGCAGCCAAGCAGAGCTGAGAGTATCAAAGTGAGCCTGCACATTTGTCAGAACTACTCTGATTCTAGATTAGGCTCGGTTTTGGTTCCAGTGTCATTTTAAAGTCTTATGATCCCATTGGAACATGACTCCTCCACCTCACACTGTCACTGTGATTCTCAAATACGTGTGGATTTTAATAGTTTGGGCTTAGTGGGTAGCTCTTAAAACTGGAGGTGGGAGATAAGAACTGAATAATAGACCTTCCTTTTTGTCTCCCCCACATTGTCTTCCCCCAACTTGCCATTTGACAACAGCTATCAGATAGGGTATTATCCTTAAACTTGAATGCTGGTCACCTGGAAGACTATAAATAGCACATTGTCATTAAGTCTGGAGTCAGGCCAGTTCTGGGGTCCCAGAGATGCTGTCACTGATGACTCATGTGGCTTGGTCTCAGGTGTAGCTCAAGTGCACTGAGCCAGTTCTTTAGCTGTAGCCTGTGACTTCTGCACTGGTATAGTTGTATGTGAAATCCTACTGATGAATTTTCTCCTACATTGGTGTCTGTAAAAAACATAGTTCAGGGGTCAGCAGGTGACTAAGTGGTAGAGCATGCCTTACTAATGTATTTGGTTTCCAGCACCACATGGAACAACATGGACATTACCAGGAACAGCTGGATGCTAGTGCTTTGGCCTCTTTCTCAAAAAACAGAATAAAAATATGTATTCAGTTACCCTTTACATGATAAAAGGAAGTAGTAACTCTACCCAGTTATTGAACATTAGATACACTTTAGTGGATAAAAGTCAGGAAATAGAGGGAAAAAAATGAAAATATGCAGATGGGGTAGCTCAGTGGTAGACTTGCATGAGTGAGATCCCTGGATTAACATTTAATCATATGCCAGGATGGTACTGTGCTCTCTTGCTGATAAAAATAAATAAATAGATAATTAAATGAAAGAATAAAAGTTGGATGAATCAGTCCACCTTCCTTCACCATGCCATCTAAGCAGTAAATATTTTTCACATACTTTTTTTTTTTCCTTCCAGGTCTATCACTAGGGCTCAGTGCCTGCACCACGAATCTACTGCTCCTGGAGACCTTTATTTTCCCGCCATTTTGTTGCCGTTGTTGTTACAGTTATTGTTATCGTTGGATAGGACAGAGAGAAATCGAGAGGGGAGGGGGAAGACGGGGAGAGAAAGACATCTGCAGACCTGCTTCACAGATGCTTGTAAAGCAACCCCCCTGCAGGTAGGGAGTTGGGGGCTGGAACCAGGATCCTTGAGCCAATCCTTGCACTTCATACCATGTGCACTTAACCCGCTGTGCTACTGCCCCCTCATGCTCTTTTTTTTTTATTTTTTTTATTTGTTGATGTTCCCTTTTGTTGCCCTTGTTTTTTATTGTTGTTGTAGTTATTGTTATTGATGTCATTGTTGTTAGATAGGACAAAGAGAAATGGAGAAGGGAAGACGGAGAGAAAGACACCTGCAGACCTGCTTCACCATCTGTGAAGGGACTTCCCTACAGGTGGGGTGCCAGGGGCTCAAACTGGGATCCGTAAGCCGGTCCTTATGCTTCATACCACGTGCACTTAACCCGCTGCACTACCGCTCAACTCCTTTTTTAATCTTTAAAAAAGATATTTATTTTTTAATAGATAGGAATTGAGAGGGGAGAGAGACAGAGAGACACCTGCAACACTGCTTCACCACCCATGAAGCTTCCCCCCTGCAGGAGGGAGGTAGGGACTTGAACCAGTGTCCTTGTGCATGGTAATGTGTGTGCTCAACCAGGTGTACCACTTCTTGGCCCCTCACATGCTTTTTTGAAGATGTTGGCATGTCCATCTTAATTGCACCTCCATGGGATTGGCTGGTTGCAGACAAGAGTTACACAGCTGGGAGTCAGGCGGTGGCGCAGTGGGTTAAGCGCATATAGCGCAAAGCGCAAGGACCGGTGTAAGGATCCCGGTTCAAGCCCCCAGCTCCCCACCTGCAGGGGAGTCGCTTCACAGGTGGTGAAGGTCTGCAGGTGTCTATCTTTCTCTCCCCCTCTCTGTCTTCCCCTCCTCTCTCCATTTCTGTCCTATCCAGCAATGAATAACATCAACAATGGCAATAATAACCACAATGAGGCTACAACAACAAGGGCAACAAAAGGGGGAAAAATGGCCTCCAGGATCGGTGGATTCATGGTGCAGGCACCGAGCCCAGCAATAACCCTGAAGGGGGAAAAAAAAAAAAAGTTACACAGCTGTGTTCTCTTCTCAGGTGATGACAATGGGAAGAAGGCCAATAATCCCAACCACTGCAACTGCATCATAGACCAGATTTTCACAGGCGGGCTGCAATCTGATGTCACCTGCCAAGTCTGTCAGTAAGTGCCTGTTGCCCACATGGTATCAGGTGTCCTAAAACCTGTGCTAACCTGACGATGGGAGGGAGACTAAGGTCGTGTCATTAAGACTGACTTAACATTGGTGCTGCTTACCAAACAGCTTGTACATTTCCAGTCAGCAAAATTGTGTTCTGAGATATTTTTAAAATTTCTGGATTTCTGGAACTTAGTGTATCAGTTAGTAACATATAGTAATCAGTATGTTTGGCTACTAGAGTGGAGCTTCTGCAGTGGCAGCTGGCTGAGAAGCAGAAGTAGTATTTAGTCAACCTCAGCATGTGTTGAAATAAAATAGCAGAAAAGCCACAAGAGAAATTGGTAGGTTCCTCTTAATGCTGCAGGTGATAGAAACTGCCGCACTCACCAGTGGGCAGCCCTTCCTGTTGAGTTTTGTTACTGGCTGGATCCTACAGTGTGTGCTCTGCAGCTCCTCCCATCTCTTCTTCCCTTAGGATGCCTGATAAGAAGAACCAATTTAAAGAGCCTCTTCTAAGACATCTAACCAATTTAAAGAGCCCCATCTAAGACAACCTTATATGGCAGCTTGCTGACACACTCCCCAAAGTGCCCAAATTATTTTATGGCTTTCTTTTCCAGTCCTCAGAAGTACTGTCCTTAACTGCTTGCAGATATAGTTTCTGTGCTTGGTGTTCAAACCCTTTAGTGCCAGGAGGAGAATGTACTTGAAGCATTTTTTTCCATTCAACCTCAGGCATTCTGATGATTTTTACCATTGATTGTATTTTTTCCCCCCTGATCATTCTAAAATTATTTCAGAGCCTATAGTGGATACCACTGGCAGTTTGTGCATTGTTGCAAGTGCATTTCTAGCTAATCTTCCTTTGCCACACTGGGCCAGCACTCTGGGTAGTTCAGACTCATGGTTCCATTATTAAATTTTATCAAATTTTCTCATAATTCACATCCTGTTTAATATTTGCAGTAAATTTCCCAATCTGGGAAGTTCCTATAAACCTTTGGAAAAGAACTTAATTTTGTTAAGTAGAGCATGGACCATAGCTGCTCAAGCTCACTTTGCTTTGGCTGGGCTGTGCAGATTTTCTTGAAGTGTGCGTGGAGCACTGAGCCCAGGGTAGCAGTCTCCAGGTAGAAACTACAGTTCTGAGATGCCATGGGCATAGATCCTTTGATTCAAAACCTCTGGATGTGAGGACTTTCTAATTTTCTAAAATGAGAAAAATCCTGAATCCCAGAGCATTTGTGATGGTGTTTAGTTTGGGCCTCAGGCTTCAGGAGTGGCCTTTGCTTTCATGGTTCACCAGGCCAGTGTGGGGTGTGAGTACTCAGCTTTCCTTGCTCCAAGGTACTTGGATGAGAACAGAGCTGTGGAAGATGCACCCCACCATCGGTGTTTCTGATGCTGGCTGTTCTCCTGTGTGTCAGTTCTTCTATGTGTGTTTATCTCTGTCTACTTTTAGTGGCGTCTCTACCACAATAGACCCCTTCTGGGACATCAGTTTAGACTTGCCTGGCTCTTCCACCCCATTCTGGCCTCTGAGTCCTGGGAGTGAAGGCAGCGTAGTGAATGGGGAAAGCCACGTAGCAGGAACCACCACACTCACAGACTGCTTACGAAGGTAAGAAACCTCTTACTGCTTCACTCAGCTCTGTTCTTCTTTTTTTTTTTTTTTCTTTGTAAAGGAGACAGAATTAGTCTTTTTAATTTAATTTTTTTTTTTTTAATGAGCACTGCTCAGTTCTGTCTTACGGTGGTGTGGGGTTTTGAACCTGGGACTTTGAAGGCTCAGGCATGAAAGTTTTTTTGCATAACCATTTTACTGTCTCCTTTGCCCTAGCTCTACTATTTTAAGTCTGTTTATGTAATAAAATAATAATAAGTCATAACAAAGTAGTAATAAATTCAGATTACCTAGGGCCTTAGCAGTGTATTAAGCACTTAGGATGTTGAGTAGTTTGCATAATTGGCAGCTAAAGAGGTAGTAATTTTGCGTAATTGGCAACAAACAGGTAGTAATTTTGAGAGGCCAGATTAATATCCAATATAGCATATAATCCATATAGTCCCCAGATGTAGTTAGGGTGCTGCCTAAGACAAATTCTTCCTATATTCACTTAAAATATTTATGCAGGGCTGGGCTGTGGCACACCTGGTTGAGTGCACACATTACTGTGTGCAGGGATCCAGGTTTGAGCCCTGCTCTCTACCTGTAAGGGAGATGCTTCATGAGCTGTGAAGCACATCTGTGCAGGGCTAGCATGGGGGTGCCTCTTCCCGGGCACATATTCTCTGGGTTGGAGAGAAGGTGACCGGAGCCAGCCTGGGCTGCTACTCACTCAGTGATGCAAGGGAGATGACTCATGGCAGCGAGGCAGTGCAATTCTTTATTGATCAGAGAACCAAGGCTTTTAAAGGGCAGACCCGGAAGTGGCAAGTTGGAAATGGAAATGGCTAGAAAAGGGGCAGAGAAAGGTAGGAACTTGCTTAGCAACTGTTTTGAGGGTTTTAACTGGTAGAATTAATAATATCCTGTAGGCAGGGAGGGTCTTGAGGGTAGAAAGAAGATAGATCAAAGGAATGGAATGGGTGGGGATCTTTCAGGCAAAACAGTGATTATGTAGATAGGCCATAGTATCAGGAATGCAGGGTGGAACAGGGGGAGCTGGCTTAATGTTTTAAGGAATGCCAGGCTCCTGGAGGCAGAAAAATGCAAGGTGCTTTGTGAGACTCCTCACAGTTTCCTGACACATCTGCAGGTGTCTTTCTCCCTCTCTACCTCCCCCCCCCCCATTTCTTTCTATCCTATCAAATAAAATGAAAGTAAAAAAAAAAAAAGGAAAAAATGACTGCCAGAATCAGTGGATTTATAGTGCTGGCACTAAGCCCCAGTGATAACCCTTATGGCAATAATTTTTTTAATTGATGCAATAAAGTCCTAATTATGAGCACTAAGCTGGCTAAACCCAAGTCACAGGCCCTTCTTACCAGTGTATAGGAGAAGCAGATATTTGACTTATGTGGAAGACGGTGGGTCCTGCTAAGACCTAGTTTTGGAAATTCCCTAAACGTGTGTGTGTGTGTGTGTGTAATGGGAAGGTGGAGAGTAGAGAGAGGAGTAGGCATATGAGTTAGCCACCATTTCCTCCTGTAAATCCTTTAGTCAAAATTATGTTGAAGCCAACTTTCCCTTCATGTGTGACAATATAGACGTTTACTTTTGTTATTAAAGCTTGTTTGGTTGGCAAATTTGTTGGCAAGAATTTAGTGCAGTTTGGTAGAAATGACAGTAAAGACTGGGGGTCAAATGTTTTTTAAATTGTACTGTAGATGAAAAAACACAATGTCAGGAACTTCCAGAATAAAAAGTGAGAACATTAAATGGCTTTGATGATTGAATGCTGAGCATTTTGTACTTCCATCAGTGTAAATTATTAAAGATGCACATTGTCATGAGAAATAGTGTGCTTTCAATTTTTAAATTGTCACCAGGGCAATCTCTGGGGCTCAGTGCTGGTGTAACAAATCTACCACCCCCTGGTGGCCTTCCCCCCCTTCCTCCTTTAGATAAGAGAGATAGAAATTGAGAGGGGTGGGGGAGATAGGGAGAGTGACAGACACTTGAAGTACTTACTTCACCACTTGTGAAGCATCCCACCTGAAGGTGGGAAGCAGAGGCTTAAACCCAGGTTCATGTGCATAGTGTGATGTGTGCACTCAACTGGGTGCACCACCTCCTGGCCTGCCAATAGTCTACTTATTGATCACCTGGCCAGGCCACTCCAGGATCTAGTTGCTACAAGAGCTTCAGACTTCCTGAAACTATCAGACTGTGCTTGCCTAGCCAGATGGGGTGTGTAAACACCCTAATCACTGGTAAATATTGATTCACATACTTCTGCCAATTTGCTAATCACTTCCTCTCTCTCTAATTATCTTTTTTTTAAATATTTATTTTATTTTATTTATTCCCTTTTGTTGCCCTTGTTGTTTTATTGTTGTAGTTATTATTGTTGTTGTCGTTGTTGGATAGGACAGAGAGAAATGGAGAGAGGAAGGGAAGACAGAGAGGAGGAGAGAAAGATAGACACCTGCAGACCTGCTTCACTGCTTGTGAAGCGACTCCCCTGCAGGTGGGGAGCCGGGGTTCGAACCGGGATCCTTATGCTGGTCCTTGTGCTTTGCGCCCCCTGCGCTTAACCCGCTGCACTACAGCCCGACTCCCCTCTAATTATCTTTATTTATTTGATAGAGACAGCTAGAAATTGAGGAGAAGAAGGGGGAGGTAGCGAGGGAGAGAGAGACATCTGTAGCACTGTTTCACCACTTGTGAAGCTTTCCCCCTGCAGGTGGGAACCGGGGGCTTGAACCTGGGTTCCTGCAAATTGTAACTTGCATTCAAACAGATGTGCCACCACCCAGCCCCTGTCTCTCTTCCATTCTATCTCCCCTTCTCTCTTGGTTTATTACTGTCTCTATCCAATAAAGATTAAAAAAAAAAAAAGACTAGATCCTGGACAGCAGACTGAGACATATCACTTGTTCACTAAGAGGAAAAAAGACACTTGGCTCTGTGTAGGCAGAAGTGCCTGGTTTTACTTGCTGACTCTACACTGGCCTCCTATCTGTCATCCACTTAGACCTCTTGGGTCCTCACTCAGACAGGAAGAAAGAGCTCTCTGCCTGATTTTAACTGTGGATTGGCACTGTTGGACTTCCATCTCTAAAATTAGACATTTTTCAGTGTGCACAGTCCCATGTGTGACTGACTTGTATCTGGGTACCTGTCCTGCTGTCACAAGGGCTGACTAGAGCTGCCATGGAAGAGCTGGAAGAAGCAGAGCTGGCCCATGAGGGTTCAGCTGCGCAGGAAGTGAGTCATGGAGAAATCTGGCAACTCGAGTGTATCCACGTCTTCACTTGTCACTACCACATTGTGTCTGCCTTCAATCTGCTGTATTCTGCTGCCCTGATGGCTTGCTTGCTTGCTTACTTGATTTGTTTATTTATGATGTCTATTTTTAAAAACTTTTTGAACCTGATTCATAAGTAGAGTGCATACCTTACATGTTTGATACCCTGGATCACCCCCTGACATTAAAGAGATGTATATGTAATAACAGTGACTATTTTATACTTTATGCAAACAAGATTGAGATTAGGTTCCCACACTACCTTTATACAAATAGATTTCTAAATAATTAGCATAAATAAACAGAGAGCAGGGGAGGTAGCATAATGGTTATGCAAACAAATTGTCATGCTCCTAAGTTCAACTCACCCCCTTCCTCCCCACACCCACCGGCACCAGTACCACAAGCCAGAGCTGAGCAGTGTTCTGGTAATGAACAAACAAACAGAATAAGCAATACCAAAAGGTAGGTACCTGCGTTCTTCCAAATATTTTTAAAATGTGAACAAGTTCCTTTTCTTCATGTTAGTCATAATTACAGTCTGTCAGCATTCCAGTCTGTTAACAGAGCAGACAGGATAGCTGGGAATGCATCTGTTCTACTCTGTGTGACCCAGGTATGAGCCCAGCCCCCACAAAACTAGGATACACATTTGTGTTGTGATGTGTCTCCCTTTGTCTCACTGTATCTGAAAAAGTCAGCCTGGTGGGTAAAGGGCAGATGAACTAATTGTATTAGTTTCTATTCTATAAAACCAAGAAATATACTAATAAACTAAATCATTCAGTTTATCTTCTCCCCCCCCCCCCCCCAAATTTCTCCCTCTGTTCCTTTTGATGTCTTCTTAGGGGCTAGCAGTAAAGCTTTTGAACCTCTGGTTAACTATAGAGAAGTAGTCAATCTTAAATTTTGAAATGTCAACACTGGCAGGATCCCGGTTCAAGCCGCAGGCTCTCGGTTCAAGCCGCAGGCTCTCTACCCACAGGGAGATTGTTCACAAGCAGTGAACCAGGTCTGCAGGTGTCTTTCTTTCTCCCCCCACCCTTCCTCTCTAATTTTTTTCTGTCATATCCAATTTAAAAAATAAAGAGGAAAAAATGGCCTCCAGGAGCAGTGGATTCATAGTGCAGGCCCTGAGACCCAGCAATAACCCTGGAGGCGAAAGAAAGAAAGAAAGAAAGAAAGAAAGAAAGAAAGAAAGAAAGAAAGAAAGAAAGAAAGAAAGAAAGAAAGGAAGAAAGAAAGAAAGGAAGATGCTGTCTCCTCAGTAGCCTTCTTTCACTCTTTAACAGTTTTCAAATTTTAATATACTTAATATTTTTCAAATGTCTTACAGATTCACTAGACCAGAGCACTTAGGAAGTAGCGCCAAAATCAAATGCAGTGGTTGCCACAGCTACCAGGAGTCCACAAAACAGCTCACCATGAAGAAACTACCTATTGTTGCCTGCTTTCACCTCAAAGTGAGTTTTTCAGAAAAGAAAGTCCAAACTCTGTTTTTATTCCCTGTTGGATTGATGTGTGTTGAGGGTATTTCCAACTGCAGCCATTCAGTAAGGAGCCCTGAGGTAAAAAGCAGTTGAGTAACACTTTCCCTATTTCCCGTACAAGTTTATTGTGAGTAAAAGCTAATACTTCAATAGCTTTTAGATGAAAATAGAATGTAAGTTACTCTCATCTAAATAAGTTACTTGTCCAAATTCTTCCTCCCATACTAAGTTTACTGTATTTCTTTTAATTAAAACTAAAGGGTTGGGAGTTGGGCAGTAGTGTAGCGGGTTAAGCACACGTGCAAAGTACAAGGACCGGCCTAAGGATGCCAGTTCGAGTCCCCAGCTCCTCACATGCAGGGGAGTCGCTTCACAGGTGGTGAAGTAGGTCTGTAGGTGTCTATCTTTCTCTCCCCTCTCTGTCTTCTCCTCCTTTCTCCATTTCTCTCTGTCCTATCCAACAACAATGACAACAATAATAATAACCACAACAATAAAACAAGGGCAACAAAAGGGAATAAATAAATAAATATAAAAAATTATGAAACAAAAACCATATCTCCTAGTGGCTAGATTTGAAGTCTAATTGAAAGAATACCTTAATATATTACCGATCAGAAGAGATCTTTGTACAGCTATGTTCATGGTAACACAGTTTGTAGTAGCCAAAACTTGGAAGCAACCCAGATATCCAGGGACAGATGATTGGGTAAAAAAATTGTAGTATGTATACACCATGAAATATTACTCAGCTGGGAAGTTGGGCAGTAGCGCAGCGGGTTAAGTGCACATGGCACAAAGCGCAAGGACCAGCATAAGGATCCCGGTTCAAGCCCCTGGCTCCCCACCTGCAGTGGGGTCATTTTGCAAGCAGTGAAGCAAGTCTGGAGGTATCTATCTTTCCTCCTCTCTGTCTTCTCCTCCTCTCTCCATTTCTCTCTGTCCTATCCAACAACAACAGCAGCAATGACAACAATAATAAGGACAACAAGGGCAACAAAATGGGGGGAAAAGAAATACTACTCAGCTGTTAAAAATGGTATAAAGTCATCTCCATTGCCTCATCTCAGATGGAATTTGAAAATACTATGTTAAGTGAGCTAAGCCCAAAAGAAAAGGATAGATACCAAATGGTCTCACTTATATATAGGTAGAAAATAAGACATAAGGACAGAGAGGGATATACAAAGTAAAACTTGGACTGGGTATAGCCGATTGCTCAAAGCAAAGGACTCTGGGGAAGGAGGGGGAGGAAAGAAATGAAGAGAACTCTGGGGAGCTTTAGTGCATGATGATGTACAAGGACCTAAGTTGGGGGTGAGAGTGTTCTGCAAAGAACTTCCATGGGAAGATGAAAAAAATGTACTCATGTGTCAACAACTGCACTGTAAACCTTTAAAAAGGGGGGTGGATGAATATATTTTGTCTGGTGAAAGTTTGACTCTTATTTTTGCTACCTCGAGCATTTATTGCTCTGAATGATCACATTATTTTAGGAGTTAACTTGAGCCCCATAAATTAGGTTTATATGGGTTAGATTTGTGTTATTGATTCCTTAAACTTGGTTATGATCAAAAGGTAATTGAGAAAATAAATTAAAAGAACCCACTATGGGCAGCTCAAGGAAGCACATGGCAAAGTCCCTTAAAGACTCTTCCTCTACCAACCACCCATATTTCTGTAGAGATTCGAACACTCAGCCAAACTGAGGAGGAAGATCACTACATACGTTTCCTTCCCCCTGGAACTGGACATGACTCCTTTCATGGCTTCCAGGTATGAGCAGGTTTGTGTGCAGGGTGGTGGGCAGGAATGTGGGCAGGAATGTGGTTCTGTTACATTCTTGCTTGGTATAGGGCTGATGCTGGGTTGGGGATTTGATGTAATCAACCTGCTAAAAAAGCCCAATTATAATCCTAATCATAACCCTAGGCATACTTTAATGATTTATTATTCCTCAGAGACACTGTTTTATAATAGCTTTGGGGTTTCTCAGGCAGTCTTACATTAACATTTAGTTGTTAGAATGTTGTCAACTTGGGAATCACAATAATAGAGCAGTGTTTTAGCTTGTGAACCCAATATTGGGAAATAGGCAAACTTAGCTTAGTAGTTGTAGGTTCTATTTCTTGTGATTTCAGAGCTTTATATTATAGACCACTTGCGACTTACCCTTCTCCCAAAATACAATATTCAGTAACACAGTAGAAATGATTGTAGTTTATGAGAGCTTCTGTAACTTTACCGTAGACTTGCTGACTAAAAGCAATCAGTGCTTATTTTCTCATAGTTCCAGAAACCTGAAATCAAGGCATTGGCAGGTTGTACTTCCTTAGAGGGGCCCAGGGAGGCATAGCTAGTGGACCTGTGGGGCTCAGATCTTGCCGTTTGCTTAGCCAGCCTGAGCCTCAGTTTCTTCATCATAACGCAGGGGTGATCTGCCTGAAAACAGAGGTGTAGGAAAAATTAAAGCATATAGTCACCATCAGTAGCATGGCACCTGAAATAATGGTCTTTTTGGTTAGCTCTATGTGAAGCTGAATGGGCTGTTAATTTGTTGCAGCAAAGAGAGCAGGATGAATGGACAGTACCAGCAACCTACCGATAGTCTCAATAACGACAACAAGTAAGTGGCGCCTTGTGGTATGTGTCCCAGCCATCTCCAGGTGTGGGCAGGAAGAGTAGGACTCTCAGGGAGATCTTGGCAGTGTTTCCAGAGACACAGCTGCATTTGTGAGTGATAGCAACAGGGCTTTTGCTTCTCTCAGTCACTGGCCTGATTCCAGTGTTGTTAACCCATGTTGAAAGTACTTAATCCTTTGTCAGGGGAGGACTTTTCATACCCATGTTGCAAATGCTTTCTCCTGGTGTTGGAATCCGACCCTTTGTTTTGGCTTCGGAGGCCTTGGAGCAAAAGCTCAGGTGTCTGTTCTGGGCCCCCTGACCTCTTGACCTTCCTGCCATCAGTGTGTCAGGAAATACAAAGGGCAGAGCGCTCATTCAGCTTCCAGTACCTACTGCTTTTACCACTCTCCAACTGTGGGTCCCATGAGGCAATGCAGGACTGAGGGGGGACCATCCAAGCCTCTTTCCCTGTGTGTATTGGCTTTAATTCTAAAGTGCTACATTTGGGGTGGGAGAACCACCCTTCACTGCTGGCTTCTTAGTGTGTGGATGGCCTGGTTTCTGATAGTCATTTCTTGCTCTGTCTCTTCCCCCACTTCTTTCCTCCCAAACCAGATACTCCTTGTTTGCCGTTGTCAACCACCAGGGGACCCTGGAGAGCGGCCACTACACCAGCTTCATTAGGCAGCATAAGGACCAGTGGTTCAAGTGTGATGACGCCATCATCACCAAGGCCAGCATTGAGGATGTTCTGGACAGTGAGGGGTAGGTCCTACCACCAGTGATTCCAACTCATTCATCTAATTCCAAGGCCACCTCTGTTCATAGTACCATTCAAGGAAGCAGTTACTTTGGCTGTTCAAGTCTAAAGCTTGTTGGGAATATCGTGCCAGCTTGATCAATTAGGCAGGAGACAGTCATGCTCTGGACTGATGTCTCCATCTGTTAGGAACATGAGGACGGGCTTGTGCTTCATTGTGACCCACACTGAACTGCTCACCTCTTAGCAGCTTCTCTCCTTTTACTCCTTTTATTCCTTCCTGGCACAGTATTACCCATTTTTAGCCTTTCTGCCTCATTAAGTCCTTACTCTTAGTGTGAGTTGCTGTGAACCCTATGAGGACTTTGTATCTTGAACAATGAAGATCTCCTGGCTCCCACCTGACCTTGGGTTTTATGTAGAAGTTGTGTTTGAAAGGAGAGCTTAGGCAGTGAGGAGGCCAGGGGAGAGCTGAATTTAAGCTGACACGGATAGCAGCCCTTCCCCCCACCCCCACCCCCCAGCCTTCTAAAGGCAGTGCAGAGACAGAAGCAGCTGGGCTCAACAGCAATGTAGGAGACAGGACTGCTGGGGCAGAGGGATGGACTGGGGCTTCTCATAAGGCTACAGCCACTACTTGGCTAAGGATTTTGCCTACAAAACCATGCTGCCACCAAGAAATCAGGCTCTACAGAGGGCACAGTGTGCCAAATGTTTTTTGTTGTTGTTGTTTGTTTTGTTTTGTTTTTCTTTATTGGTTGGGAAGAACTTGACATCTCACATGAGTGTGCTTTCTCTTTTTGCCTCTGCAGATATTTATTGTTCTATCACAAACAGTTCCTGGAATATGAATAACCTTACCCACCTTGCTTAGAAGAGAAGGTGAGGAGTTGGCAAGTCTCCAAGTGACCCCTGATCTCCCTAGTGTCATTACTCCACCACCCTTATAGAAATGCTTCCAAGAGTGCCTGGTCTCTGCAGCCTGGACCTCGAGGAGTCACAGAAGCTGGTACCCAGGATAATGATCTTTAATGAACAAGTTCCATGGTCTGGGTGGCCCTCCTAGAACACCACACTGATGAAATGAAGGGCAGGCTCTGGGTGGGAGGAGCAGAGCAGACTGTAGCAGTATGTCTCCTGTGCTCCTCCAGAAAACAGGCAGAGCACTCACAGCCCAGTTAGTCCATCTCAGCTGCATGAAAGTGCAGCTGGAAAAGGCACCAGTCTGTTTAAAAATGGGTCCATGAGAGCAGCAACATAGAGGACAGAGGCAGTGTGCAAGGACAAAGGACTTTGCAGCTGTCTTTGCTTTTTCAAGTTAAAAGTTAAATGTATGTAGTATGGGACCATTGACCTCCGTTCTGTTAGTGAGTAGAAAGAAGATCCTAGAGCTGTGGTACTGAGGACACAGCAGGGTCTCCAGGCTTGTTGTGCCCCTCACATCACTTAGCATCACACTGCATGTTCCCTGAGCACCAGTCTTTTCTAGAAATAGGCATTTTTCTTACCCTCGTCCCCTTTGCTCTCTTTCATGATGGTGTATTTCATAAGCATTATGATAGTAACATGAAAGAATTACTTAGTTTATACTGAAGTTTTGATTGTTTTCCCTTTATTCTGAAGAGTAACTCTTGCTTCTTTAAGTGGTAATTGGTGTTGGCTGCACCCTCAAGAATCTGTTCAGGTAGCTTATAGGTGCAGCAGCATAGAACCGGGCTGCAGTTAACAGTGTCTCTGTCATATTCATCCTACGACTGTTGAAGTGCTTCTCAATGCTTTCACTGTCATCTTCCTCATAATCATCCTTGGTGCTGCTCCACTGGCTGACATGTTGGCTCGAAGCTGGACTGGCTCCCATTGGCGACTGCCTTACATGACTAAGTGCATATGCTTTACACAAGCTGGCATTTCCTTTCCATTGTAGTAGGAAAAACAGTGACTTTGTGACTGAGCTTGTCAGCAGAGCCGGTGGAGGACTGGAACACTGAGCGCTGCTTTTTGTAAGATATCTTGCATGCATCTGTCTCTTCACACCCAAACTTAGATTGTGCATTTCTGAAAAAAGTATAGACTATGTGTGGAGGGTGAAAATTATCTAAGTCTAGTTCATGAAATGGCTATCTTTTAGGCCATGTTGTGTTCTGTGAGCCCATCTGAACAGGGTCAGCACTTCCCCTACTCTTGTAAAGAGCCTTTTTAGCCTTTCTGGGCCAGGTTGTGTATTATAGATAATGTGAAAATGAATACACATGACTGTGTTCCAGTGAAACTTTGCTAATGAACACTGGATTTTTAAGTTTATATGTCAGTGAGTTTTCATTTGTCCCCACTATTTAAAAATGTATATGATGACTATAGAAGCAACCCACAAATGAGGTCTAGCTCTGAAGGACAGGAGCAGGGCCTGCCCTGGAAAACACTAATACACATTGGACAGTGGCAGAGTCCTCAGTGATGCAAGCACTTGCTCATTCTCAGAAATATATTTCTGCATTTATGGAAGAGAAGTTTTAAAAAGCTTTAAGATGGTTCAGCTGGTAGAGCCATCAGACTTTCATGTCTGAGGTTCCTGGTTGGATCTCCAGTGCAGGAGTGGTGCTCCAGCCTTGTCGCCTTTCTTCTCTCTGTCTCACATAATACCCCCCCCCCCCCTTTCTAGCTTTAAGATTGCATTATTTAGAGAAATGAATGAGTACAAATTTTCAGAAGTGGCTCTGGTTCAGTATATGTGACTGTAGTGAGGATCCCTTTGGGGGAGAGGTTGCCTTTTAATGAGCATTTCAGAGGGAGAAATAATTGAAGGAGCTGTCTGCAGATTTGAAAGCCACAAAGTTGCCTACAGGTTGCCACGTGGGGGTTTCTTCCATGAGTGTCATAATGGAGAAGGGAACCAGTGAGAGGGCCTGGCCCTGTGCTGGTGGACCACCCATGGTGTGGTCAGCCCTGCTTCCCCATGGCTACCTCTCCTGCCCACTTCCTGCCCCCAATTATGTTTTAGGGGCTCTGGGAGAGGCAGCAGGGCCATGTGATTTTTTTTTTCTCTTTTTGATAAAAGCCAGAGAAATTGGGAGAGGGGTACCTGCAGCACTGCTTCACCACTCATGAAGCTTCCCCTCTGCAGGTGGGAGCAGGGGACTTGAACCTGGATCTTTGCACATGGAAATGCATGTGTTCTACCAGATGTACCACCACCTGGCCCCAGGTGATTTTTTAAAAATAAACATTTTAAGTTTTGTGTCCAAATCAATTTTGTTCCCTTTGACATTAGCATTTTAGGCACTTAACCCTCTACTGTGTTGGAATTAGGGGTGGGTGGGGACTTGATAAATTGAAGGATTTCTTTGCTTTTAACTCCTATTCCAGCTATTAAATTCCTGTTAATTACCCCCCACATGGATGTTGATGCCATTGCAAAGTGTGTCTGAACAGTAAGGAATCATTGTGTGAAATCCCTTCTCCCTCTCACAACACACCTTCCCCCACACCTGTACATTATAAATAACCTGTGTCCTTGAGATGCTGCCTGCATCTCAACTCTTAGCAGTGAAGAAAGTGGACTTTCTCTCCTCAGATGCCTGAAGTGAGCCATGGAGAGAGGTGAACGCAGGGCCAGGCAGAGCTGGCCTCTTCTGCTAGGGTATGAGCCCTGGGTGGACTTTGGACACTCTTACTGACGTCAGAACCCCCTGCAGCCTACCCCTGTGCTGTTGTACTATGGCTTGATATGTATGCATTCCTTAGTGTCATGTTGCCTCTATTGACAATTCAAGTGACTGTTTTGTTTAATTACAAAAAATGTTGTAAGAAGAAATATTCCCATGATTGTGCTGTAGATTTTATTACTGAGATGTTTACACCTCCCTTTTACCTGTCTCTTGAGATACCTACAGAGCTCCTCCTTTAATAGCTTGTAGCCTTTACTATGTCATAATAAAGCTACATTTTATTCTGACCACTGAGCAACTCTACTTGATTAACACAACTGCCTACAAAGGTGGCAGGATCTAAGGGACCTCACCTGGAGGAGGTCCCGTGATGACAGGCTCACCCTGCAGAGGTCAGCATTGAGCTGTACTCCTCCCCTGGGCTAGCTCTGGGTGCTGCACCCCACAGTGCCTCTTTCTATGGTTGTCTTCCTCCTTTTGAGAGCAAGGTGATGGTGTATCCAGGCAGCAGGCTACTTGGATGGATCTGAAAGTCACATGAGGGACTTTTTAAAAAATTTATTTTCTCTTTTGTTGCCCTTGCTTTTTTAAAAAAATTATTTATTCCCTTTTGTTGCCCTTGTTGTTTTATTGTTGTAGTTATTATTGTTGTTGTTGTTGGATAGGACAGAGAGAAATAGAGAGAGGCAGGGAAGACAGAGAGGGGAGAGAAAGATAGACACCTGCAGACCTGCTTCACCACCTGTGAAGGTGGCTCCCCTGCCGGGGGCTCGAACTGGGATCCTTATGTTGGTCCTTGCGCTTTGCGCCAGGCACGCTTAACTCGCTGCACTACCACCCGACTCCCACATGAGGGACTTTTTAAGAGTAGGAATCCAAGTCAGATTTGAAAACAAGACCCAAGGCATGGTGGGTGGAGTCACGTGCATTTGTAAAATGCCTCCCAATAATGAGAAAAAGCAAAAAAAAAAAAAAAAATGCACAGTGCACATGTCCCCTGCTCAGTGACTGGTTATGGGACTGTAGGTGACATGCTTCTACTCCCTCTGTCATTTCCCTTGCCTTCTGGTCTTTCCTGGCTGACCCAGTCCTTTGTTTCCAAAGAATGGGTTCCTACTTGCATATCTTTGAAATTTTCTTTCCACTTTTCTTCTATGGACCTATCAGGGAGTACCAGAGAATTCCTTTGGTTTCCATAGTCCCGTCTCTGTTATGTGGTTGTCTCTTCCAACCAAATAAGAATTTTAATTGTTTTCTTTGGGGCTCTGAACCCAATGATAACCCTGGTGACAAAAAAAAGTGAAAAGTGGAATTTTTCTGGGAATAAGGATGAGTGTGTCTGAGGGTATGGAGGGGGACTTAAGTTAAGACAAAGTGAGTAAGGGGCTTCAAAGGCTTTCAGAACAGAAAAGAAAGTTGGAAAGGGAAGAAAAAAAAGGTAAGTGAGAAAATAAAGTCAAAGAGAAACCCAGGACACAGACTGGAACTGAAAGTACAAAAGGGATTGGGGGAGAGTGGACTGCCAGTGCGGAGAGGCTCCAGCAGGCTTTGGTGGAAGAATATTGGTGTTTTAGTGGTGGGTGAGGTGTGGCAATGCAATTTGAAGAGGTGGGAAGTTATTCTTCTAAGAAACATTTACAGTTGAACCAAGGCCCCCTCACAACAAAACAAAATTCATTTATGTGTGTGTGTTTATTTATTTTATTTGTCACCAGGATTATTGCTGGGGCTTGGTACCTGTACACTCCTGTACAGTTTGAGGAAGTTGAGAGAGGAGATAGATACCTGAAAACCTGCTTCACTGTTCATGAAGCCACCCCCCTGCAGGTGTGAACTGGGGGCTTAAACCTGGGTCTTTGAGCATGATTATGTGTTGGCTCAGCCTGGTGCACCACCACCCAGTTCCTAAAATTCAACTGAAAAAACAAAAAACATGGGAGGGGAACTAAGGATACATATCAACATACACAAGGACCTGGGCTTGAGCCCCCTCTCCCTGCTCCCTGCTTGTAGATGGTGAAAGCAGGTCTGCAGGTGTCTATTTCCACCTCTCTATCTCCCCTTCCCTCTCAATTTCTCTCAGTCTTGTTAAATAAAAATAGAAAAAACTGACCACTCGTACATATTGCAGACACTGAGCCCCATGGATAACCCAGTCAACAGCGTCAGGTTGAAAGCTGTCAGGAGCTGCTTGTTGCTGGCTTTGAAAGTGACTGGGATCCATGTGGATTCAGTCGGCTAGGAAGGATCGTCAGTTTCCCCAATGAATGGGTACTCACAGGATGTGGCAAAAGAAAAAAGAAAATATGGTCAACATGTGAAATGTGTGCTAGTCATGTTAGTGATAAGAATCCATGAACTGTGGTATGAATATGAAGTTAGAGTCAATCTGAAAAAAAAAAAAGGGAAGTTTGGTAAAGAAAAACACTAAAGGGAGTCGGGGCAGTAGCGCAGCGGGTTAAGTGCACCTGGCACAAAGCCCAAGGACCGGCTGAGGATCCTGGTTCGAGCTCCCAGCTCCCCACCAGCAGGGGAGTCGCTTCACCTGGAATTACACAGTGCACAATGCACTCGGTTATTTGGTCCTAGATGTGTAACAACAGCCCCACCCCAGTGCTCCTACTTGCCTCATTTCCACCTGTAAATTCTTGATGCCTCCTATGAGGTGGTTCTTTCTCTCTGTTGGTGAAGCAGGTCTGCAGGTGTCTATCTTTCCCCCTCTCTGTCTTCCCCTCCTCTCTCCATTTCTCTCTGTCCTAACAACGACAACATCAATAACTACAACAACAAAAAAACAAGGACAACAAAAAGGTAAATTAATTAAAAAAAAACACTAAGGAAACAGTGATGCAGGATGATGGGGAGACAATGACCAAACAAAGGCCAAAGGAGGACACTCATGCTTGGTATCCTATTTCCAAAGCTCAGCCTGCCTTTCTCTTCCTGTCACCCACCTGGAATTACACAGTGCACAATGCACTCGGTTATTTGGTCCTAGATGTGTAACAACAGCCCCACCCCAGTGCTCCTACTTGCCTCATTTCCACCTGTAAATTCTTGATGCCTCCTATGAGGTGGTTCTTTCTCTCTGTTCAGTTACTTTTCTTTTGATAGTGAAAGATAGGAGAGACACCTACAGCAGCATTGCTCCTCTGCTTATGAAGTTTCTCCCTGCAGGTGGAGGCCAGGATCTTGAACCTAGGTCCTTGCACATGCTAATAAGTATGTTCTACTGGGTGTGCTACTCTCTGGACCCTTCACATTCCCTCTTGAAATTAAGACTAACAGAATCTTGGGGTCCTAACTGCCTCCAAACCAGCCAGCTACATTGAATTCCAGGATGCTGGCAGCTGTACTGAAGTGGAGCCCCCTGCTGGGGCAGGCTGTGCGAAGGGCAGCCAGGGTCCCAACGGGACAGAACCACAAATAGCAGTGACATCAACAGTGAACATCCAGAAGGGCTTTATTTTTGCAGCTCAAGGGTTGTGTGTGGGAAGGCTTTAGAGGGCTGTGTTCCATGGGCCTGGTGATTTAGTGGCATATCTATGATGGCTACTACAGTTTGCCGAGGTGAATAGGGACAAAAATGGCCATAACTTCAGATCCTGGCACATCCCTAGTTCTTTTCTCCCTGTCACTCTCTTGGTGCCCTTCCCTCCTGTCATTGACCTTCTCTCTCCCTGTTTCCCACTAAACTCTTTATTTTCCTGTCACCATCTCCATCACTGCACCTTTTTTTCTCTCCCACTCCCTCCTGTCCCTACCCATGAGGCTCACATAGCTGGCCCCCTGTCCTGGGTAGGCATGCATACCACCTCCAGGCAGCCTGCCTGGCTGTGTGCGCAGTGCAGTCGGGTCTCAGTCCTGTGGTGCCCCCACCTCTCCATGCTCACAGGGCTAGGGGCTCCAGGGGCCCCTGCACTCTCCTGAGTGGGCTCCCTGCGTTCAGGGAAGCAGAAGCTGCATGTCTCCACTGGTTCTGGGGGCCCATCCATAGTGCTGCCGCCTTCCATCCAGTGATCTGCTGAAGGCAGGAGTGTGGTCAGGGGCCATCCCCCCTACTTGGGGCCGGTCTAAAATATCTCCCAAGGAGCCCTTTGCACCCAACTACCCTTCTGAGCCTGCCCTTACCTCCCAGCCACAGAGACCCTCAGCCATGGGACCAGCCGGAGGATAAATAAGCCAATCACCCTAACCCATCCTGCCTGGGGCCCAAAGCCTTCCTGCCTTTTGTTTGCTCTGGACAAAGAAAATATTGCAATCCTAGCCTTTCCCAGGAAGCTCTGTCCACTTAAAGGCAAGGCCAGCAGCCCAGAAGGTGGTGCAGTAATAAAGCACTGGACTGTCAAGTATGAGATCCTGAGTTTGATCCCCAGCAATGAATGTACCAGAGTGATGCTCTGGATCTCTTTCTAACAAAATTTTCCTTTAAGAAGCAAAGCAGTTAAGGGCAGAGAAAGACCTATGATTAGGACAGTTGGAGAGGAAGGGCCCCTGTTTTACACTCACCCTTGGTGATGCTGGTCCCCGTCTTGCCTGGCTCAGGGGTGGCCTGGCAGGACAGCTGTTCCCCTCTCCTCTTGAAGAAGCAGGCCACAGCCAGCAGGAAGCAGCAGATGATGGCACAGAGACAGAGGCCCAGTGTGCTGTACACCAGGGCCCTCTGCTCTGCACTCAGCTTCAGCCCTGGGGCAACTGTAACACAGCAGTAGGCCCTGAGGTCGGGAAGCCAGTGGGACCCAGGGCAACCAGCAGGTCCCTCCTTTCTGCCTTTCACCAGGTCTGCAACTCCAGTGCTATTCAACTCCCTGCCTTCCAGGAGCACTCCCACCCACCCTGCTGTGAGCCCATCTGGCTCTGGGCCAGGCTGGCTCCTTGGCTCACTGGACATGGCTGCTGTGTGCAGTGGGTCCCCAGGGTGCTCTGCACCTATTGTCCTTTGCTGTAGGTCACTGCTCTCAAGCCCTCAAGGCTGGAGCCACTGTTTTATCTGTGATCTCACTGAACACTGTCCAGGGAGGTGAGCCTACTCCAACCTGACCTGAGGCTTCCTGCAGAGGGCACTCAAGCTCTGAGAGGCTGCAGCCACTCAGGAGGCAGGACACTGAGAGCAAGGGGTCCTGAGGCCAGAGTACTGGTCACTGTATCTCTGGGGCCAGAGGAAAACTTAGCCCAGGGCCATAGCTCACCATCTCCTCGCCCCCCCCCCCATTGTGTGTCTCCTTTATTCCTTTCCTCTCTAAAAGAAAATAATAAATTAGCAAATTTAAAACTTTTATTATTAATTGATGAGAAAAACATAGTATCACTGTAGCACATATGCTGCTGGGGTCCAAACTTGGTTCCTCATGCTTGAGAGTTCAGTGCTTTGTCAACTGTGCCACTTGCTGGACCATCCTTTAAATAAATTTAAAAAGAGGACGTGCCTTCCTCCCTTCTGGACAACATACTTTATGTTCCACCTGAGGAAGATGGGTCCTGAAATTGGGGTAGCTTGGAACATTCTTACTCATGACTACAGGATGTGAGCTCAGATCTACAGGGATGCAGAGGTCACATAGGCTCCTAAGCTGAATATGAGCCCCAGATCACATCAAATTGATGGGATTTATAGTCAACAATATTTATACACCTTTCCCATATTTGGGAGCTACTCTCCCCCTTATCCAACTTCCTAGTCCTTTTTCTAGCCATGACATCATCTCCCCAGACTTGGATCCACCTGCATATCAGATGTCAGGCTCAGGAAAAAAAAAACAAAAAACAAAACCTAAACTAGTATAGTCATGGGCTCTTTGGAAAATAACTAAAATATGTCTACTAGCTATCCACAAAACGGAGACCCCCCAACTCTTCATCTGAACTATTCCAGCCTTTAGGTTCATGATTAGTCAATAATTTGTTTGGCTTTGTATGTTAACTCTTTTTTTCAGCCACCAGGTTCCAGATGCTAGCATGATGCCGACCGGACTTCCCTGGACAGACAACCCCACCAATGTGTCCTGGAGCTCTGCTTCCCCAGAGCCCTTCCCCACTAGGGAAAGAGAGAGGCAGGCTGGGAGTATGGATCGACCTGCCAATGCCCATGTTCAGCGGGGAAGCAATTACAGAAGCCAGACCTTCCACCTTCTGTACCCCATAATGACCTTGAGTTCATACTCCCAGAGGGATAAAGCATGGGAAAGCTGTCAGAGGAGGGGATGGGATATGGAGGTCTGGTGGTGGGAATTGTGTGGAGTGGTACCACTCTTATCCTATGGTTTTTGTCAGTGTTTCTTTTTTATAATTAAAAAAAGAAAAGAAAAATTTAAAAGAGAGAAAAAGCAACAAAAAGAAAACTCAAGCCACTCAGTGCTATTAAGCATAAGGAAAGGTACTAAAGTCATTCTTGAGGGGCCACATTAAAAAAAAAGTGACAAAAGAAAAGTGATTGGGTTGGGGAGACAGCATAGTGGTTCCGCAAAAGATTTCCCTTCCTGAGATTCCTGGGTCTCAGGTTCACTCCCCAGCACCACCATAAGCCAGAGCTGAGCTGGGTTCTGGTCTCTCTGTGCCTTTCTCTGTATCTCTCATTAAAGTAAAATAAATTTAAAAATGTTAACAAAAAAAAAGATGGGGGCCAGCAAGTGACTCACCCAGTAGAGTGCATGTTACCATGTGTAAAGAGCTGAGTTCAAGCTTCATGAGCATTGGGAGAGTGCTCTAGTGTCTCCTCTCTGTTTCTCTCACTGTCTAAAGGGAAGGGAAAGTGGACACTGGGAACAATACTTCAGAACCCAGTGCTTTATCCACTGCATCACCTCCCAGGTTGCTGGAATCATTTTTAGTCAAGTAGATACTTTTTTTCTCAATTTTTTTATTTATAAAAAGGAAGCAGGGGGTCAGGCGGTGGCGCAGTGGATTGAGCGCATGTGGTGCAAAGCGCAAGGACCGGCGTCAGAATCCCGGCCGGTTCGAGCCCCTGGCTCCCCACCTGCAGGGGAGTGGCTTCACAGGTGGTGAAGCAGGTCTGCAGGTGTCTATCTTTCTCTCCCCCTCTCTGTCTTCCCCTCCTCTCTCCATTTCTCTCTGTCCTATCCAACAACAAACAACATCAACAAGGGTAATAATAATAACCACAATGAGGCTACAACAACAAGGGCAACAAAAAGGGGAAAAATGGCCTCCATGAGCAGTGGATTCATGGTGCAGGCACCGAGCCCAGCAATAACCCTGGAGGAAAAAAAAAAAAAAAAAAAAAGGAAGCATTGACAAAACCATAGGATAAGAGGAGTACAACTCCACACAATTCCCACCACCAGATCTCTGTATCCCATCCCCTCCCCTGTTAGCCTTCCTATTCTTTATCCCTCTAGGCGTATGGACCCAAGGTCATTGTGGGATGCAGAAGGTGGAAGGTCTGGCTTCTATAATTGCTTCCTCGTTGAACATGGGTGTTGACTGGTCAACCCGTATTCCCAGCCTGCCTCTCTCTTTCCCTAGTAGGGTGAGGCTCTGGGGAATCAGAGCTCCAGGACACACTGGTGGGGTTGTCTGGCCAGGGAAGTCTGGTTGGCATCATGCTAGCATCTGGAACCTGGTGGCTGAAAAGAGAGTTAACATACAAAGCCAAACAAATTGTTGACTAATCATGAACCTAAAGGCTGGAATAGTGCAGATGAAGAGTTGCGGGGGGGGTTGGTTCCTTCATTTTGTAGATAGCGAGTAGGAATATTTTAATTACATTCCAAAGGGTCTGTGGCTATACTAGTTTTTTGTTTTTTTCCCCTGAGCCTGAAATCTGATATGCAGGTGGATCCAAGTTATTGTCTGGGGAGATAATGCCATGGCTGGAAAAGGAACAGAAAGCTGGATCAGGAAAGAGAGTAGCTCCCTAATATGGGAAAGGGCTATAAATATTGTTGACTGTAAACCCCATAAATTTGATTTGGGCTGGGGCCCGTATTCAGCTTAGGAGCCTATGTGACCTCTGTAACCCTGTATATCTGAGCTCGCATTCTGTGGTTATAAGTAGGAACATTCCAAGCTGCCCCAATATTGACCCATCTCCCTCAGGTGTAGCATAGAGTATGTTGTCCATTCTCCCTTCAGAGGATGGAACATTCTCTACTGTTGTTGATCCAAGTTGAGGGCAAGGTCCTATGGGGGGGGCAAGTAGATCTTTTTAAAGATTCAATTCAGTTATATTTTTGTTTTCTGACACAAGCATTCACCAGAGCTTTTCTCATAACAAAAACCTGAGGTGCTGTGTAAATATCTTCTCCCACTTACTGGGTTGCCTGGTTTTCCTTGTGTAGTTTGCTTTCAATGTAAAGAAGCTTTTTAGTTTCATGTAGTCCCATTTATTTACTCCTGTTTTCATTTCCTATGCCCAGGGGTTGAGTCTCCAAATACATCTTTGATGTGAAGGTCCTGCAAAGCTTCACCAACATGTTCCTCTATAAATTTGAGACCTTTAATTCATTTTCATTTGACCTTGGTGTGTGGTGTTAGATGGTGGTCTAGTTTCACTTTTCTACATGTGGTTGTCCAATTTTCCTAGTACCATCTGTTGAAGAGATCTCCTTTACCCCATTGAATGGCCCTTTTTTGATGGTTGTATTATATGTGTAAGCACATTTCTGGGCTTTTGATTCAAGTATCTAATTTTTGTTCTGTTGTGGAACTATACACTGTAATCTAACAATTGTGTGACCGACTATTATTCACAAATCAAAGACATAATAAAGGTCGAGGGTAGATAGCATAATGGTTATGCAAAGAGACTCTCATGCCCAAGGCCCCAAGGTTGAAGGTTTAATCCCCCACACCACCATAAACCAGAGCTGAGCAGTGCTCTGGTAAAAATAAATAAATAATAAATAAATAAATAGAAATAATAAAAAAAAATAAACAAAAATACTGGAAAGAAAAACAACAACCTGGGGTGGTCTGGTCATCCACAGTAAGTAAAGCAGCATAGCCATGAGAACAAAGCCAGCCACTTGGTGTCATGACATGATGATCCCCATTGGTTGAGTGAGTAGGATTTAGATGAGAATATGTGTGCAGGGTCAAACAAAAACTGCCAGCTGTCTTCACTTCTGGAGAGAGAATCTGGACAGCTAGGGGTGGATCTTCTTTCCTCCACTTTCAGTTTTCTTTTACCCCTCTTGGCCAACTATTTGAGATTGAAAGGAGACAGAGAGAAAACAAACAAAGAACACAGCACTGAAGCCTTCTCCAATATAGTGGGGCCTAGGCTCAAACCTGGACATGCACATGACAAAGCAGCACACTATCCAAGTGAGCTAGTTCGCTTCCACGAGGCCTTTTTATTTAATTTTTTTATTACTGTTGTTTTTCTTTGAATCAATCTGTGTCTGCATCTCAGGAGGTGGCAAAGCAGTAGAGCACAGGATTTGTAGAACACAGAGAGTTCTGGGTTCTATCTCTGGCGTCACATATACCAGTTTAATGCTCTGCTTCTCTGTTTCTCATTAAATAAATCTTGGGGGTTGGGCAGTGGCACACCCAGTTAACTGCACATATTACCAGCACAAGGACCTTGGTTCAAGCCCCTGCTCCCTTCCTGAATGGGGTCCACTTCACTAGCGATGAAGCAGGTCTTTAGTCTCTCCTTCTCTATGTCTCCTTGTCATCTCTCAATTTCTGTCTTATCAAATAAAATAGAAAAAAGGAAAAAATGGCCACCAGGAGTAAATGGATTCATAGTGCCAGCACTGAGCCCCTGTGATAATCTTGAAGGCAAAAAAAAAAAAAAATTGTGTTCACATATACTCCAAACAGAAAAGCAGCTCCTATGAACTCTTATTTTAATTAATTAACTAATTAATTAATTTTTCCTCCAGGTATATCACTGGGGTTTGGTGCACTGGGGTTCAGTGCCCTACAGCTCCTGGAGGCTATTTTTTTCCCTTTGTTGCCCTCGTTGTTTATCGTTGCTGTTGTTATTATAATTGTTGTCATTGCTGTCATTGTTGCTGGATAGGACAGAGAGAAATTGAGAGAGGAGGAGAAGACAGGGAGAGAGAAAGATAGATACCTGCAGACATGCTTCACCACTTGTGAAGCGACACCCCTGCAGATGGGGACCTGGGGGTTTGAACCCAGATGCTTACACTGGTACTTGTGCTTTGCCTATGAACTCTTTTAAGGCTTCTCATGTTATAAAAGGAAGAGAAACAGCTTAGTTCTGGTTATACACTCTCCAGAAAACCTAGTTAAACCCGACTGAGAAGGGTGCTGTGTGGGGCACAGAGGTACAGCAGCCCTGGGACAATAGCTAGAGCATGGATCCCCAGTTTCTATCTGTTCTCTGAATCCATGAACAGTGATTAGGGCTGCACTTCTCTCTAGTTTCCCTTCCCTCAGACTCCAGTCTGCACAGAAGTCCTCAGAGTACCTCTCTGGCACAGCTCCTTAACCTACACAGCGTCTATACATGCTGTGCCATGTGCCTGGAACTCTTTTTCTAGCTATTTCTTTCTTCTTCTTCTTCTTCTTCTTCTTCTTCTTCTTCTTCTTCTTCTTCTTCTTCTCCTTCTCCTTCTCCTTCTCCTTCTCCTTCTCCTTCTCCTTCTCCTTCTCCTTCTCCTTCTCCTTCTCCTTCCTTCTCCTTCCTTCTCCTTCTCCTTCTCCTCCTCCTCCTTCTCCTCCTCCTCCTCCTCCTCCTCCTCCTCCTCCTCCTCCTCCTCCTTCTTCTTCTTCTTCTTTTTGTCTTTTTTCTTTCTTTCTATTTTTTTTCTTTTGCCTCCATAATTATCTCTGGGGCTCCGTGCCTGCAGTGCCAATCCACTGTTTCTGTAGCCATTTTTTCATTTTTTTGGATGGGACAGAGGGAAATTGAGAGGGGAGGAAAGACAGAAAGATAGACACTGGGGGTCAGGCGGTAACACACCAGGTTAAGCACACATGGTGTAAAGTGCAAGGACTGGTGTAAGGATCCTTGTTCCTCTCTTTGATCCTTTCTTCCTCTCTTTCTTTCTTTCTAAAGATTTTATTTATTAATGAGAAAAATAGGAGGGAGAGAAAGAACCAGACATCACTCTGGTACATGTGCTGCCGGGGATTGAACTCAGGACCTCATGCTTGAGAGTCCAGTGCTTTAGCAACTGCACCACCTCCTGGACCACTCTTATCTTTTTCTCTTCTTCTCTGTCTTCCCTTCCTCTCTTAATTTCTCTCTGTCTTATCCAAAACAACAATAACAGCAACAACAACATCAACAAAATGGAAAAAAGATGGCCGCCAGGAGTAGTGAGTCAGTGGATTCATAGTGCAGGCACTGAGTCTGAGCAATAATCCTAGAGGCAAAAAAAAAAAACCAAAAACCCACCTGCAGACCTGCTTCCCCACTTGTGAAGCAACCCCCTTGCGGATGAGGAGCCAGGGACTCAAACTGGGATCCTTGTTCGGGTACTTGTGCTTCGTACTACATGTGTGCCACCACACAGCCTCCTCATTTCTTTGTTTCTTTATTGGAGATGGACCTTGCACACACATAATTCCACCATTCCTGAGTTGCTTTTCCATTCAGGTAGTTACTATGGCATCTGAACTTCCTATGGTACCATGGCACTTTCCATATGGTGCCAGGGCTCATACCTGGGCCTTCTGTACAGTAAAGCAGGCTCTCTACCTAGTGAGCTATTTGGCCCCTTGATGCTTTCTTTTCTTCTTTCTACTTTTCCTTTTTCCTTCCTTTCTTTTTTTTTACCATTAGTGTTATTGCTAACACCACCAATCCTGATGCTCATTCCTTTTCTTTCTTTTCTAACAGAGACAGAGATAGAGAAGGAGAGACACCTGCTTCACTGCTCCACTGCTGGTGAAGTTTCCTTTTTTGGGTGGGGCCCTGGAGCTTGAACCCAGTTCTTCACACATAAGGTAATGTGTGCACTCTGCTGGGTGTGGTCCTGCCTGGCCTCATTTCCTTTTTTAAATGAGCAATTACTATATGCTGGGTGCTCTCTGTTTCTGCTACACAGAGGCTGATGTATAGTTTGTTTGCTTCTTGCTCATCTTGGTCCCTGTAGCTAGACTGTGACTCCAGGGCTCGAGGAAGAAGTTAGCTGCTTTGGCTGCCTCTCTCTGTGGCACGTGAGGAAACAACTGTTCTGTGGATACCTGGCAGACCCATATTTGAGATTGAGAGGGGTCTTGCAGGGGACAGGGGATGGGAAGAGAGCAGCATTCAAAGAACTCACAAGGAAGTCTCAGGGAAGACTAGGTCCCCTGAGTGCCCTTGGGTGTGGCTTGTCACATGGGGACCTCCACTCCCTATCATGGGTGCCTTGATTCCATACCAGGCCTGGCTCTGCCCTGCACTGCACTCCGAGGAGCCAGAGGAAAGAACTGTGGAGCCCTGGTCCCAGACCCCTGTAGGGACAGGCCAGGGGTAGGCATGGAAGGATGGTCATGGCATCTCCAGGCTGCCCTGACATGAGGGGACAGTAGATGAAATGCCCAGCCATGGCCTGGAAGCCCCCAGCAGGCCCTAACTTTTGTCTGAATATCCCAGTCTCTGAGAATTTTCTACTGTCCACTGGAGAGCCACAGTCTCATGGATATCACTGTGGGGAGCTTGCCCTTGTGGAGGTGACAAACTGTGGAGCCACAGACTGAGTCTACATCCCAGCTCAGTGCTGTACACACAGCTCCATCCTCAACCCCTCCTTTTCAGACTTGGTGTCTGCATCTGAGGAGCAGGTAGAATTGATTCCAAGGAGATCATGCTGCATAGGAGGCAGGAAAGATTCTGGGTGTGACTGTAAGAATCCAATACATGGGGCCAGGTGTTGGTGCAAGGACCAGAGTTCAAACCCCTGCTGCAGAGGGAAAACTTCACAATCAGTGAAGTAGAGCTTCAGGTGTCTTTCTCTCTCCCTATTTCCCACTCCCCTCTCAGTTTCTCTCTGTCTCTTTCCAATAATAAAGAAATAATTTTAAAAATTAATCCAATATATCCCAGCATTCCATGATTGCCAGTCCCTTATCTCTTGTCCATCAGTAGTTGGGATCTGCCTTCCTGCCTTCACCCTGCCTGCTTCTGCAGCTAGAGTAACTGAATACAACAGCAAGGATGGAACTTAGGTTCCCTGTCTAGACTTCAAAGAGCATTCTTTTTTTAAAAAATTTACTTATTTATTTATTCCCTTTTGTTGCCCTTGTTGTAGTTATTATTATTGATGAGAGAGAGAGAGAGAGAGAGAGAGAGAGAGAGAGGAGGGGAAGACAGAGAGGAGGAGAGAAAGACAGATACCTGCAGACCTGCTTCACCGCTTGTGAAGCAACTCCCCGGGATTCTTACACCGGTTCTTTAACTTTGCACCATGTATACTTAACCCGCTGCGGTAACGCCCAGCTCCCATCAAAGAGCCTTCTATAATTCTTCATACTCCTACCATCATCACTTCTTGCCTTTTCAGCTCCCTGGTTCTAGAATGGGGATGAAATGCCTGGGGTAGAGCCAAACACAGGTGACCCCAGGCAAGCTCACAAGGAAATGTGGTTAAGAGGATCTAGGGATTGGGCAACTTCCCTTACATAAACCCTGCTCGTGTGTCTGGGCACTGGAGCATGTGGTGGCCTCCACCTCCTCCTCCTCCGTTACTTCTTTCTTCTAATATTACTTATTTATGAGATACTGACAGAGAAATTGAGAAATCAAGAAGAAGGGGGAGATAGAAGACAGAGAGACCCCTGCAGCACTGTTTCACTACTCATGAAACTTGCTCCACTACAGGTAGGGACCAGGGCCTTGAACTCATGTCCTTGCACGTTATAACATTTATGCTCAAGTGGGTACATCATCATCTAACCCTTCTACTTTTTCTGACACTACAGGAAAAGGTCAGTGTGATAAGAGGCATTTGCTAGGAAGATTGATTACATAATTTTTCCCTGTCCCCCCCCTTTTTTTTTTGCCACCAGGGTAAGCGTGATTCCTCTACCACTCTGCCATCCCCTGTGGCCATTATTTGTTGTTAGAGGGTAAGAGACAGAGGTAAAGAGAGGCAGAGAGCAGGAGAGACACCAGGTCTCCATGCATGGTAACATTGCATCCTATTGGGTGAGCCATCATCTTCCCCCTAGTTAGATAATTTTCAATGACCGGTGCTTCATAGGTGCCCAGTTCACACTGACCATTCTCACCATGTCCAAAGTGACCAACCTCTACTATAATCCTTTTCTTTCTCCCTTCCTTTACTTTATTTTCTTTTCTGTCACCCTTTCTCTCTTTCTTTCTCTCTCTCTCTCTTTCTCTCTCTCTCTTTCTCTCTCTCTCTCTCTTTCTTTCTACTACCATCAGGATTATCACTGGGGTTTGGTGCCAGCACTATGAATCTACTTCTCCCAGCAGCCATTTTATCCTTTTAAAAAAATGTTTTCTTTCTATTTTATTTGACCAGACAGAAATTGAGAGGGAAGGGGGAGAGAGAAAGAGAAATCTGCAGACCTGCTTCACCACTTGTGAAGTATCTGCCCTGGTGGGGGTTGGGGAGCTATTTTGTCAACCCATTTGATGTGTTTTAAGAACTCAAATAGCCTCCACAAATAGGTTCTAAATGGTCAGGTCTTTTCCTTCACTACCTCTGCCCCTGAGGCCCCAGTCCAGGCCATCCCCAGCTGCTTACCTGCCTCTGTTCCTCTGTGCTCTGACCCTTGGGACCGCCCCAGGTTGTTTGGCCTGTTTCCAGTCTCCCCTGTCCACTGTGTCCTGAGCTCTGGAGGAAGGTTCACTTGGCTCCTAAACTTCTTTTCACAGATGTAGGTGCACTGCTTGGGGTGACGTCCGCAGATGGAGGCACAACTGATGCATTCCCTCAGGAGCTGGTCATAGTACCTGCCTGGCTCCTTGTGGCAGCTGAGGGATTCTGTTCAATAGAAACAAGTGTTGCTGCAGACAGAGAGCAGCACAGGCTGTCGGGCCTCAAAGCACATCAGAGAGGAAAAAAAAAAAAACCCAGGCAAATCACACCCCAATTCCCCAAATGCAATTCCAATTACAGATATACAAATTCTTTCCAAATATGCAAATATAAGGCTATGCATTGTCCTCTAACTACATATTTAACAGTTCCATGTAATATGTAGCAATTTTTTCTGCATCTAGTTTAAAAAACTACTTTCTGGTGTTAGGCAGTAGTGCAGCAGGTTAAGAACACATGGCGCAAAGTACAAGGACTGGTGCAAGGATCCCAGTTTGAGCTCCCAGCTCCCCACCTGCAGGGGTGTCGCCTCACAGGCAGTGAAGCAGATCTGCAGGTGTCTATCTTTCTCTTGCCCTCTCTGTCTTCCCTCCCTCTCTCCATTTCTGTCTGTCCTATCCAACAACAATGACATCAGTAACAACAATAATAATAACCACAACAATGATGAAACGACGAGGGCAACAAAAGGGAAAAAATAGCCTCCAGGAGTAGTGGATTTGTGGTGCAGGCACCAAGCCCCAGAAATAACCCTGAAGGCAAAAAAAAAAAAAAGAAAGAAAGAAAGAAAGAAAAGAAAAACTACTTTCCATTATTCTTTGACTTGCACGTTTGTTTTTTAATTTTTTTTTAATTTTTTTATTTGTTATTGGATAAAGACAGAGAGAAATTGGGAGAGAAGGGGGAGATAGAGAGGAAGAGAGACACCTGCAGACCTGCTTCACAGTCTGTAAAGCGACTCCCCTGCAGGTGGGGAGCCGGGGCCTCAAACAGGGATCCTAACCGGTCCTTGTGCTTTGCATCACCTGCGCTTAACCCGCTGCGCTACCGCTCAACGCCCTGACTTGCATGTGTTTAAAAATATGCTTATCGGGGGCCAGGTGGTGGCACACCTGGTTAAGTGCACACATTACAGTGCGTAAGGACCCAGGTTCAAGGCCCTAGCCCTCACTTTCAGGGGGAAAGCTTCACAAGTGGTAAAGCAGGGCTGTAGGTGTCTCTCTCTATCTCCCCCACTTTTAATTTCTCTGTCTTTCTGCATTAATAAATAAAAATATTAAAAATATGCATATCTACATTTCTTTTTTAAAATACTTTTTAAATTTTTTTAAATACTTCTTTTTTGCCTCCAGGTTTATCACTGGGACTCAGTGCCTGCTCTTTGAATCCACTGCTCCTGGGGGTTATTTTTTTCCTTTTAGTTGCCCTTGTTATTATTATTACTGTTGTCATTGTTATTGAATAGGGCAGAGAGAAATGGAGAGAGGAGGGGAAGATAGACAAAGGGAGAGAGGGAGTTGGGCGATAGTGCAGTGGGTTAAGTGCAGGTGGCACAAAGTGCAAGGACCCATGCAAGGACCCACGTAAGGATCCCAGTTTGAGCCCCTGGCTCCCCACCTGCAGGGGAGTTGCTTCACAGATGGTGAAGTAGGTCTGCAGGTGTCTTTCTTTCTTTCCCCTTCTGTCTTCCCCTCCTGTCTTCATTTCTCTCTGTCCTATCCAACAATGATGACAACAATAACAACTACAACAATAAAATAACAGAAGCAGCAAAAGGGAATAAATAAATAAATAAATAAAAAGAAAGTGGGAGAGAAAGACAGACAACTGCAGACCTACTTCATTGCTTGTGAAGTGACTCCCCTGCAGATGGGGAAGTGGGGCCTCGAACCAGGATCTTTATGCCAGTCCTTAAGCTTCATGTCATGTGCTCTTAACCTGCTGTGCTACCTACCGCCTGGCCCCCCATGTCTGAGTTTCTAAACATATAAGTTACTCTTAAAAAATTTAAAGACATCTATATTTATGAAAGAAAGTGGCTAGGAAGACAGCATAATAGTTATGCAAGATAATTTTTTTTTCTGGCCACTAGGGTTATTGCTGGGGTTCAGTGCCAGCACTATGAATCCTCCACTCCCAGAAGACTTTTTTTTTTTCTCTTTCCTTTCTCTCTTTTATTGGATAGGACATAAAAATTGAGAGCGGAAGGGGGGATAGGGAGGGAGAGAGAGAGACACCTGCAGCACTGCTTCATCACTTGTGAAGCTTCCTCCCTGCAGGCAGGGACCAGGGGCTTGAACGCAGATCCTTATGCATTGTAACATGTGCACTCAACCAGGTGCACCAGCACCTGGCCTCAAGATAATTTATTTATTTATTTTTATTTTATTGGCTAGAGACAGAAAATGAGAAGGAAAGATGAGAGGGAGGGAGGTAGAGAGGGAGAGAAAGAGAAAGAAAGAGACATCTGCAACACAGCCCCACCAGTCTTGAAGTTCTCCCCTGGCAGGTGAGGACTGGGGTCTTAAACCAGTTCCTTGTGCATGGTAATGTGTCACTCCACCATGTCTACCACCACATGGCCCCAGCAAAAGATTTTCATGCTGGAGGCTTTGAGATCACAGGTTCAGTCCCTAGCAGCACTGTATGCAAGATTTGAGCAGTGTTCTGGTCTCTCTCTTTGTGTAAATAAACAAATAAATAAAATAGTTAAGAAGAAAGAGAATCAGAGCATCACTCTGTTTGGCACATGCAGTGCTAGAGATTGAACTTGAGCTCAGGATTCATGATATTATGCTTGCAAGTCCTGTGCGCTACCACCGCATGACATACATTACCACATTAAAACTTGTCAAATTCAAAGCCCATGAAAGAGAAGCCTATTCCATTGTTGACAGCAGAGTTGAAAGCAGGATCCAGAATCTGCCATGCAAGTTAGGATTGGGCGGGGGCACTAAAAGGAAAGGAGGTCATTCCCAAATGAGCAGAGTTGCTTCTATACTAATAATAAATGAGATTTGCAAGAGCAGAAACAGATATCATTGCCAATAAATAGTAGTCAAGGGCCAGCAGGATAACTTACTTGAAGAGTGTGCTGCTTTGTCATGTGCAAGACCTAGCTTCTAGTCTACCACACTGAAGGGAGCTTCGGTGCTGTGTTTTCTCTCTCACTGTCTCCCTTCTCCATTCCCTCTCTGTCTCTATCTAAAAAGAAAGAGGGATTAAGCAGCAGTGCATCTGGTATTGTGCACTTGTTACAATGTATAAGGACCTGGGTTCAAACCACCAGCTTATTTTATTTTATTTCATTTTATTATTCGTTGTCTCCAGTGGTATCGCTGGAGCTCAGTGCTGGCACTAGTAATCCTCCACTCCCAGCAGCCACTTCTTTCTTTCTTTCTTTCTTTCTTTCTTTCTTTCTTTCTTTCTTTCTTTCTTTCTTTCTTTCCTTCCTTCCTTCCTTCCTTCCTTCCTTTCTTTCTTCTTTTTCTTTTCTTTCTCCCTCTCTTTCTTTCTCTTTCTTTGTTTTTCATTTTATTCAATGCAACAGAGAAATTGAGAGGGTAGGGGAAGATAGGGAGGAAAAAAGATAGACACCTGCAGCCCTGCTTCACTGCTCATGAAGCATCCCTGCTTTAGGTGGGAAGCAGGTGCTCAAACCTGGATCCTTGCACAGGTCCTTATGCATAGTACTATGTATGCTTAACCCAGTGTGCCGCCACTCAGCCCCCCTGCCCATTTTATTTAATTGATATCCTTTTAAATATCTATTTATTATTGCATAGAGGCAGAGAGAAATTGAGAGGGGAGGAGGAGATAGAGAGGGACAGAGACAGAGAGACACCACAGCCATGCTTCATCACTCTTAAAGCTTTCCCCCTGCAGGTTGGAACCAGAGTCTTGAACCTGGGTCCTTGTACACTGTAACCTGAGCATTTAACCAGATGCGCCACTGCCTGGCCCCATGTCTTTCTCTCCATCCCCCCCTTCCCTCTCATTTTCTTTCTGTCCTATCAAATAAATAATAAAATATTAAAATATTAAGAAAGGGAGAAAGAGAGCTGTAGATATAGCTCGTTTGGTTAGTACAACCTCTCCTTTGGGCCTTCCTTGGTTCCTCACCTGCAGTCTTTGCCCAGTAAACCTTCCACATGCCCTCCACATCTGAGAGCCCTTATTTTTTCTACCAAAATGATCACTGGGGCTTGGCACCTGCACAACTCCACTGCTCCTGATTGTCTTTTTTTTTTTTTTTTTTGACGTAGAGGATGAGAGACAGAGAGAGGCTGAGAGAAGGAGAGGGATTCAAGAACTAGTAATGCTAGTGATGTTTCCCCTCCAGGTGATCCCATGTGGTGGCAAGGGGCTCAAACCGGTGTCCTCATACATAGTAACCTCCATAGTGTGCCCTCCTGGACAAGCACCTTCCAGCCCCCCTCTAAGGACTTCTTCCATGAATATTTCCTTGCTCCCCACCTTGGCATCTGGAGGTGGTGGCTTTCAATAGTGGACTTGGGAGTACTGAACTTTTCTGCTGTAACTTCTATAAGATGACTTTCTTGAAGGGTCATGTTAGATTTCTATTTTCAAGGGGCCAGAAGGCACCTTAGGTATTGTGACAAGACACAGTGAATGCTGTGCTTTATTAATGGCTCATAGTTATGGTTTGGAGTCACAGAGTTCTGGTTTCAATCTTAACCTTTCTAATGTTGTGTGATCTGGACAAGCCAGTCAGAGCTTCTCTGAGTTCCACTCAACAAGTGTGTTTGCTTGTTTGCTTTTCAGTAGAGGCAGAGATAGAAAGTGAAGGAGACCATACCACCAACATTTCTTCCAGTGTGATACAGACTGGGCTCAAACCTGGGAACTCATTCTGTATTGAGCACTATGTGTTAAGCTACACATTGGAGAGAAACACAAAAAAAGCACACGTGAAGAACACAATACTAATTATGATGAGTTCTGTCAAGGAAAAGAACACGTCATGAAAAGAATCACCAGAGAAAGCTTTCAAAACAGTTCAGAAAGACTGGATATGACCAGACTATTAGCTGACAACAAGGAATTATGAGGGTAGAGAGATAGCATAATGGCTGTGCAAAAAAGACTTCCAAGCCTAAAGTAGTAAAGACCCCAGGTTCATTCCCCAGCACCACCTTAAGCCAGAAGAACTGAGCAGTTCTCCAGCAAAAAAAAAAAAAAAAGGAATTATGGCTAGGAGTGATAGGGTACTGAAATTTTATTTAAAGAGTCTTCTGGGCATAGCTCACCTGGCAGAACATGTACCTTACTATGAACAAGGCCCTGGGTTTACATGGTAGCATATGAATAGCACCTGGGAACTCCATGGATGCTGGAGTGGTGCTATAATGGCTTTCCCTATGTCAGCTCCTCTTCCTCCTCCCTCCTTCCTCTCTCTCTCTCTCTCTCCCTCTCTCTGTATCTTTCTCTCTTATAAAAAGAGATGATTGACCTGGGGAAATAAGGCCCTGTTGCTGCAGAATGAATGAACAAATAAATAAATACCCCATATTTTAGAGATTCATCATCTACATTTACAGGTAAAATGATAGGAGTTTGGGGGCTCATGGTAGTTCCCCCTAGATCACACAGGTTACAATAAACAAGGATCCAAGTTCAAGCTTCTGGTCCCCACCTGCAGGGAAAAAGCTTCACAATTGGTGGAGCAGTGGTGCAGATGTCCCCCCTCCTCTCGGTCTCTCACTCCCTCTCTTTATCCTTTTCTCTTTCTCTCTAACCTTAAAAAAAAAAAGCTACTAAGACACCGGCATAAGGATCCCGGTTTGAGCCCCCGGCTCCCCACCTGCAGGGGAGTCGCTTCATAGGCAGTGAAGCAGGTCTACAGGTGTCTGTCTTTCTCTCCCCCTGTATCTTCCCCTCCTCTCTCCATTTCTCTTTGTCCTATCTAACAATGACGACATCAATAAAAACAACAATTATAACTACAACAATCATAAAAAAACAATGGCAACAAAAGGGAAAATAAATAAATTATTTTTAAAAAAGCTACCAAGACTAGTGGAGTCATGCAGGCACTGAGCCCCAATGGTAACCTTGGTGGCAAAAAAATGATATCAGATATTTATTATTATTATTATTGGATAGAGACGGAGAAAAATCAAAAAAGAAAAGGGAGGCAGAGAGAGAGAGAGAGAGAGAGAGAGAGAGAGAGGCCTGCAGCACTGCTTTACTGGTTGTGAAGCTTCCCCTCTGCAGGTGGGGGCTAGGGGCTTGATTCCGGGTCCTTGAGTATGGTAATGTGTGTGCTTAATCGGGTGTGCCATTGCCTGGACCTATGTATGAGTTCTTTGATTTGCCTGACAATGTATATGCAAAAGGACTTTGGGGGAAGTGACAAGGCAGAATTCATATGATTTTTTGAAGCTGATGATGGGAAGACAGGGATATATTTTGCTTTCCCATGTATGTATGTGTATATTTGATAAATTTTACAATAAGGAGTTTCAAAAGTTGGTGTATTTCACCAAAGTAAAAGACTCTGGAGTGGGGGGGATGGTCAGGTCCTGGAACATGATGTCAGAGGTTGAACTGTTATGTGGAAAAATGAAAAATGTTATACATGTGGAAACTACTGTATTTATTTATTTTTTAATTGTATTTTATTGTTGCTTGTAAACCATTAATCCCTCCAATAAGGAAAAAAAAATAGAAAAAAAAAGAAGTTTCAAAGGAAAGAACAATGAATGTCAGGCCCTGTGGACATGTGTGCTAATTTCCATTGGGCGGCTGGAGAAGACCTCCAGTATTTGGACTGAGGTTGGGGAGGAGGATGCTGAGGAAGGAAGAGTGGGAAATACATTCCCTGTAGCAGGCCCAGCATGTTCAAAGGCCATGGGGCACCTCAAGAAACCACAGGGGAGCCAGTGTGGCCAGAGCAGAGAGCAAAGGGGAAAGAAATACCACAGTGTACATCTCCCACCACCCTTCCTCTCTGGGTACTCAAGTACAATGGGGCTGGGGTGGGAGGGGTCTCTGGAGAAGAGCGAGGGTGGTCCAGAACTCACTGCAGAAGGCGGCACAGGAGCGTGGGACCTGATGGCTGCAGATGGACCTGCAGGAGAGGCAGCCGTTCAGCAGGGTGTCCCAGTACTGCTCTTCAGGGCATGACTTCATGGCCACCATCACCCACAGGCCCTGTGGAGCTGAGAGGCAGGGAGAGTGAGGACAGCTGCACCATGCTAAGGTTCCAGCAAGCAGAGGGGGAACAGGCAGAGCTGGCACCTAGCCCTGCTATATCACCTGGACCAGCCCCTCACCCACCATGGCCTCAGTTTCTCTCTCTGTGAACAGGCCACTCCTAGGTCCCCTCTCTCAGCTTAGCACATTGCCCAGGACATAGTAGTTGCTCACTAAATGAATCAGACTATCAGCCTGACATGTATCATCAGGCCTTCAATGAAAGACATTTTCTTTCCCTTCCCTTCCCTTCCCTTCCCTTCCCTTCCCTTCCCTTCCCTTCCCTTCCCTTCCCTTCCCTTCCCTTCCCTTCCCTTCCCTTCCCTTCCCTTCCCTTCCCTTCTTTTTCTTTTCTTTTCTTTTTTTCTTTCCTTTCCTTTCCTTTCCTTTCCTTCCCTTTCTCTTTCTTTCTTTCTTTCTTTCTTTCTTTCTTTCTTTCTTTCTTTTTTTGCCTACAGGGTTATTGCTGGGGCTCAGTGCCTGCACAATGAATCTGCTGCTCTTGGAGGCCATTTTTTTCCCCCTTTTGTTGCCCTTGTTGTTGTAGCCTTGTTGTGGTTATTATAGTTGTTGTTGATATCTTTGGTTGTTGGATAGGACAGAGAAATGGAGAGAGGAGGGGAAGACAGTGAGGGGGAGAGAAAGACAGACACCTGCAGACCTGCTTCATCGCCTGTGAAGTGACTCCCCTGAAGGTGGGAAGCCAGGGGCTCGAACCAGGATCCTTACACAGATCCTTGCACTTTGCACCACTTGCGCTTAACCCGCTGTGCTACCGCCTGACCCCCTCTTTTTCTTTTCTTTCTTTTTTTTTTTTTAACTGAAGTGTGACATATACAGAGTGCACAGTTTTACAGCTGCTCCTTGATTGATTTTTTTTCATATGACACACCTATGTCATGACTGCTCCAGTCAAGGTAGAAAACATTGCTTGCACCCTGGAGAGTCCCTTGCTCCCAGCTTCATCTCATGCCCACTCCCAGAGGTGACTTCTGTTCTGACTTACATCACTGGGGTTGTTAATATCATCCATTCTGGAACTGTGACATCTGGCTTTATGGCTCTACTATAGACCTGAGATCCAACCATGCTGAGGGAACTCTTTTAGCAGTTTGTTCTGTGATACTGAGTTTTCCAGAAATATAAAGAAGGTGCCACTTCTTTTGTCCCTTTCTGTGTTGTTTCAGGGTATCCACTTTCCCATCTTCTATTTTCAAATCTTCTACAAAACAGTCATTTACTTTTCTTTTCTTTTAATAAATATTTAATTTATTTATTATTGAGAGAGATAGAAGAGAGAGAGAGATGGAGAGGGAGAGAGAGAAAGCAGGGAGGCAGAGCATCACTAGGTAATCAAACTTGGGAACTCATGCCTAAGAACTCAGCACTTTTTCTTTCTTTTTTTTAAAAAAAAAATATTTATTTATTATTGGATAGAGACAGAGAGAAATTGAGAGGGAAGCGGGAGATAGAAAGGGGGAGAGACAAGTGAGACACCTTCAGACTTGCTTCACCACTCATGAAGCTTCCCCCTTGCAGGTGGGGACCAGGGGTTTGAACCAAGTACGCCAGTGCTTAACCAAGTACGCCACCACCTGCCCACTCCCCTCCCAGCACTTTTTCCACTAGACCATCAAGAAATTAATTTCTTCTTCAATAAAAACAGCCAAGAAGGGAGTCGGGCAGTAGTGCAGTGGGTTAAGCGCATGTGGTGCAAAGCGCAAGGACCAATGTAAGGATCCCGGTTCAAGCCCCTGGCTCCCCACCTGCAGGGGAGTCACTTCACAGGCGGTGAAGCAGATCTTCAGGTGTCTATCTTTCTCTCCCCCTTTCTGTCTTCCCCTCTTCTCTCCATTTTTTTTATGTTTACTTTTTGTTCTTCTTTTTCTTCTTCTCTCCATTTCTATCTGTCCTATCCAACAATGATGACAACAATAATAACTACAACAATAAAACAATAAGGGCAACAAAAGGGAATAAATAAATAAATAAAACTATTAAAAAATAGTAAAAAAAAAAAAAACAGCCAAGAAAAGACCAATGTTTCCCTGTCTAACACAACAGTGTAAACACGTTTTTATTTTCCTTCCTTCTTGAAGTCCTGCTGATAAGATGTGAAATTGATATTGGTGCTCAAAGAGAAAAGGAATGGAAGAAGTGGCTGAAGTAAGGTACATTGTGGAAAGTGAAAGGCAGTTGGAACTAAGGAGACTGGCTTCAGTTTTGGATCTGTCTCCTTTGATGCCTAGACTGGGGGAGGGTGAGAGACAGATTGATTTTTTTTTTTTTTTAAAGATAGGAACAGAAAGGCAGAGAGGGAATGAAAGAGACCACAACACTGAAGCTTACTTTAGTGCGGTGAGGGCCAGGCTTGAACCTGGGTCATACATGTGGCAAGCAACATACTGTCCTAGTGAACTATTTCACCAGACTAGGATACTGATTTGAGTCACCAAGCCCAGGATGTCAAATCAACTGTCTTACATACAAAGGAAATCATGGGAAAAGAACTTAAAAGAAGAAAAATTGTGTATGAACAAAATAAAAATATGAGTAGAGAGATTAAAATTGTATAAGAAACAAACTTGGAAACAACTAAGTTTCCTTTAGTCAGAGAATAAATGAACTATGGTACATTCAAACAATGGGTTTTAGATTCAGTTCTAAAAAATCAACTACCAGGGCATGAGAAGAAATAAAAGAACCCTAGTGTACATTCCTAGTGAGAGAAATTTAGTGAGAGCCAGGAGAGAGTTCAGCCTGTTAGAGCATCAAGTTGCATGCCTAAAGCCTCAGAAGTCACAGGTTCAATCTCCAGCACCATCTTCTCTCTCTTCTTTTCTCATAGTAAATAAATAGATATATCTTGAAGAATAAAAGGAAAGAGGTCAAGTGGAAAAGGAAAATTCCTAGTACTATATGATTCCATTATATGACATACTGGAAAAGACAAGTCTATGTAGAAAGAAAAAAGATCAGTGATTATCAGTGGAGAGAGGTAGGAGTGAATGAGTGAAACAAAGGAGATTTTAGGCAGTAACTATTCTTAACAATATTATGATTGTGGATACATGTCAGTTTATAACTTGCTGAAGCCACAGAATGTATGACACTGTGTGAACCATGGCACAGTGATGGATTCTGAATGATATGTCACCATAGGGCCATTGAATATTAACAAATGTCACACTCTGGTATGAGATGGAGATAGTGGGAAAGGTTTTGAGTACATAAAGATAGAGGGTAGGTATATTGCGAGTTTATAGATTTTATGTTTAAATTTTTTTGTGAATGTGTATCTCTGCTCTTTGCATTTCTCCCTCTTTGTTTCTAATCATCTATCATAAAGAGAGAGGGTCCACTAGGAGATGTGGAATTATATAAATGCAAAGCCCCAGTGAAAACCCTTACAGCCTAATATGAGGAGAGGAAATAAAAAAGAATGACTGAAAATAAATAAAATCTGAGGGAATCCATCAAACATACCAATATATGCTTGCAGGAATTCTAAGAGAATTTCTTCAACACTTTTCTTCAAGTAGTATAAATCCAAAGACACCCACACATATAGTAAAATTTCAAAATTTAAAGACAAACAAGGTAGGGGAAGTGAAGCAACTTACTTATTTTTTTACACATTTATTTTTTAACTATATTTATTTATTGGGTAGAGACAGCCAGAAATTGAAAGAAGGGCAGAGACAGAGAGACACCTGCAGCACTGCTTCACTGCTTGCAAAGCTTTCCCCCTGCAGGTGGGGACTGGGGGCTCAAACTTGGGTCCCTGTGCACTGTAACATGTGTGCTCAACCATATGCACCACTACCTGGTCCTGAGAAGCAACTTATTACAAACAAGAGACCCCTAATAATGCTAATGTCTGATATCAAAAACAAATAGAATAACTAAAAGTCCTAAAAGAAAAAAAAACTGTCAATCAAAAATTAAATATCCAGAAAAACTGTTTTTATTTTCTTTTTTGCCACCAGTTATTGCTGGGGCTTCCACTGCTCCAGGTGGTCATTTTTTTCCTTTTAATTTTGACAGACAGAGAAATTGAGAAGGATGAGGGGTTAGAGTGAAAGACACCTTCAGGCCTGCTTCATAGCTTGTGAAGCATCCCCCCTACAGGTGCTTGAACCTGGGTCCTTACGCATGGTTATATGTATACTTAACTGGGTGTGCCACAGTCTGACCCACCTAGAAAAACTGTTGTTCAGTTGGGCAGTAGTGTAGTGGGTTAAGTGCACATGGTGCAAAGCTCAAGGACCTGCATAAGGATCCTGGTTCAAGCCCCCAGCTCCCCACCTGCAGGGGGGGGGTCTGCTTCACAAGTAGTGAAGCAGGTCTGCAGGTGTCTATCTTTCTCTTATCCTCTCTGTCTTCCCCTCCTCAATTTCTCTCTGTCTTATCCAACTACAACAACAATAACAACCACAACAAGGGCAACAAAATGGGAAAAATAGCCTCCAGGAGCAGTAGATTTGTAGTGCTGGCACTGAGCCCATGATAACCCTGGAGGCAAAAGAAAAAAGAAAAGAAAAACTTTTTTCAAGAATTCAGGGGGAAGTAACATTTTCATTTAAAAAGCTGAGGAAATTCAATAAAAGGAAATTCAATAAAAGGAATTCTTTTAAGTAAATAAAAAGCAAAACTAGGCAGAAAGGATTTTTCTTTCTAACCAGGATTTGTTTATTTACTAGTGAGAGAGCAGGAGATATGAGGGAGAACTAGAACATTTGTTTGTAACATGGGAAACCAGGTATCAAACTTAGGAAGATTTCATGATCATAAGTTCAGCACTATAACCACTATAACCACTGTGCAACCTCCCAGGTCACACAGATCATCAGACTAGAATTTTACAAAAGGATCTATTTACATGCTGTAAAAGGATCTATTTACATGGCATTTCCCCTGGTTGAATGCACATGTTAAAGTGTGCAAGGACCAATATCACTGATGAATATAAATGTTAAAATATTTAACAAAATTCTAACCAGCCAGATACAGTAGTATATTAAAAAGGTTGTTCATTATGACCAAGTGGGGTTTATCCCAGGGATAGTTTAATATACACATACATATACATAAATCAGTCAATGAGATCCACCACATCAATAAAAGCAAGACCAAAATCCATATGGTCATATCAATAGATGCAGAGAAAGCCTTTGACAACATACAACATCTCTTTATGATCAAAACACTACAAAAAACTGGGAATAGATGGAAAATTCCTGAAGATAGTGGAGTCTATATATAGCAAAACTACAGCCAACATCATACTCAATGGTGAAAAACTGGAAGCATTTCCCCTCAGATCAGGTACTAGACAGGGCTGCCCACTATCACCATTACTATTCAACATAGTGTTGGAAGTTCTTGCCATAGCAATCAGGCAGGAGCAAGGAATTAAAGGGATACAGATTGGAAGAGAAGAAGTCAAACTCTCCCTATTTGCAGATGACATGATAGTATACATGGAAAAACCTAAGGAATCCAGCAAGAAGCTTTTGGGAATCATCAAGCAATACAGTAAGGTGTCAGGCAATACAATTAACATTCATAAGTCAGTGGCATTCCTCTCTGCAAACACTAGAAGAAGTTGAAATTCAGAAATCAGTTCCTTTTACTATAGCAACAAAAACAATAAAATACCTAGGAATAAACCTAACCAAAGAAGTGAAAGAGGGAGTCAGGCGGTAGCGCAGCAGTTAACTGCACATGGTGCAAAGCGTAAGGACCAGCCTAAGGATCCCAGTTCGAGCCCCCGGCTCCCCACCTGCAGGGGAGTCCCTTCACAAGCGGTGAAGCAGGTCTGCAGGTCTATCTTTCTCTCCCCCTCTCTGTCTTCCCTTCCTCTCTCCATTTCTGTCCTATCCAACAACAGCGACATCAATAACTACAACAATAAAACAACCAGGACAACAAAAGGGAATGAATAAATAAATAAATATTTTTAAAAAAAAGAAGTGAAAGGTTTGTATATTGAAAATTGTGAGTCACTACTCAAGGAAAATGAAAAAGACATAAAGAAGTGGAAATATATTCCATGTTCACGGGCTGGAAGAATTAACATAATCAAAATGAGTATACTACCTAGAGCCATATACAAATTTAATACTATCCCCATTAAGATCCCAACCACATTCTTTCGGAGAATAGAACAAATGATACAAATGTTTATCTGGAACCAGAAAAGACCTAGAATTGCCAAAACAATCTTGAGAAGAAAGAACAGAACTGGAGGCATCACACTCCCAGATCTCAAATTGTATTATAGGGCCATTGTCATCAAAACTGCTTGGTAGTGGAACATGAATAGACACAATGACCAGTGGAATAGAATTGAGAGCCCGGAAGTAAGCCTCTACACCTTTGGACATCTAATCTTTGACAAAGGTGCCCAGACTATTAAATGGGGAAAGCAGAGTCTCTTCAACAAATGGTGTTGGAAAAAATGGGTTGAAACATGCACTGTATTTCACCATATACAAAGGTAAATTCCAGTGGATCAAAGACTTGAATTTTAGATCAGAAACTATCAGATACTTAGAGGAAAATATTGGCAGAACTTTTTTCTACATAAATTTTAAAGATGGGGGTCGGGCGGTGGCGCAGTGGGTTAAGCGCATGTGGCGCAAAGCGCAGGAACTGGCGTAAGGATCCCGGTTCGAGCCCCCGGCTCCCCACCTGCAGGGGAGTCGCTTCACAGGCGGTGAAGCAGGTCTGCAGGTGTCTATCTTTCTCTCCCCTTCTCTGTCTTTCCCTCCTCTCTCCATTTCTTTCTGTCCTATCCAACAACGAATTGTGTCAACAAGGGCAATAATAGTAACCACAACGAAGCTACAACAAGGGCAACAAAAGGGGGGGGGGAAGTGGCCTCCAGGAGCAGTGGATTCATGGTGCAGGCACCGAGCCCAGCAATAACCCTGGAGGAGGAAAAAAAAACAAAAACAAAAAAAAATTTTAAAGATATCTTCAATGAAACGAATCCAATTACAAAGAAGACTAAAGCAAGCAAACACCTATGGGACTACATCAAATTGAAAAGCTTCTACACAGCAAAAGAAACAATTATCCAAACCAATACACCCCTCATAGAATTAGAGAAGATCTTTACATGCCATACATCAGACAAGAGGCTAATAACCAAAATATATAAAGAGCTTGCCAAACTCAACAACAAGAAAACAAATAACCCCATCCAAAAATGGGGAGAGGAACATGGACAGAATACTCACCACAGAAGAGATCCAAAAGGCCGAGAAACACATGAAAAAATGCTCCAAGTCTCTGATTGTCAGAGAAAAGCAATAAAGACAAGAATGAGATACCACTTCACTCCTGTGAGAATGTCATACATCAGAAAAGGTAGAAGCAGCAAATGCTGGAGAGGTTATGTGGTCATAGGAACCCTCCTGCACTGCTGGTGGGAATGTAAATTGGTCCAGCCTCTGTGGAGAACAGTCTAGAGAACTCTCAGAAGGCTAGAAATGGACCTACCCTCTGATCCTACAATTCCTCTCCTGGGAATATATCCTAAGGAAACCAACACACCCATCCAAAACGATCGGTGTACGCATATGTTTTTAGCAGCACAATTTGTAGTAGCCAAAACCTGGAAGCAACCCAGGTGTCCAACAACAGATGAGTGGCTGAGCAAGTTGTGGTTTATATACACAATGCAATACTACTCAGCTATTAAAAACGGTGACTTTGTCAAAGGAACCCTCCTGCACTGCTGGTGGGAATGTAAATTGGTCCAACCTCTGTGGAGAACAGTCTGGAGAACTCTCAGAAGGCTAGAAATGGACCTACCCTATGACCCTGCAATTCCCCTCCTGGGGATATATCCTAAGGAACCCAACACATCCATCCAAAAAGATCTGTGTACACATATGTTCTTGGCAGCACAATTTGTAATAGCCAAAACCTGGAAGCAACCCAGGTGTCCAACAACAGATGAGTGGCTGAGCAAGTTGTGGTATATATACACAATGGAATACTACTCAGCTGTAAAAAATGGTGACTTCACCGTTTCAGCCAATCTTGGATGGACCTTTAAAGAATCATGTTGAGTGAAATAAGTCAGAAACAGAAGGCTGAATATGGGATGATCTCACTCTCAGGCAGAAGTTGAAAAACAAGATCAGAAAAGAAAACACAAGTAGAACCTGAAATGGAATTGGCGTATTGCACCAAAGTAAAAGACTCTGGGGTGGGTGGGTGGGGAGAAAACAGGTCCATGAAGGATGATAAATGACATAGTGGGGGTTGTATTGTTAAATGGGAAACTGGGCAATGTTATGCATGTACAAACTATTGTATTTACTGTTGAATGTAAAACATTAATTCCCCAATAAAGAAATAAAAAAAAAATGGTGACTTCACCATTTTCAGCCAATCTTGGATGGAGTTTGAAAAACATTTTAAGTGAAATAAATCAGAAACAGAAGGATGAATATAGGATGATCTTACTTTCAGGCAGAAATAGAAAAACAAGATCAAAGGGGAAAACACAAGTAGAATCTGAACTGGAATTGGCGTATTGCACCAAAGTAAAAGACTCTGGGTTGGGGGGGGCAGGAGAATACAGGTCCAAAAAGGATGACAGAGGGCCTAGTGGGGGTTGTAATGTTATATGTAAAACTGGGAAATGTTATGCATGTACAAACTATTGTATTTACTGTTGAATGTAAAACATTAATTTCCCAATAATGAAATTAAAAAAATAAAATAAAATAGAAAATTTCCTAGAAATTTGCAATCTACTAGAACTGGTACATATAGAAAAGGCCATCAGAACAGAACTCTCATTAGGAGATGAAATCAGTAATCAGAAGTCTTCCAACAAAAAGTACAGAGACAGATGGCTTCACTACTGAATCCTACCAAATACTGGCAGGAAATCAACACTAATCCTTTTTAAACTCTTCCAGAAAATAAAATAGTAAGGAAAATATCCTAACACATTACATGAAATAAGCATTGTACTGACCAAAGCTTAGTAAAGATAGCATTAGAAAATTGCAGAACAATATAGTTTATGACTATAGATGTAAGTCTTAAACAAAATATTAGCAAATCAAATATAATAGCATGTAAAAAAATATGAATGCAATGACTGTTTAACATATGAAAAAAACAACATCAGCAGAATGTTAACTGCAAAAATGAAGAGTGAAAACTACATGATTATATAATTGTTGTAGAAAAACTACTCAACTAATGTCAACACCTTTCATAATAAAAATATTTAATATTTTATTATTTGAAATGATGATGGTCATATATGGCATACCCACAAATAACACTGAACTCAGTTGTGAAAGACTAAAAGCTTCTCTTTTAGACAAAGAACGAAGCAAGGATACCCCTTTCTCTTACTTTCAGTCAATATATAAAAAGTTCTTGCCGGGAGTTGGGTGGTAGCACAGCAGGTTAAACGCACGTGGCATGAAGCATAAGGACCGCATAAGGATCCTGGTTTGAGCCCCGGCTCCCCACCTGCAGGGTGTCTATCTTTCTCTCCCCCCTCTGTTTTCCCCTCTTCGCTCCATTTCTCTCTGTCTTATCTAACAATGGCGACATCAGTAACAACAACATTAATAACTACAATAAAACAAGGAAAACAAAAGGGATTAAATAGATGTTTAAAAAAAGAAAAAGAAAATATATATTATTAGGATGCAAGAATTCCTAAAATTATAAATATTTAACACATGCCCTAACAAAATCTCAATAACTTTTTTCACAAGTAGAAATGCCCATCCTAAATTTATATAGAATTCCCCAATAGCCAATACTATCCTGCAAAAGAAGAACAGAGTTGGAACACTCACACTATCTGATTTTTAAACTTACTATAGGGTTAACTAGACAATATGGAATTGGCATAAAGACAGACCAACAGTAGTGTAATAAAATAAAGAACTCACAGTATCTTCTATATATATAGTGCCAACTGATTTTTGACAGGGCTACCAAAGCCTTCAATGGAGAAAGACAGGAGAGAGTCTTTTCAATAAAAATGGATCTCCATATGCAAGATAATGAAGTTGGAACCTTGCCTTCCAAGCTCCCTTCCAAGCTCAAATTCAATCCCAGGTACCACCATAAGCCAGAGCTGAGTAGTGCCCTTGTAAGAAAGAAAGACAAAAGCCTGAATTATGATTTTTCATGACCAAATAAGGTAGGAGGAGGAATAAACAGCAAATAAAGGTCCATTCTAGTTAATTTTTTTTTTTTTAAATATGTGAAAGAGTGTGGTGAGGATACAGAGACAATGGAACACCTGTATGCTGAGTAATGAATGGTACAACCACTGTGGAAAACAATTTGAAAATTTCTCAAATAGAATTTGTGATCTAGTAATTCTACTACAAGGTATATATCAAAATAATTGAAAGCAGCAATTCAAACAGATACTTGTACACCAAAGTATTTATACCAGTATTTTCACAATAGCTAATAGGGGGAAACAACCCAAGGGCTCATCAACAGATGAAAGAATAAATAAAATGTATATAACAATGGGATATAATCCAAGTTTTAAAATGAATAAAGAGGGGCCAGGTGGTGCACACCCAGTTGAGTACACATATTATCATGTGCAATGACCTGGGTTTGAGCCTCCACTCCCCACCTCCACAGGGGAAGCATCACAAATGATAAAGCAGTGTGGCAGGTGTCTCTCCAACCTTCCCTCTAGACTCTCTCTTTTCAAAATAAATAAATCAATAAAATGAAGTGGTAAGGTATACTACAACATGGACAAAGCTGGGAGACATTATGCTGAGTCAAATAAACCATTCATAAAGGACAAATGTTAAATTAATCCATTTTTCTGAGGTAATTGTAACAAGTAAACTCAGAGTCAGAAAATAGACTAGAAGTTATCAGGAACTGAAAAGAACTGAAATCGTAAATTTTTCTATTTTTACCATAAGAGAAGTAAGAGAAGTCCCCATGCCTACAAAATATCAAAGAAACAGAGAGTCTTTCCAACAAATGATGTTAATACTATGCCTGAAATTATGTGTGCTGTCACCATAGGGGCTGAGGCCCCAGTTTCCTTCCAGACCTGAACTCTTGCCCACAGCAACTTAGTGGTGGCTGAGAACATGCAAGTTCAAACCCTTGGTCAATCAATACCCAGGCTTGTTTGACCTCAGTGTAATAACTTCTGCTAAGAACTTGTGATCATGAGCCCCTGGTTGCCATAGTCCTCATGCACAGACCTCTGGCCCACATTCTCACTGAACATTAAACATAATAAGAAGATAGGAGAAATTATCCACGTTGATGGATCAAGACAACCTGGATGGACCCCAAATTTAACAGAGCTATGTAAACTTCCTAAAGATGCCTTCAAAGTAATGGCCCTAATGATGTCCACTAAAATGAGAATAATGGAAGAGAAACACTCCAAAGGTGGATAAAGGGTGAGAAATATCCAAACAAATACCACAGAGCTAAATGCAGTAATAGAACTAAAAAAATATGGTAGAGGGGCTCAGCAGCAAAAAGAAAGACACCAAAGCAATGAGCTGGAGGATGAGGTGGAGTAAACCAAACAAAAGGAACATCAAAAATAACTAAAATCATTGATGCAATATGATGGCACAACATCAAGAGGGACAACATTTAAAATTTATTTATTTATTTATTTATTTATTTATTCTCTTTTTGTTGCCCTTGTTGTTTTATTGTTGTAGTTATTGTTGTTGTTGTTATTGATGTCATCGTTATTGATGTCGTCGTTGTTGGATAGGACAGAGAGAAATGGAGAGAGGAGGGGAAGACAGAGAGAGGGAGAGAAAGATAGACACCTGCAGACCTGCTTCACTGCCTGTGAAGCGACTCCCTTGCAGGTGGGGAGCCAGGGACTGGAACCGGGATCCTTAAGCCGGTTCTTGTACTTTGCATCATGTGCGCTTAACCTGCTGTGCTACCACCCAACTCCTTAGGGACAACATTTTAAAAAAGATTTTACTTATTTATTAATGAGAAAGATAGGAGGAGAGAGAAAGAACCAAATATCACTCTGGTACATGTACTGCTGGGGATTGAACTCAGGACCTCATGCTTAGGAGTTTTTATCCATTGCTCCTTCACTGAGGAACAACATTTGCATCACAGTGTTCCAGAAGGAGAAGAGAGAGAGAGAAATGGGGCAGATTATTTTTTGCCAGATTTATTTGTTTTTGCCACGAGCGCTTAGCCTGCTGTGCTACAGCCCAACTCTAGATTTATTTGTTTTTGTTTTCACTATGGCACTGCACCTGCACTGTTCCACTACTCACAGCACTCTTTTTTTCAGATAGAGGGTGAGAGAGATGGAGTTAGAACCAAACAGAGACACCACTAATGAAGCATTGTACTCCCATATGGTAGCCAGACACTTGAACCTAGGTTTTTGTGTAAAGTGTGTACTCTGTTGGGCGAGCTTCCAAGGTTAGAATTTTACTTGAAGAAATAACATTTAAGAATTACCCTAACCTAAGAAAGGAGGCAGACATGTTTGGGTGCTGTGGTATTTTTCCCTTTCTCTCTACCCGAATGAGAAATTAACCTGAGTGCTGAAATAGCACATATGCAAAGCCCCAGCTGCAAAGGAAGACAGGAGGTGGAGAGGAGAGACAGAAAAAGAAGGAAGAAAGGAAAGAAAAAAGTAAAAATAAGCAAACCATGGCTTTGGAGGAAATATTTACAAATAATATATATGATAAGGGATTTGTATCAAGAATATATCAAGAACTTTTATAACTCAATAGTGGAAAAGACAACCCAGTTTAGACTTGAGTAATGAGTTGAGTAGACAGTTTTCCAAAAACAATAGCTGAATGATTATTGAACATACGAACAAACTCTCAACATCATTTGTCATTAGGGAAGTGTACTTCATACTCTGAGATGCCAAGTAGGGCAACTGTAAGGAAAAACTGACAGTGATAAGTGGTCATGATGTGACAATATTGGGATGTCTGTGTGTGAAGCTGGATGCTAAGACAGTACAAACATTTTGGAAAGCAATTTGACAGCTTCTCAAAAAGTGAAATACAAAATTCTCATATGATTCAGCAATTCTATTCCTAAGTAAACCAATGTCCTGTCTGCTCAAATACTTGTACGTGACTGTCTTTTGTTCCAGAGCACTGCTCAGCTCTGACTTAAGGTGGTGCAAGGTGGAGCTTGGGACCTCAGAGCTTCAGGCATGAAAGCCTTCTGCATTACCACTATGCTATCTTCCCAGCAGCATTATTCACAATTGACAAAAAATATAAACAACCAAGGTGCCCATCAGCTGACAACCGGAAAAATAAAATAAACTGTAGCCATAAGTGAAGCATTACTTGACCTAAAGGGAAGGAAGCACGGACACATGCTACAACATTGATGAATCTCAAAAATGAAGAAGCTAGTCACAGAACATCATCTTTGATTCTATAAAGTGTCCCAAAACACTTTATAGAATCAAAAGAGTAGATAAGTGATAGAATCAAGAGAGTAGATAAGTGATAGCTTGGGACTGTGGGTGAGAGAAGTGAGGAATGACAAGGTTATTTGGTGGAGGGGTGTTACAACAGTGTGCTAAAATAGATTATATTCAGCTGGGAAAACAACTTCCTGTTTTGCCATGTGCATGAACCCAGGTTCTAGCCTGGCCCCCTACATTGAAGGAAGCCTCGGTGCTGTGATATCTCTCTCCCTCTCCCTCCTTCTCTCTCTCTATCTCTGTCTTAAAATGTCAACCCAAAGCAGTGAATCCATGGCAAAGACAAAAATAAACATAAAATAGATTCTATTAATTCTATTAATGGTTGCACAAGTCTGCCAGTACACTAAAAACTTTATGCTGTGAAATTGACAGGCTTCCTTGCCTAGCCCCTGGGGACAGAGTATCAGGGAGCAGGATGTGACTCTAAATTTGCTACTGAGGGCAGGAAACCCCTCAGATCTGGGGACAGCGTGAGGGGACTACTGCAGAACTAGACTCAGATTCTTTCCTCAGCGTTAGTGACAGTTGTCTCCAGATATCTGCCTTTGAACACAATTTTAAAACCTTCCTGGATGGACATTCTATAGTATTAATGTCTTTCTTTTCTTTCTTTCTTTCTTTCTCTCTTTCTTTCTTTCTTTCTTCCTTTCTCCCTCCCTTCCTTCCTTTCTTCCTTCTTTCCTTCCTTCCTCCTTTTCTTTCTCTTTCTTTCTTTCTTTCTTTCTTTCTTTCTTTCTTCCTTTCTTTCTTTCTTTCTTTCTTTCTTTCTCTCTTTTGTTAATGAGAGAGATAAGGAGAGAGAGAGAGAACCAGACATCACTCTGGCACATGTGCTGCTGGGGATGGAACTCAGGACCTCATGCTTGAGAGTCCAACACCTTATCCATTGCACCACCTCCCGGACCACACAATGTGTTTCTTTAATAACCAGGAAGTTACCAAATAATGAACCCTGGTGAAGACTTATAGATGAACACACAACCATAGCACACACATGGGAAGGGAGGGAATAGAGCTACTATACCACTCAGACAATCATGCCTGAGGCTCTGAGATCACAGGTTCAATCCCTAGCGTGACCAGAAGGAAGATGTCTCATTAAAATAAATATTAAAAAAACAACAACACTGGAGTCAGGCGGTAGTGCAGCGGTTTAAGCGCTTATGGCTCAAAGCACAAGGACCAGAGTAAGGATCCTGTTCCAGCTCCCAGCTCCCCACCTGCAGGGGAGTCACTTCACAAGCTGTGAAGCAGGTCTGCAGGTGTCTATCTTTCTCTCCTTCTCTCTGTCTTCCTTTCCTCTCCATTTCTCTCTGTTCTATCCAACAATGACATCATCAACAACAAAACAAGGGCAAAAAAAGGAAATAAATAAATATAAAAAAACCCATATTATTAAATGCATAATTTAGACCTGTGTCTTAATTCTGATTTGAATGAAATCATTTAGAAAAGGCATAAGAAAAATAACTGGGAACGTCCGAACATTCTTTTCAGCAGTGGTCATGAGATAGCAAAATAGCTCAACTGGATGGGATATGGCATGCTGGTGGTGGGAGTTGTGTGAATTGCGCCCCTCTTATCCCACAATCTTGTCTATCAGTATTAAATCACTAATAACTAAAAAAGAGACAGAAGCAAAAAAAAAAAAAAAAAAAAAGGATAGTTCACCTGGGAAGAAGCCTCTTTGTCATACACCAGACCTAGGTTCAACCTTCTGGCCCCCAGGACACTTCTGGGTAGGTGGGGGGATCTTCAGTCTATGGTCAATCTCTCTCTCTGCCTCCCTGTCTCTGCTCTCACTTTCTAGCTGAAAAAAGTCTTCCCAGAGTGGTGAAGCCATAGCAATAAAAATAACAACAAAAATCAGAAGTAGGGCTGGCAAAATAGCTCATTTGGATAGTGAGCTGCTTTAGCATGTGCATGACCCAGGTTCAAACCTGGCCCCCACTGCTTTGGAGGAGACTTTGGTGCTGTGGTCTCTTTCACTCTCCATCTTTGCCTCTCTGTCTCTATCTTAAAAAAAAAAAAAAAAGAAAAAAATCAGAAGTGGTCATGGCAAAATTACTTTTTTTTTCTTCTTAAAAAGGTTTTGTTTTTAAAAGCTAGATCCTGAGGTATCTACAGATAGGAAAGAAAATGTTTAGGACTGATTTGCTTTCAAATAATCAAGTGGGGAGGGGGAGTGGGAGGAGGAGTGGGGGATGTGGATGATAAGAGGTTGATGACAGAGTGATTACGGTTCAAACTGTTTGATCGATAGGGGGGATTGGTGATGCTTTCCTCTCTACTCTTGCAGAAGTAGTAGTTTCCAAATAATTTTTTTTCTTTTTTCGCCACCAGGGTTATAACTGGGGTACAGTGCCTGCACAACTCCACTATTCCAAGTGGCCATTTTTCTCTTGATAGAGGGTGTGAGACTGAAAGAGGTAAAGGGTGGCGGGGGGGGGGGGGTGGAAGCCGGGCGGTAGCGCAGCAGGTTAAGCGCATGTGGAGCCAAGTGCATGGTTGGGTTTAAGGATCCCAGTTCAAGCCCCCAGCTCCCCACCTGCAGGGGAGTCCCCTCACAAGTGGTGAAGCAGGTCTACAGGTGTCTGTCTTTCTCTCCTCCTCTCTGTCTTCCCCTCCTCTCTCCATTTCTCTCTGTCCTATCCAACAACGATGACAACAAGAATAACTACAACAATAAAACAAGGGCAACAAAAGGGAATAAATAATAATAATAATAAAAAGTTTAAAAAAAAAAAGAAAGAGGTAAAGGTGGAATCAAGATGGCTGCATGAAAACAACACACCTAGGCTGACTCCCCTCAAAGAAACCACTTCAAATCCTGGCAATTCTAAGTGGAAGCAGGATTTCCAGGCAAAAAAAACTATAGAGGAGGGGATAAAAGGGTGCTGAAAAGGAAAAAGGAGCTGAGTACCTCCAAGCTGTAGGCACTGCAATGACACCATCCTGACTTTTCTGGGCAGATGACTTCACCAATATGTCCTGGAACTTCACTTCTCCAGAGCCCCAACCCACTAGGGGAAGAGAAACAGGCTAGGGGTAGGGAATGACCTACCAATGCCCATGACCAGTGAAGAAGCAATTACAGAAGCCAGACCTTTCATCTTCTGCACCCCACAAAGAATTTTGGTCCATACTCCCAGAGGCATAGAGAATAGGGAAATTTCTGATGGAGGGGATGGGATGCAGAACTCTGGTGGTGAGAACTGTGTGGAATTGTACCCCTGTTATCTTACAGTCTTGTTAATCATTATTAAAACTTAAAAAAAAATAAGAGGGAGAGAGAAGGAGATTCATCTGTAGCACTGCTCCATTGCTTCTAAAGCTTCCCTTGCAGGTAGTGACTGGGGGCTTGAACCTCAGCATGGTAACATGTGTACTGAGTGAGTGAATACCTGAGTCCAATAAAATGGTTTTTAAGTATCCTAACCACTCTGGTGTTCCGGGTTCAATTTGAGGTGGGGTGTCAGCCCTCAGCCCCTCAGTTCCTCGCCTTCTATGTGAGCCAGCTGCACACAATCAGAGCTCCCAGCTTGGGGGTACAGGGCTTCCCCATTTCTGCGTCCTTTGTCTGTCTCACACAGGTGGGTGACTTGGCTAGTGCTCCCAGGTTCCCTTCAGCCACCCACCCCTCAGAGCATGCCACGTGAAGCTTGCCATTTTTGAGTCCCAGGTCAGCCACCTAGGGACCTGTTGGCCACCCTCCAGCACTTACCCAGCTGCTCCCAGCCAGCCTGGCTCCGGTTCCAGCCTCCTCTTCTGCTCAGGCCCAGGTCATTCATTACTCAGGACGTTTATTCTTAGTCTTAGCCGCGATTGGTGCCTGACTGCACTTCCTGGGTTTTCCCCCCAACCTGGAAGATGTAAATCAGTGGCACCCAACCCTTCTCTGCGCCTGTGCCCTCTGTCTCTCACAAGGTGGGGGGCTTGGCCTGGTGCTCTCAGACACCTCTCTGCTGGTCGCCCCCCAGAGCACACCACACTGGCCTGGGAGAACGTATAAACTAGCCCTGGCCTGCCACTTGGGCCTAATCTCCTGCCTTGTTGCACACACCCTGTGTGCTGGTTCTCAGCTGAGGTATCACCTCCTCTGGAAAGCCACCCCTGATTGCACTAGGCCAGGCCAGGTGCCCATTTTCTCAACCCTGTCTTGCTCCTAGCAAAGCCCATTGAAGGTTGACTGTAGTGTGGTCAATTTGAATTGCACCTCTGCCACTTATCAAGAGGAAGTCTTACCATCCATTTGCCTCTCCATGCCTCCATTTTCCTCGTCAGTGAAATGATTGCAAAGAGCAGGACCTATAACACAGCTTAAGAGAATGAAATGACTGTGGTCCGGGAGGTGGCACAGTGGATAAAGCATCGGACTCTCAAGCATGAGGTTCTGAGTTCAATCCCTGGCAACACATGTACCAGAGTGATGTCTGTTTCTTTCTCTCTCTCCTCATATCTTTCTCATGAATAAATAAAATCTTAAAGAGAGGATAAAATGACTTAACACGGGAGTCAGGTGGTAGCACAGTGGATTAAGCACATGTGGCGCAAAGCACAAGGACCGGCCTAAGGATCCCAGTTCAAGCCCCTGGCTCCCCACCTGCAGGGGAGTCGCTTCACAGGCGGTGAAGCAGGTCTGCAGGTGTCTGTCTTTCTCTCCCCCTCTCTGTCTTCCCTTCCTCTCTCCATTTCTCTCTGTCCTATCCAACAACGATGACATCAATAATAACTACAACAATAAAACAACAAGGACAACAAAAGGGAATAAATAAATATTAAAAAATAAAAAAAAAATTTAAAAAAATGACTTAACACAGTTCATTCCCCCTCCCCACACACACTCTCCATGGTTTTGCTGAGGCTTCCTGCCTGCCCATTTCCACCACTCCTGGTAGAATCTTGATTTTTCCAGGTAGAGGGTGAGAGACAGAGATAAAGGGGCAGAGTAAGAAGGAGAAATACTACAGCTTCCCTGGTGCACATCGCTCCCATGTGGTGGCTAGGAACTCAACCCTGGTTCCTCCCACCTGATAAAAGTATACACTCTGCTGGGTGAGCCATCTCCCGGTCGTTAACACAGTAAGTTCTTGGCAGATAGTAAGTTATCAATAAATGAAACCAGACCCTTTATCACACACTATTGTGACTTGTTTCTATGTCTTCTCAATACCCTAGAAGCCTCCCAAGGAGAAAGATAGATACCTGCAGACCTGCTTCAACCCCCCTGCAAGTGGGGAGCCGGGGGCTCGAACCAGCATCCTTACCTGGTCCTTACATTTTGTGCCATATGTGCTTAACCCACTGAGCTACCGCCCGCCCCTCTTATTCGTTTTCTTTTTTCTTTCACTAGGAGTATCACTGACATATAGTGACATACACCATAAGGTCCTGTTGAAGACTGAGACCATTTACATTCTCCCAGAGGGCTGCCCTCTCCAAAGAAAACTGACTGCACTACCTCTACCACCTTGCTTCATCTCCTCCCCATCCCCTTCCAGAACTTTGTACAAATATGAACAGGCAAAGGAGATCATCTGCTTCTTTCTGGTGCCTCTGCTTTCACACTTGGTTAAACCTGGCAGGACCAGACTGAGTGCATTTCAGAGGAAAGGGGTTTAGTATCTCTAACTTACTCTTCCTCTGTGGAATGGAAAGATCACTGCACCACACCTGCCTTTTGCCCAGCACCCCACAGTCACATGGAATTGTTGGGGCTGCTATTAGGTGGGCATGATTGCATGATTGGATTCCCTTACCCTTATAAATAGGCTGGCCCTCTGACTGGGCTCTCAGGACAGGTGCTGGAAGTTTCAGGGCCTCATTCTGAAACCCACCCCTTCTGAACTGTCTCCCTTGGGGCATGCAGGATTCTAATTATAAATCCCACAGTCAAGATGACAGAGAAGTTTGGAACCCAGAGGCTGTCATGTTTGCCACAAGGTCTAGTTGGAGGGGGTGTGAAAAGAGGGGACAGTCCCCTTCTATATGTGTGTGAAGAAGAAGAAAGAATCAAATGATGTGACAGCACAGCAAAAAGTCCATTTCCCATCTTGGAACATGAGATCCCTTAGCCATCTTCATAATTGGCTCACAGCCTTCCTTCCAGTAAAGCCCAGGCACTTTCAATTATGGTTATTGCCTCATTCTTGCAAGAACACACTTTTTAAAAAAATATGTTTTTGAGTGGTCAAAGCTAATTTTTTGGGGGGAGGAGGGGATACTTTTTTTTTTTAACCAAAGTACTGCTCAGCTCTGTCTTATGGTGGTGAACCTAGGACTTTGAAGCCTCAGTGTTTGCATACCTATCTCCCCCACCATATACATTTTTTCTTCTTTGTTTGTTTTATAGAAACAGCAAAATTGAGAAGAGAGAGGAAGAGAGAAAGAGAACTGCTCCACTGGTGAAACTTCTCCCTTGCAGGTGAGGACCAGGAGCTTGAACCCAGGGTGCTCATGCAAGGTAATTCTGCCAGTGCACATTACCACCCAGTCTGCATAGACTATTTTTTTATATACTTGTTTCACATGCTGCTTTTTCACTTAATTTGTCTTGGCAATCAGTTCTTATATTTTAAAAAATATATTTACTTAGAAGTCATGCTTTGCTTCAAATGAGACCCAGAACTAAGCCCTATGGTATTTATTTTTCTTTCTATCCGAATGAAAAAGTGATCCAGACCCTAGCTACACACACACACACACACACACACACACACACACACACACAACTGATTGATTGGTTAATTGATTGATTGACTATAAGAAAGGCCAGAGGGCCATTCCCTCTGGTATATATGGTGCTGGGGAATGAACCCAGAATCTCAGAAATCTCACAAATGCAAGTCTTTCACTTGACCTGCAGAGAAACTATCTCCTCTGCTGCACAGTTCCTTTTTCCTTTTCTTTTTAATTTCTTTTTATCTGGTTAAAAAATTTAACCAGAATACTACTTAGTTCTGGCTTCTGGTGGTGCTAGAGACTGAACCAGTGACCTTAGATCCTCAGGTAGGAAAGTCTTTTTGAAGAACCGTTATACTATCTCCCTGCAGGATTTTGCCTCACAACAGAGGGGAATTGAACCTGGGATTTTGGAACCACAGGCATGAGAGTCTCTTTGCATAGCTGTTGTCTTTTTAAGTGTACTATTGAAAAGCGTATCAGGAATGATAACATGTTCAAGCTCCCAGCTCCCACTTGCAGAAAAGGAAAACAACATGCTCTGAAGCAGTGCTACAGTGTGTCCCCCTCCCCCCTTTCTCCCTTCCTTCTCAATTGAGAGGAAAGAGAAATTTCTCTTTGATTCTATCAAAAAGAAAAAAATTCAGAAAAAAAACAATGGTAACAAAAGGAGGTTTTTTTTTTTTTTTTTTTTTAACAGGATTATTGCTAGGGCTCGGTGCCTGCACTATGAATCCACTGCTCCTGGAGGCCATTTTTTCCCTGCTTTGTTGCCCTTGTTGTCATCATTATTGTTGTTGTTGTTGTTGGATGTGACAGAGAGAAATTGAGAGAGAGGAGAATGAGAGGGGGGAGAGAAAGATAGACACTTGCAGACCTGCTTCACCACCTGTGAAGCGACCTTCCTGCAGGTGGGGAGCCGGGGGCTTGAACCTGGATCTTCCTGCTGGTCCTTGTGCTTTGCACCATGTGCGCTTAACCCACTGCGCTACCACCCGACCCCCTCAAAAAGGGTTTTTATGCAGCACTTAAGTACTGGATATTATCTTGGATACAAGTTACTTTAGCTCATTTAATAGCTATTTTATCATTTTTGCATTACTTATATATTTATTCATTAATGATAGAACATCAGAGCATCACTCTACTGTGGGTTGAACTCAGGACCTCATGTTTGAGAGCTGAATGCTTTATCAACTATACCACCTAAGGGGTTGATAATTCATCTTTTTTGAGTCTCACCAATTTTCCACTAAATTTGCATTTTAGTAAAAAATCCGAAGAGTTTGGATTCCTTCAGCCCACCAATTTCCTTGATGAAAGAAAGCACTGCCACATTGATTAGTGGTTTCCAAGGAGAGTGATTCCTCTCTGACAGTGGTGGGTCTCCCACAGTGTGACCTGAAGGACTCTGGGGCACTCTGGATGCTGTGGTCCCTTCAAGGGAGTGATTGTCTGGTCTGGCTTGGCCACCCCAAGACCTTTTTGGGGTTCTCTCCTCTGAGAGAGTCCTAGAGGCAAAATAAAAGCAAGAGTAACCAAAAAAGGCCATTTCTTAGAAATGTAGCGAAAGCCCTGATTTTCATGAGTGCAATTTGCATAGATGACTCAGAAGGGCTGAATTTCCTATCTTGCTCATGTGCCCATGCCCTTGATCTATGTTAATTTCTCAGAAATGCTCTCCAGGTCTTTGTCACAATTTGCTTTGAAGAAGTGAACAGTAGTTTCTATGCAGTAACAGTATCCACATTTTAGCAAGAAGAATCTAGTTTCTTTTTCTGTTTAAAAACTCCTCCCCCCCAACTTTTTATTATGGAAAATTCAAAGCTCAGAGAGGGCTCAAAAATAAAGCAAAATGGGGACCAGATAGTGGCTCACCCAGTAGAGTACAAACATGTTCAGAGACCCAGGTGTGCTCTCTCTCTCTCACTCTCTCTCTCTCGCTCTCTCGCTCTCTGTGTGTGTAAAAGGAGGAAAAGTGGCTGCCAAGAGCAGTGGAGACAAGCAGGCACTGAGTTCCAGTAAGACCCCTGGTGGTAGAAATAAACAGATAACTGTCTAGCATGCTCACTTAGCTATTTTCATTTTAAGAAAGAATATATTGCAACAAGAGCCCTATACCACACCCCCCCGTACACACAAACACACTCTACCCCTATCCTTCATCAGAAGGAACCAACTCTGAGAAATTTGGGGTGGTTGGTGTAGAGCACCTCCTCCATGTACCAGGCACTTTAGAGGCTTTGTTCGATCATCATGGGAATACCTTTTCCTTCCTCTTTCTTTCTTTCTTTCTTTCTTTCTTTCTTTCTTTCTTTCTTTCTTTCTTTCTTTCTTCCTTTCTTTCTCTCTTTCTTTTTCTTTCTTTCTTTCTCTCTCTCTCTCTCTCTCTCTCTCTCTTTCTTTCTTTCTTTTTTTCCTTTGTCCTCCAGGGTTATCACTGGGACTCAGTGCCAGCACTGTGAATCCACTGCTCCTGGCAGCGATATTTTCCATTTTATTAGACAGAACAGAGAGAAATTGAGAGAGGAGGGAAAGATAGGGAGGGAGAGAGAAAGATAGACACTGGGGCCAGGTGGTGGCATACTTAGTTAAGCACTCACATTACAGTATGCAAGGACCCATGTTCAAGCCCCTGGTTCCCACCTGCAAGAGGAAAGCTTCATGAGTGGTGAAGTAAGGCTGCAGGTGTCTCTCTCTCTCTCTCCTTCTCTATTTCCCTCTCCCTTCTCAATTTCTGTCTCTATGCAATAATAAATAAAGATAACAATTTTTAAAAAGAGAACTGTTTAAAAAAGAGAGAGAGAAAGATACCTGCAGACCTGCTTCACTGCTTGAGAAGCAACCTCCCTGCAGGTGGTGAGTGGAGGCTCATACTGGGATCCTTGCATGGGTCCTTGCTCTTAGTACTATGTGCACTTAACCCAGTGCACCACTGCCTGGCCTCTAGGAATACCTTTATTATTATTGCTATTTGAAAAGACTAAGGATCAAAGAGGTATGATGACTCACCTAAGGTCACTATAAGTGTACAATCTTTTCCTTCTGTACAGCATTTCCACTGGACACTACATTTTGGAGACTGGCTGTAGCTAGGGTAGGTGGCTATGAAAGTGTGAGAGTAAAGACTCCCCCCACCCTTATCTCTCCATGAAACTGGGCAAAGATATTTCCAATATTTTCCATTGTCATCAGTTCTCTAAAAGAAGCTTACAGACTTGGGCCCCACCCACACATCTTTTTCCCATAAAGATTTATTAATGAGAGACAAAGAACCAGATCATCACTGGTACATGCAATGCTGGGGATCAAACTCAGAGCTTCCTACTTACAAGCCCAGAAGTTTAGCCACTGTGCCACCTCTGAGGCTGCCCATCTATCCTTTTATATAGATAGCAAATCTGAGACATCGAAACATCCCAACTCTAGACTGCCTGAGGACACCAAAGAGCACAGTGTCCTCAGAGCACAGCAAAGTATTCAGCATGTAATACATTTCACAAATAGTTGTTGTAGGAATGAATGGATGGATGGGTGAGAAGGCTGGAAAGGAGCAAAAAAAAACTCTTCAGGTGTTTTGTTCCTTTGGGTTCTGCTGGGTGGAGTGACTAATTTGAGGATGTGGAAGCAGTGAACCGAGTCATTCCTTCACTAGGGTCATTCCCCTGTTGCAGAGCTTCCACACACAGCTTAGGCCACCCTGTGGGAGAGACATTTATAAATAATATAATCACACATGCATATTATACACATATATGCATATACATTTTAATGAGAAAGATATAGAGAGAGACTAGAGCACTGTTCAGCTCTGGCTTATGATGGTGGTGCTGGGAATTGAACCTAGGACCTCAGAGCCTCAGACGTAAAAGTCTTTTACAGAACCATTTTTCCATCTCCCCAGCCTCAAACCTTATTTTAGTGACTTTTCCAAATATAGAAGACTCATACCAGGGGCAGGCTGGAATTGCAACTTTCTCAGGACAGAGATGCCTTTTTAAAAGTTTTATTTTATTAGTGATTTAATAATGATCAACAAGTTTGTAGAGTAAGAGGGGTACAATTCCACACAATTCTCACCACCAGAGTTCTATATCACATCCCTTACACTGGAAGTCTCCATATTCAATATCCCTCTGGGAGTATGTGCCAAAAATATTTATGAGGTGCAGAAGGTGGAAGGTCTGGCTTCTATAATTGCTTCTCTGCTGAACATGGGCATAGACAGGTGGATCTATACTCTCAGCCTGTTTCTATCGTTCCCTAGTGGGTAAGGGCTCTGGGGAGGTGGGTTCTAGGATACATTGGTGAAGTTGTCTGCTCAGAGAGGTCAGGAAGACATCTGCAACTTGGTGGCTGAAAAGTATTAAGATATAAAGTAGAACAAATTGTTTAATAATCAGGAGACTAAAAGTAAGAATAGAGAGATCAGATTGATTTTTTTTTATGTTTTTAAGATTGAGACAGAGGGGCAGAGAAGTAGAGAGAATGAAAGAAACTACATCACCAAACTTTCTTTAATGCAGTGGGGGCTGGGCTCAAACCTGTGTCTTGTCTAAGCTATTTCAGTGGCCATGATTTTTTTTCTTATTGTGTTCTCTACAAGACAAAAAGTCATTGTCTACTGAGATATAACTGGCCACTAGAGTACACAATTTGTTTAGGGACCCAGGTTTGAGAGCACTTGCATGGGGGGGGGGGTCTTCATGAGTGGCGGAGTAGTGAGATGGTATCTTTTCTTTTTTCTTTTTTAAATTTTTTTAAGATTTTTAAAATATTTATTTATTTCCTTTTTGTTGCTCTTGCTTTTATTGTTATTGTAGTTATTATTGTTGTTGCTGTCATTGTGGTCGGATAGGACAGAGAGAAATGGAGAGAGGAGGGGAATGTAGAGAGGGAGAGAGAAAGATGGACACCTGCAGACCTGCTTCACCGCCTGTGAAGCAAACCCCCTACAAGTGAGGAGTCAGGGCTTACGCCAGTCCTTGCACTTTGTGCCAGGGGCACTTAACCCGCTGCGCTACCCCCCCAACTCCCGATGGTATCTTTTCTTATCTCTATATCTCTCTCCCATTGTTTCTTGATCTCTATGAAGGAGGAGGAATAGGAGGAAAAGAGATGGTAGAAGGAGAAGGAGGAGGAATAAGGAAAAATGTAGAAGGCGAAGGAGAACAGCATCCACTAGGAGCATTGAAATCATGCAGGCACAAGTTCCAGTAATAACTCTGGTATAATAATAGTAACAATAGTAACAGAAGGGGAAAAGGGACTGTTCTTTGACGTCAGCATACTCTGGAGACCTAATCATGATCCAGATAGACATTTTTTTAAAAGATTTTATTTATTAGTTAGTGAGAAAGATAGGAGAACAGAGAAATAACCAGACATCGTGCTGCTGGGGATCGAAATCAGGACCTCATGCTTGAGAGTCCAAAGCCTTATCACTGCGCCACCTCCCGAGAACACAAGCATTAATTGAGCACCTACTGTGTGTGGGTGGTAGAGGTGCACCTCACAGTGGGAGAGGGAAAAGCCAGGACAGGTAGAGGCCAGAAGGGCAGACACCACCTGCAGCAGGGCAGAAAGGGCTAGCAGGATGAGGCAAGCAAGGGGAAGTGGACATCTGTGAAGGTCTGGGCATTAGCACAGCTGGGAGTGAGTGAGCTTCTCAGCCACTCAGGTGGAGGAAAGGGTCCAGGAGGGTAGGTGTGGGGAGTGGGGGAATACGCTTACTCAATGAAGAAATGATCAGGTGAATGATAGGAGCTCCCTCAGCACTGGCACAGAGAAAGCCACTTAGAAGCACCTGGATTGAATTCAATTCCGTCAGGACAGTCTATGCCTTACCTCACTTGGGAGAAGAAACAGTCCATTTGGTGGGAGATTTCCCTCTAGGAGAAAGAGAGTGACGTTAGTCTCCAGCAACCCAAACCAGCATATGCAGATGGAATGAAACAGAGGGGAAAAGCCAGACCTTCCTCTTTGTAGGATGTGAGCTTAATCCTGCTACCATTGAAGGGAAGTTGATTTATTTCTGCTAAGTGGGAAGTTGCCTCCAGTTCAGGAGGCAAGAGAAGTTTTTTGTTTGTTTGTTTGTTTGTTTTAGTGATTTAATAATGATTAACAAAATTGTAAGATAACAGGGTATAATTTCATATAATTCCCTCCATCAGGGGTACATATATACCTCCACTGGAAGGTTCCCTATTCTTTATTCCTCTTGGAGTATGGACCAAAATTCTTTACGAGGTGCAGAAAGTGGAAGGTCTGGCTTCTATAATTGCTTCTCCATGAATATGGACGTTGGCAGGTCAATCTATACCCCCAGCCTGTTTCTACCTTTCCCTCATGGGATAGGGCTCTGGGTAGGTGAGATTCCAGGACACATTTGTGAAGTCATCTGCCCAGGAAATTCAGGATAGTGTCCTGGCAGCATCTGCAACTTGATGGCTGAACGGTGGTAAGATATAAAAAGCACGACGAATTGTTTAATAAACAGGATCCTGAAGATAAGAATAGCGAAGATGTGGGAGTCGGGCGGTAGCGCAGCGGGTTAAGGGCTGGTGGCCAAAGTGCAAGGACCAGTGTAAGGATCCTGGTTCGAGCCTCCGGCTCCCCACCTGCAGAGGAGTCACTTCACAGGCGGTGAAGCAGGTCTGCAGGTGTCTATCTTTCTCTCTCCCATCTGTCTCCCCTCCTCTCTCCATTTTTCTCTGTCCTATCCAACAATGACAACAACACTAATAATAACTACAACAATAAAACAACAAGGGCAACAAAAGGGAATAAATAAATATTTTATTTATTTATTTATTTTATTTAAGAAAAGATAAATTAACAAAACCATAGGGTAGGAGGGGTACAACTCCACACAATTCCCATAACCCAATCTCCATATCCCATCTCCTCCCCTGATAGCTTTCCCATTCTCTATCCCTCTGGGAGCATGGACCCACGGTCTTTGTGGGTTGCAGAAGGTGGAAGGTCTGGCTTCTGTAATTGCTTCCCCGTTGAACATGGACATTGACTGGTCGGTCCATACTCCCAGTCTGCCTCTCTCTTTCCCTAGTAGGGTGGTTCTCTGGGGAAGCAGAGCTCCAGGACACATTGGTGGGGTCTTCAGTCCAGGGAAGCCTGGCCGGCATCCTGATGACATCTGGAACCTGGTGACTGAAAAGAGAGTTAACATACAAAGCCAAACAAATTGTTGAGCAATCATGGACCCAAAGCTTGGAATAGTGGAGATGAAGTGTTAGGGGGGTACTCACTGCAAACTCCAGTGTACTTCTGCTTTCAGGTATATATTTTGCCCTAGTTTATGGATACGTGTGAACATATGCTCTCTCTCACAGAAACTGGTGTATATCTAGGTTTTGGTACTTTGTTAGAAAGTGAACCACCTGGGATGGAATTAGAGAATACTATGAAAGGAAAGGTCTCACCCGAATAATGAAGCTGAAGGGTTGTCATTCCACACGTGAAGTCTTTTTTAAAAAAGAATAGAGAAGATGAACTAAGGGTCTTCGTGTAGGAAATAGCTAACTCAGACTGACAGAGATGCAGAAGTTAAACAGGCTCCTGTGCTAATTCATAAATATGTAAATATATGGGCCCTAGGTCAGATCATAGGGTTTACATATTTATATACTCCATATATATATGTATATATATATTTATATACTTTCCTCATATTTGGGAGCTACTTTCTGCCCTAATTCAGTTTCCTAGTCCTATTTTCAACTCTGACACCATCTTATCAGACAATACTTTCAGCCCACCTGCATGTTAGCTATTGGGCTCAGGCAAAAATTACTAAAGTCCCCTTAGACTATACCTAAAATTTGGCAAAGTGAGTTCTGAGGTCCCCAAAACCATAGAGTTGGGCTGCGTTTCCTCCTCACTTCAGCTCTGGGTACAAAATGGAAAAGAATAGTCAGCCAGGCCCCACCCCAGCAACCAGAGAGGGTGTCAGAGTAGAGGGCCTTTCTTTAGAAAGCTGTGCCCTGCAACATGCCCCCTCACCACCTCCCCAAAGAGGTTTTCCTAGGATTCTAGGAGTTTCTTTGAGCACATTGGCACCATGGGGGAGACAAGCAGGGCACTGACCCATCAGCCCAAGTCAGTAAGGGAGCTTCCCAGGACCCATGAGAGCACTTAGATCAGCCTGCTATCTGCTCCCCAAGTCACCCCACCCCTGCCCAGTGCTAATCAAGGGAGAGCCCAATGAGCCCTGTCTGTGGTGGCTAGTTAGAAATGAAGACTGCATCAGGATCCCGGTTCGAGCCCCTGGCTCCCCACCTGCAGGCAGGTCCCTTCACAGGCGGTGAAGCAGGTCTGCAGGTGTCTGTCTTTCTCTCCCCCTCTCTGTCTTCCCCTCCTCTCTCCATTTCTCTCTGTCCTATCCAACAACAATGACATCAATAATAACTACAACAATAAAACAACAAGGGCAACAAAAGGGAATAAATTAATAAAATTTAAAAAAATTAAAAAAAAAGAAATGAAAGAAATGAAGACTGAAGTGTTAAAGATGTAGCTACTGGGGCTGGGGAGAGAGCATAGTGGTTCCACAGAAGACTCTCAAGCCTGAGGCTCCAAGGTCTCAGGTTCAATCTCCAGCACCACCATAAACCACAGCCAAGCAATATTTTGGTAAAAACAGAGAGGGGTTTGGGGAGGATAAGTAGCTACTAACTGACTGAATCTAAGATAGCAACAATGAGGCCTAATAGGGTGCACACCTTACTATGCACAAAGGCCCTGGTTCAAGCCCTGGTACCACATAGAATTACCCTGGGTACTAAGTAAAGCTCCACAGATGATGAAGTGCTGTGGTGTCTTTCCCTCAGAGCTCCTTCTCTCTATAATATATTTATTTCTGAAATTTAAAAAAGAATAGAGGCATTATCCTGAGAACCATGGAACTGTGCATGCATGAGATAACAATATAAATAAATAAATAAATAGTTGGCCTAATAGGTTGCTTAATGCATAAAGTGTTGCATTCTTAGGTATGAGGTCCCCAATTCCATCCCCAGTACTGCTTGCTCTGCTTCTCTCTTCCTTCCTCTCTCTCATAAATAGGTAAACATTAAAAGTAAATAGATGGGAGTTGGGAGGTAGCGCAGTGGGTTAAGCGCAGGTGGCACAAAGCACAAGGACCGGTGTAAGGATCCTGGTTCGAGCCCCCGGATCCCCACCTGCAGGGGGGTTGCTTCACAGGTGGTGAAGCAGGTCTGCAGGTGTCTTTCTCTCCCCCTCTCTGTCTTCCCCTACTCTCTCCATTTCTCTCTGTCCTAACAACAACGACATCAATAACAACGACAATAATAACTACAACAACAATAAAAAAGGCAACAAGGGCAACAAAAGGGAAAATAAATAAATAAAATTTTAAAAAAGTAAATAGATGGGGTCGGGCAGCTGATTAAGCGCACATGGCGCAAAGCGCAAGTACGGGGTAAGGATCCCAATTCGAGCCCCTGGCTCCCCCCTGCAGGGGGTCACTTCACAAGCAGTGAAGCAGGTCTACAGGTGTCTATCCCTCTGTGTCTTCCCCTCTTCTCTCCATTCTCTCTGTCCTATTCAACAACATCAATGGCAACAAGAACAGCAAGGGCAACAAAATGGGAGAAAATGGCCTCCTGGAGCAGTGGATTTGTAGTGCAGACACCAAGCCCCAGCAATGACCCTGGAGGCAAAAAAAAAAAAAAAGTAAATAGATAAAATGACAGTGATAACCCCAGCCCTTGCTGAAATGAATATAGCTTGTGGCAAATTCACTGTTTACTGAAAGAGCGTCATTGAGCAGGACATTATTGTGCTACCTTCAGGTGCTCTCCAATTCAGACAAGGCCTCAGACCCCTGGCTTCTGCCTGCAGTGCACCCTGTTGTGAGGGTAGGATACCCTCCACCTCACACAGACCTGTGACATGCCCGCCATGTCCCCAGGGAAGGTCTGGGTTTTTTTTCTGGAGTCCCCAAAGCAGTCTTTGTTCTTATTCCCAGGCTGGGTACAGCCTGGGTGGGGAGGGCCCTTCTGCCTAGATTATCCACAAAGTTCATCATAATGAAGGCTGCGGGTTGAGCTAGACTCCACCTTGGCTACACAGGAGATGGCTGTTCCCTCTGAGGCTCAGTTCTCCCTTCTGGGAAGTGGGATCCCTTGCAGCATCTGCTTCTCAGGACAGCGGAGCTGCCATACTGCAACCAGCCTGGCTCCCAACCCAACAGTGACTGTCAACTCTTTTGTGCTGGGCCCAGGGGAAGCCTACCCCTCTACCCCCCAGAGCCCAGAGTAGGAGAATATGGGTGAGAAGTGAGGAAGGATAGAGAGGCCTGTGAGTAATGGGGGAAGAGCAGGGAGCTCCCCGACCCAGCTAGTCCACAGCTGTGACTATGGGGGACTGGGGGTGGGGATGGGAGGAGTTAGCCACTGAACCAAAACGTCTTCCAGAAATGGTATAGGCTGCCTAGGTCCTCATCCAGACATGCAGGAGGTATTCTATAATGAAATACAGTCAAGACCAAGGGGGACACAAATTGGTGTTCACTTGGTTCTATGCCTTTGTGGTGGCATAAAAACTTCTGGACCCAGTAAAGCACACAGTGAGGACCCAGGTATAAGCTTCTGGTCTCCACCTGCAGGAGTGAAGCTTCATGAGCAGTGGAGCAGTACTACAGGTGTCTGTCTGTCTCTGACTTTCTCCTTCTTCATCTACCTCATTTTCTTTAAAAGAAAGAAAGAAAGAAAAGAAGGAAGGAAGAAAATGGGGGGGTTAAATCCTTGGAATGGAGAGCTGTCCTACAGGCACCTAACCCCAGTGATAATCTTGGTGGCAAAAAGAAGAAGAAAAGGAGGAGGAGGATAAGAAGGAGGAGGATAAGGGGGAGGAGGAGGAGGGAAAGGAAGAGGAGGATGAGAAGAAAGCAGCTTGTCTGAATACTTGTCTAGTGGTTCCATGCAACTCACAAAGATTCAGACAGTCTTGGAGACCAGACCTGCCTAGTGAAGAATGATTCCCAATCATGACCATATTATAACTATAAGGGCTGGAGAAATAGCTCACGTGGGAGATCTTTCCTAACACATGGGGCTACCTACATCCACTTTAGATGGCACATCACCTAACAAAGTTACAGATACTAAGTATGGGGTAGCATTTAGGGTACTGGGTACAGGTGTATATGTAGCCATAAGGTAGGGGCAATTATATAACTCAAAGTAATAGTATTCAATAATTCTTGATGATTAGACTTTGACCTAATAAACCTGGAATCCTATTTGTAGTGCCTAAAGAAGACATCATAAATTCTATGATCAATTAGACTTAGACTAAATTAGCTTAGCAATCTAACAGAAAGGCCCAAAGAAGACAAGATTCCCAAATAACTAATTCTGTTCAGGTTCAACAAATGACACTCAGTGCTTAAACAACTAGGAGAAAGTCTAAGGTCATCAAAAAGAGGACTACAAAAGTTGGATAAGGGCAAGAGATTGGTTCACTTAATAATGGCCCTTTTGGTCAATATCACATGACCTCGCCATCTGGAGCCCTAGTCAGGGAATCTTTGGATTCCCACACAAATATGATGGGCCTAGACCTCTAACAGACCCCTCTCTGCACCACCACTGGTCACTTCTCTCAGGAATATCATCACAAGCCCTCTTGTGGGCCCTCTCAGGACCTTGTCCTCACCATAGAGCAGCTACAGTAGGGACTACCCCAGTCTCCAAAGGGAGGCTGGGGTATCCTGCCCTACCACTCAAGGAAAATTGAAATGAGTACAGCCTGCAGTGTTTCCAGCTATGACCATGAGCTGTGAGCTCAGACCAATAGGGACTTGAGATTACACAGGCTCTGGTGCTAAATATGTATGGGTCCTGGATCTGGTGGATGGAGGTAAATAGTTAATTCTACCCACAGAATATTTTCAAGAATGGGAGCTACTCTCTGCCCTAATCCAACTTTCTAGCCCTTTTCTCTACTCTGACACCATTTTCTCAGACAATGTTTTTTATCAACTTCATGTTAGCTATCAAATTCAAGCAGAAACTACTATAGTCATGGACCCCAAGAAACATGCCTAGAATGGACTTCCAAACTTTCTTCTAGCTTAAAATCCCTGCTCTCATGTGATCTGGTCCTACTTTTTTGGTTCCTATTCATTAACTATTTTGTCTTACTTTATTTCTTGCTACCTTCCAGATGCCAAGTTGCAAATGCTACCATGATTCCATGCTGACTTCTCTGAGCAAATGACCTCACCAATATGTCCTGGAACCTCACCTCTCCAGAGCCCTACCCCACTAGAGAAAGATAGAAACAGGCTGGGAGTGTGGATCAACCTGTCAATGCCCAAATCCAATGCATAATCAACTACAGAAGCCAGAACTCCTACCTTCTGCACTCCAAAACCAACTTTGATCCATACTCCCAGTGGTGGAGAAGTGATAGACTAGGAGGAAGGGGATAAGAGAGCTCTGAACTCCAGCTCCATCAGGTCCCAGAGAGAGAGGGCAAAAAGAGGAGATATATTTGGATGTAGTAACAGGGTTATGTGTAACTTGAAGGGGAAGAGAGGATTGGACGTGGAAGAAAAAGGGAGAAATAATGTACAAATGTAGACAGATAGTTTTAGAGATGACAGTTAACCCATGTCTGCAAACTTGGGAGAACCGCAGTGATTTGCAACAGAGGGACTTGGGATTCAGACCTCTTATGGTACAAACAGTGTGAAATTATACCCCTGTTCACATGTAATTTTGTGAATCAATATTGAATTACTAGTAAAAAAAGAAAGAAAGAAAGAAAGAAGGAAATAGCTCACCTGGATAGTGCACTGCTTTGCGTGCAAGCCCAGCCCCCACCACACTGAAGGAAGTCTTGGTGTTATAGTCTCTCTCTCTTTCTCTCTCTCTCTGTCTCTCTTTGTGTGTGTGTGTGTGTGTTTCTCTCTCTGTCTCTATCTTAGACAAAATGCACAGTCTAATACTTGCAGTACATTTGGGTGCTACATTACATTACATGATTACATACAGAGGGGAGCAGAAGTCCAAGGTGGCAGTATCTTCGAAGTGATGCCCAGATGACTTCCCTTTCCACCCTCACCATGCTGTTGCCACCCCACCAGTCAAAGGGGCTAGTGGGCCCCCAAGGGGCCCCCTCCTTCAGACCCAGGGCCCTTTCTCAGTGTGCTCCCCACCTACAACTAGGCCACCTGGTCAGACCAATGAGGAGCTCAGCCCTCCCCTTCTCTGAATCCCCCATTGGTCACAGCTTGCTATCTCTGTCTCTGTCTCTCTCTCTCCTGCTCTTTCTGCTGCCTCACTACCCACATGTGAGGCTTTCACTAAAGGCTGCTTTTTCCTGCCTCGGGACCTTTGCATCTGTTGTTTTCACTGCCTACAATGCTTTTATCCTATGGCATCTATAACCTTCATCAGTGAGGGCAGCTCTGGCCAGGTCTAAAGGGTGTCTGGCACATAGTACTTGCTCAACTAAGAGTGGGGAGAGAGATTTGTAGGCAGCCTTTTCTATGTCCTTCCCATAGCAGCCTCTTAACCTGCATCTCCAACAGAGCTCCCAGCCAGACAAGGAGGCTAGGAATTCTCAAAAATCATTTCTTCTCTACACAGGTAACTCCTCCACTTCAGGGGAAAGGGTGCCTGGACCCCAACCCATATTGAGTGGATGAGCTAAGATCAGGTGTGGACCAAGGATCCAGTTTCCTCTTCTGCATGTCAAGGAGAGTGGGTTCTGTAGGGTATTGCTCTGTGTTTCTGAGCACCTAAGATTACAGCAGGCTGAGCACCTATCTGCTTACAGCCTGCACCCCAACTCCATGCTGGACTTCTGGGTGTTGTTTGAAGGCTAGGCCCCCACCCCTGGCAGGCTGTACACAGAGCCTGGCAGGTCACCTGTACCCCACACCTTTTCACCACTCTTTTCCTCTCAGGAGGGCCCCGGGGTTTCACAGGCACCAGCAGGGGACCCATAAATAGCTGCGGGCCACTCACAGGCCCATCTTTCCCAGCCCCCCAAAAAGGAAGTGAGAAAAGAAAGAGGCAGCTACTTTTGTTCTCTTTGCCAAAAAAAAGTTTTGTGAGACCCCTTAGAAGGAAGCTCCCCAGGGCCTGGTGCAGAGCAGTCCCCCCTCTCAACTACAGCAGAGCCCCTCCCCCACTGTGCTGCGGGGTGAAGACACAGAGTCACACACCCAGCAAGGGGTGGGCCCAGGGTCTCTGTCCTGCACGGTTCTGTAAATGTGATTTGCTTAGTAGGGCTGGGCTGACATGATGGTAGGGAAGAAAACACTTGGAGCATCCTTTAGTAACTCCAGAGCAGGTCGCCTTGGAGGAACGTTGGCACACAGGACAGAGGTACACACTGCAGCACCACTTGAAGCTGTGGACAAGCAGAAGGACAATAGGTGTGTAGCTTCCATCTGCCCTTCCTTCATCTTTCTAATAGTGCTGCTCTTCGGTTCCTTGTTGTAGTGAATAAAGTGAGCACTGTGAGTTGCCTCCCACACTTTGAATCAGACAGTAATAGCAAGACAGTGGATGAACAGAACATGGTATGAGGGCTGGGTGGTGGTGAACTTGGTAGAGCACACATGCTACCTGCACCAGGGCTCAGGTTCAAGCCTCCAGTCCCCACCTGTGGAGGTGAGGAGCTTCATGAGTGGTGGAGCAGTGGTGCATCTGTTTTTCCCTCTTTGTCTCTCCCTCTCTGTTTTCCTCTGTCTCCCACCATCTGTCACAAAGCATGGCTATGAGGAATGGTGGAATTATGCAGCCACCAAGCCCTAGAAATAGTTCTGGTAGCACCCTCCCCTCCAGATGTGATATGTTCTGACAGTGGGACATTCTACAGCAGGAAAAAGAACAACACAGATCAAGGGCACCTGGTAAAATGCTACTGTGTTTGGGGACCTGGGTTCAAGTCCCAGGACTCCACATGGAAGTACTTGCAGGGGAAAGCTTTGTGAGCTTTATAGAGTGGTGCTCTGCTGTCTCACCTTCTCCCATCCCCCTTCTCTATCTCTCAACTTTTATCTAATAGAAAAGGTACGGGGGAGGGGAGGCTACCAAAAGCAGTAAAACCATGCAGGCACTGAGCCCCAGCAATAACCCTGGTGGCAAAAATAAAGAGAAAGAAAAAGAAAAAAAAGTAGAATAAGACAGATCCACACATCTGCCTTGCATAAGTCTCACAAGAACATCAAATAAGAAAGAGACAGGGTCTCTTCTGAGTCTACTTCTGGGAATTTTGGACACAAATCCCTAAACATCACTGAGTATAATTCCCACACACCTTCTATAGGTATATGACATTTTCAAGACGCACTGGAGATGTACAGACCAAATTCACAGAGGTGGGGGATGACATGATGGAGTTGGCCTGAAGGTATGGGGCCTCCATGAGCATGAATCTGTTCTAATAAGAGGAAAGACATGGAGCAAAATCAACCAGCTGTAAACAAAACTAACCAGGAGTTGTTATATCATTTCCACCCTGGAGATGGTGAAGTGGCTAGAGGGTTGGACTTAGAGGCATGAGGGTCCCAGGTTAGATCCTTGACATCATGTGAGCCAGAGTGATGCTCTGGTTCTCTCTCCCTCTCTCTCTTGTTAATGAATAAATAAATCTCTTAAGAAGTCATTTTCTGGGGGCCGGACAGTAGCGCAGTGTGTTAAGCACACATAGTGTGAAGAGCAAGGACCAACTCAAGGATCCCTGTTTGAGCCCCCGCTCCTCACCTGCAAGTGGGTCACTTCACAAGCAGTGAAGTAGGTCTTCAGGTATCTATCTTTCTCTCCCCCACTTTGTCTTCCCCTCCTTTCTCAATTTCTCTCTGTCCTTTCCAACAACAACAACAACAATGGCAACAATTACAATAACAAGGGCAACAACAAGGGAAACAGAATGGTTAAAATGGCCTCCAGGAGCAGTGGGTTTGTAGTGCAGGCACCGAGCCCCAGTGATAACCCTGGAGGCAAAAGAAGTAATTTTCTGCACTATTCTTTTTTTTTTTTTAATAATTTATTTCTTTATTGGGGAATTAATGTTTTACATTCAACAGTAAATACAATAGTTTGTACATGCATAACATTCCCCAGATTCCCATTTAACAATACAACCCCCACTATGTCATTCATCATCTTTCATGGACCTGTATTCTCCCCACCCACCCACCCACCCCAGAGTCTTTTACTTTGGTGTAATACTCCAATTCCATTTCAGGTTTGACTTGTGTTTTCTTTTCTAATATTGTTTTTCAACTTCGGCCTGAGAGTGAGATCATCCCATATTCATCCTTCTGTTTCTGACTTATTTCACTCAACATGATTTTTTCAAGGTCCATCCAAGATCGGCTGAAAACAGTGAAGTCACCATTTTTTACAGCTAAGTAGTATTCCATTGTGTATATAGACCACAACTTGCTCAGCCATTCATCTGTTGTTGGACACCTGGGTTGCTTCCAGGTTTTGGCTATTACAAATTGTGCTGCCAAGAACATATGTGTACACAGATCTTTTTGGATGGATGTGTTGGGTTCCTTAGGATATATCCCCAGGAGGGGAATTGCAGGGTCATAGGGAAGGTCCATTTCTAGCCTTCTGAGAGTTCTCCAGACTGTTCTCCACAAAGGTTGGACCAATTGACATTCCCACCAGCAGTGCAGGAGGGTTCCTTTGACCCCACACCCTCTCCAGCATTTGCTGCTGTTACCTTTTCTGATGTATGACATTCTCACAGGAGTGAAGTGATATCTCCTTGTTGTCTTGATTTGCATTTCTCTGAAAATCAGAGACTTGGAGCATTTTTTCATGTGTTTCTCGGCCTTTTGGATCTCTTCTGTGGTGAATATTCTGTCCATGTCCTCCCCCCATTTTTGGATGGGGCTATTTGTTGTCTTGTTGTTGAGTCTGGCAAGCTCTTTATATATATTGGTTATTAAACTCTTATCTGATGTATGGCATGTAAAGATCTTCTCCCATTCTGTGAGGGGTCTCTTGGTTTGGGTAGTGGTTTCTTTTGCTGTGAAGAAGCTTTTTAATTTGATATAGTCCCATAGGTTTATACTTGCCTTAGTCTTCCTTGTAATTGGATTCGTTTCATTGAAAATGTCTTTAAAATTTATGCGGAAAAAAGTTCTGCCAATATTTTCCTCTAAGTATCTGATAGTTTCTGGTCTAATATCCAAGTCCTTGATCCACCTGGAATTTACTTTTGTATTTGGTGAAATACAGTGATTCAGTTTCATTCTTCTGCATGTTTCAACCCATTGTTTCCAGCACCATTTGTTGAAGAGACTCTGCCTTCCCCATGTAATAGTCTGGGCCCCTTTGTCAAAGATTAGATGTCCATAGGTGTGGGGCCTCATTTCTGGGCTCTCAATTCTATTCCACTGGTCAGTGTGTCTGTTCATGTTCCAGTACCAAGCAGTTTTGATGACAATGGCCCTATAATACAGTTTGAGATCTGGGAGTGTGATGCCTCCAGTTCTGTTCTTTTTTCTCAAGATTGTTTTGGCATAGGTCTTTTCTGGTTCCAGATAAACATTTGTAGCATTTTTTCTATTCTCCTAAAAAATGTGGTTGGGATGTTGATGGGGATAGCATTAAATTTGTAGATGGCTCTGGGTAATATATTCATTTTGATGATGTTAATTCTTCCAACCCATGAACATGGAATATCTTTCCACTTCTTTGTGTCTTTTTCAATTTCTTTGAGTAGTGACTCATAATTTTCAGTATACAAGTCTTTCACTTCTTTGGTTAGGTTTACTCCTAGATATTTTATTGTTTTTGTTGCTATAGAAAAAGGAACTGATTTCTGGATTTCAATTTCTTCTAACTTAGTGTTTGCATAGAGGAATGCCACTGACTTTTGAATGTTAATTTTGTAGCCTGACACCTTACTGTATTGCCTGATGATTTCCAAAAGCTTCTTGCTGGATTCCTTAGGTTTTTCCATGTATACTATCATGTCATCTGCAAATAAGGAGAGTTTGACTTCTTCTCTTCCAATCTGTATGCCTTTAATTCCTTGCTCCTGCCTGATTGCTATGGCAAGAACTTCCAACACTATGTTGAATAGTAATGGTGATAGTGGGCAGCCCTGTCTCGTACCTGATCTGAGGGGAAATGCTTCCAGTTTTTCACCATTGAGTATGATGTTGGCTGTAGGTTTGCTATATATAGACTCCTCTATCTTCAGGAATTTTCCATCTATTCCCATTTTTTGTAGTGTTTTGATCATAAAGGGATGTTGTATTTTGTCAAAGGCTTTCTCTGCATCTATTGATATGACCATGTGGTTTTTGGTCTTGCGTTTGTTGATGTGGTGGATCACATTGATTGATTTACGTATATTAAACCAACCTTGCATGCCTGGGATAAACCCCACTTGGTCATGATGAACAGTCTTTTTGATATACTGCTGTATCCGGTTGGCTAGAATTTTGTTCAATATTTTCGCGTCTATGTTCATCAGAGATATTGGTCTGTAGTTTTCTTTTTTGGTTGTGTCCCTGTCTGCTTTTGGTATCAGGGTGATGTTGGCTTCATAGAAGCTGGCAGGGAGTATTCCAGTGTCTTCAATCTTCTGGAAGACTTTTAAAAGTAGAGGTATTAGTTCTTCTTTGAAAGTTTTGTAGAATTCATTTGTAAAACCATCTGGTCCAGGACTTTTATTTTTGGGAAGATTTTTGATAACTGTTTCAATTTCATTAGCTGTGATGGGCCTGTTCATGTTATCCACTTCCTCTTTACTTAGTTTTGGAAGTTGGTAGGTATCTAGGAAATCATTCATTTCTTCCAGGTTCTCTAGCTTGGTGGCATATAGTTGTTCATAGAAGCCTCGCATGATATGTTGAATTTCTGCAGTGTCTGTTGTGATATCTCCTCTTTCATTTACTATTTGATTTATTTGGGTCTTCTCCCTTTTTTGTTTTGTGAGTCTGGCTAAAGGTTTGTCGATTTTGTTTACTCTTTCGAAGAACCAACATTTACTTTCATTGATCTTTTGTATGGTTTTCCTATTCTCAATGTTATTTATTTCTGCCCTAACTTTAGTGATTTCTGTCCTTCTGGTTGCTTTAGGATTCCTTTGTTGTTCTTCTTCTAGGTCTTTAAGATGTGCAATCAGGCTGTTTATTTGTGCCTTTTCTTGTTTCCTAATGTGTGCTTGTATAGCTATGAACTTCCCTCTTAGGACTGCTTTAGCTGTGTCCCAAATATTTTGATAGCTTGTGTCTTCATTTTCATTGAACTCTCGAAACATTTTGATTTCTTCCTTGATTTCCTCTTTGACCCAGAAGTTGTTAAGAAGTGTACTGTTGAGCTTCCACATTTTGGGACTGTTACTAATCTTTTGTTGATTGTTAAGTGTCAGTTTAATTCCACTGTGGTCTGAGAAGATGCTTGGGATGATTTCAGTGCTCTTGAATTGGCTGATGCTGTCTTTGTGGCCTAACATATGGTCTATCCTTGAGAATGATCCCTGTGGATTTGAGTAAAATGTGTATTCCAGTTTCTTGGGATGAATGACTCTGAAAATGTCCAATAGTTCTAGTTTATCTATCTCTTCATTTAGCTCCCTTATGTCTTGACTGATTTTCTTCCTGGATGATCTGTCAAGTTGAGAGAGTGGGGTGTTGAAGTCCCCTACTATGATTGTGTTACTGTTAATATATTGCTGTAGCTCTTTCAGTAGAAGTTTGATGTATTTAGATGGTTTCTCATTGGGTGCATAGATATTAATAATTGTTACGTCCTCTTGATTGACTGATCCTCTGAGCATTAAGTAGTGTCCATTCCTATCTTTTTTAATCTTATCTATTTTAAAGTCTATCATGTCAGATATGAGAATAGCTGTTCCTGCCCTTTTTTGTGGGCCATTGGCTTGTATGATAGTTTTCCATCGTTTCACTTTAAGTCTGTGTTTGTTTTGTTGAGTTAGGTGAGCTTCCTGTAGACAACATATTGTTGGGTTGTGTTTTCTGACCCATCTTCCTACTCTGTGTCTTTTAATAGGTGGATTCAGGCCATTGACATTTATTGATATCAAAGATTGAAGATATTTTAACGCCATTCTTGTAGAGTTTTAGAGTGTTTTGATATATGTCCTATTTTTGGTGGTCTGGTTGTTTATAGGAGACCTTTCAGAACTTCTTTCAGGGCAGGCTTGGTGATGGTTGTTTCCTTCAACTGTTGCTTGTCTGAGAAGGTTTTGATGCTTCCATCTAGTCTGAATGACAGTCTAGCAGGATATAGTATTCTTGGCTGAAAGCCTTTCTCATTGAGCACTCGATAGATATCTTGCCATTCTCTTCTGGCCTGTAGTGTTTGTATGGAGAAGTCTGCTTCTAATCTTATGGGTTTTCCTTTGTAGGTGACTCTTTGTTTTTCTCTTGCAGCCTTGAGGATCCTTTCTTTATCCTTATTCCTTTCTATTCTAAGTATGACATGTCTTGGTGTCTTTAGGTCTGGGTTAATTCTATTTGGGATCCTCTGGGCTTCTTGAATCTTTATGTCTTTGGTGTTGTCTAGACTAGAGAAATTTTCAGCTATTATGGCCTGGAGAATGCTTTCTTCCTCCCCTTCTCTTTCTTCCTCTGGTAAGCCAATAATGCGTATATTGTTTCTTTTGAAGTCATCCCATAGGACTCTGTTGTTGTTTTCAGCATCTCTTAATCTCTTTTTGAGATCTCTTACTTCTTTTTTAGTTGTCTCTAATTCATCCTCAATCTTGCTAATTCTGTTTTCAGCCTCATAGATTCTATTCTCTCTGCCCTCTACTGCTTTCTGGAGTTCATCTATTTTGTTGCCCTGCTCTGATACTGTTTTAGCTTGTTCAGCTAGTTGCCTTCTTAGCTCAGCAATTTCAGCTTTCAGCTCTCTAATAACCATTAGATAATTAGAATTTTTTTCCATATTCTCATTTGTTGTTCCTGCATTTCTGATTACAATTTTTTCAAATTCTTTACTCACTCCTGTTATTATTTCCTTAGCTAATGTTTGGATGTTGAACTCGTTGTTTTGTGCTTCGCCCTCTGGAGGACTTTTAGCTGGACTCTTGTCCTGGTTCGAGTCTCCAATATTTTTTCTTGTTGTTTTAACCATTTTATATATTATGTTATGAGTTCCCTTTATCAGTACTTTTTAAATTATTGATCACTATTGCCTGGATTGACTTGTGTCTAAGTAATTTAATTAAAGGGTTTACCGTGGTAGAAGTTAACAGTTTTTTTCAATCCCTGAGTTGGAGCTCAGTGGTGTAAAAGCCTCTTTTTTTTTTCTTCCCTGTAGGCTATGGGAGCCTGAGGGCTTTTAGACTATCAATAGGCTTCTTAGCTTAATCACTGACTCCTGACCAAGAGATAAAGCAGGGTGTGGCAGAGATAATCCAGTGGTTATGCAAAGAGACTTTCACAGCCCCTCAGCTATGCCACCGAGGTATAGGTCTTCTCCTGATTTTCCCGGTTAGATCTCTGTACCCTGGTGTCCCTCCCTGTTGCTGCTCCAGACTCTGAGGGCAGTAGCAATGGAGACTCAGAGTTGCACTTGGCGAGTCTCTGGGGAGTCCCCTCCTCCCCTCAGCTGTCCCCCTGTTGTGGAGCAGACTGGAGGTGGTGTCTCCACTGACAAACTGCTGAACTGTTAGCAGTCACTCAATCTCTCCTCAGGCCCCTCTCTCCTCTCTGTCACCAGCCACGCGTGTTTGTACTCACGGGTGATTTACTGGGTTCCTGTGGTCATTCTAGTCCTGTCTTGTTTCGTTCCAGGTGGTCTCCTTTGGTATTCCTAGTTGATCCGGGAAAGGAGAGGAGAGGAGAGGAGAGAAAGCGATCTGCTGCTCGTAGCTCCGCCTCCGGAAGTCGAATCTCCTTTCTGCACTATTCTGAGTATTTCAACCTTCTATGCATTTGTGCATTGAGTCCTGCTAGAGACATGAGTTTAGGACATTTAGCCCAGATAAATCAGATGAGGGGTCCCTGCCTTCTTGGAAGTTATTCTCCACTTGGAAGAAACACACAAGCAAGTAAAACACACAGTGCACTGGATACTGGCAGAGGTCTTGCAGGAGAAATGAAGGAAGGAAGCCATTGTGGAAAATGAAACTTTGTTTCTTCCTTCCTTTCTGTTTACCTACTTACCTACCTGCCTTCCTTCCTTTGCTTCTTTTTCTATCATCGCTACGGATTTACTCTTCCAGGATGACTTTTAAAAATATTTTTATTCATTAATGAAAGAGAGAGACAAGGAACACAGAGACAGAAATCAGAGATTGCTCACTTCTGGCTTATGGTGGTGCTGGGGATTGAGCCTGAGACTTCAGAGCCTCAGGCATGAAAGTCTTTTTGCATAACTATTATGCTATTTCCCCATCCTTGGCTGACTTTTTTTTTTCCCTTCCAGATAGAAACAGAGAGGGAGAGAGAAAAAAAGAAGCTTCCTCCAATGCCATGGGGACCTGGCTAGAACCTGGGTCTTGCACATGGTAAAGCAGGTGCACTATTCAGGTGAGCTGTTCTGTTGGTCTAGAGGTGCAATTTAAAGTAAAACAATGAGCTGCTGAAGAGGTGGTTCAGCAACAGTGTGGGGCTTGCATGAGCAAGGTCTTGGGTTCAATCCCTGGCACCATATGTGACAGAGTGATGATTTGGTCTTTTGCTCTCTCTCTCTCTCTCTCTCAAAAATAAATAAATAAATCAATAAAATGATCTTTAAAAAATAAAGATGGTGTATTTGCCTCCTAAGGTTGCTACGATAAAGAATCTTTCAGTTGATATCTTTAAATGACACACGTTTCTTCCTTATACTTTGGACATTCGGAAATGCTTGTTTGCTGGGGGGGGAGGGGGGTCCAGAACCTTCACTTTCAACCTCCAAGAGAGGTAACTTTAGACATTCTAGCTATCTAGGTTTTGTTTCCAGGGGACTTGTGGCAGTGTCTAGGGATATTTTTCTTCTGTCTGGATAAAGACTTGGGGAAAGAAGGTGATAGCTGCTGGCATTAGTGGGTAAGGCCCCAAATGTTGCCACAGCACTGTATACAGATAAGCCCCGTAATTGAGAATCATCTGGTCCCAAATATGAGTGGTGCTGATACAGAGATGCACCAGTCTGTGAGATCAAGTTGTTCCCCAGTTGGTCCCAGTCTTGAGCCAGCTTTGTCTTGTGCCATATGCAGAGTCTTTGTATAAACCACAAGTAGACGATACTTGTTTTCCATGGAACAAGCTGGAGACCACAGCCACGCTGAGCATTTTGCATGCAAAGGGTCTGACTGTTCAAAACTGAAATTGCAGACCAAATACCCAAAGCAGTGTGTGTGTGTAGGGGGATCGAAACCTTCACTGTTTGGGTTCAAATTAGCAACTGGAATATTCTTGGCCCCAGTAAGAAAGGGAGGTGCTAGTCTCAGACAAGTCCATCTGTTGCAGCTGGGGGTGGGGGTGGGGTTGCTCTGAACCACTCCTTTCTGATCCCATCATGTGGAGTGGATGGGCAGAGACCAAAGTCATGCACAAGTAGGACTAGACTAAGGGGTAGCCGAGGCATCGTGGAGATGTGGTCCTGTGTGTTTGATCCCCAGGTGAGTTCCATAGCTTATGAGAGGAGTAAGCACCTAGATTCTTTCAATCTGGTGCTTAGAGTCCCTTGTGGTGACTTAAGTACAATTTAAAAGCCAGCTTCTTCTAGTCTGGGAAGTGGTGCAGTGGATGGGGCATAGAACTCTCAAGTGTGAGGTCCCAAGTTAGATATCTGGCATTGCATTGCCAGAGTGAAGCTCCAGTTTTCTCCCCAACCACCCCCATCCCCTCAGTAGGAAATAAAGAACTGCTTTAAGAAAAAAAAAAAATATATATATATATATATATATATATATATATATATATATATACATATATATATGTATATAGCCTGAGACTAGAACCCAGGTCCTTGCATATGGTAACATGTACACTCTACTAGGTGAGCCCTCTGCCAACCCTCCTGTTCATCAGTTCTCTTTCTTTTCTTTAGAGACAGAGAAAGAGATAGTGAAAGATAGCACACCAAAACTTCCTACAATTTGATTGGGGCTGGGCTTGAACCTGGCAAAGCAGCATATTATCCAAGTAACTGTTTCACCTGCCCATCAATTCTCTTACCATATTCCCTGCTCATCACATCAGCTCCATCCCCCCAAACCAGGTCTCTTCCCTTTCCGAAACCTCCACTGTCTTTTTTGTATATATATTTATTACTTTCTAATTTGCTTGGACATAGAGAAATAGAGAGGGAAGGAGGAAGAGAGAGAGATAGAAAGGGAGAGACCTGCAGCACCACTTCACTGCTCTTGAAGCTTCCTCCCTGGAGGTGGGGATTCCACCATGTCTTATGAAAATGTATAAATGTCGTGTGAATGTATGACTTCAAGGTGCCTATGGGCTGTGCAGAGTGAAAGCTAACCTTCCTGTGTTGGCCTCAAAACTTTGCAGTTGCTGTTCACACTGCTCAGAATGTTCTTCCTCCTAACAACTACATAGTCATTCTCTCTCCTCTTTCAGGAATCTGCTCAGATAATGCTTTCTCAGGAAGGCTCTCTGTGTCTTACAGCCTCTCTCTCAACTCCCCTGTGGCTTTTTAATAAGTTCTGGGCCACAGCGCATCCTTGTGGTGTGCTTCTGCTAGTACAGGAAGGGTGGTTTCAGCCAGAGGAGCTTACTACTTCCTCTCCACCTTGTGTGCTTAGCCTCCACCCCCATGAGGCTGTTCCACTGGGGAGAATCATGGGTTTCCCCCCTGGGTGCCTGATGCCAGTTCTCTAAATATGCTGTGCATTTTCAGCAAGTGGTGAACAGCTCAAGCCTTAGTCTTTTTTTTTTTTAAACCAGAGCACTGCTCAACTTTGGTTTATGGTGGTGTGGGGGATTGAACCTGGGACTTTGGAGATTCAAGTATGAAAGTCTCTTTGCATAACCATTATGATGTCTACCCCTGCCCTTCAGTCACCACCTTTGTGAATGAGAGTCAAAGTGCTAATGGAATTTGAGGAAAATGTCTCTCTCTTAGAATCTGCATGGGGGTCAAAACAGATCATCTTTCTCTGGGAAGCAAGAGGCAACAAGAATAAAGAGTAAGGGTCACTGCCAATGCCTATGTCCAGTGGAGAAGCAGTTACAGAAGCTAGAACTCCCACCTTCTGCACCCCAAAAAGAATTTTGATCCATATTCCCAGAGGGAGAGAAATATTAGGGGAAGATGACCAGAGGGCTCCAAACCCTAATTTCATAAGGACACAGAGAGAAAGGAAGAAAAAGGAAGGACATTCAGAAGTAATAATAGTTGCAGGTGTGACTTAGAAAGAAAGAGAAGGCAGTACCATAAAAAAGGGCAAGGATATATAAATATGGATATTTACAGAAATAATAGTCAACCCATGTCTGTGACTTTGGGAGAACTACTGCAGTTTCCATTGGAGGAAATGGGGACACATTGGTGGTGGGAATGGTGCAAAATTATATCACTGTTATCTCATAATTATGTAAATCAATATTTAATAACTAAAAACAAAAAAATGAATAAGGGTCACAGCAGCCCAAGAGGTAGTACAGTGGATAAAATGTTCACCTCTCAAGCATGAGGCTCTAAGCTTGATCCCCAGCATCACATTGCCAGAGTGATGCTGTTCCTCTCCCATTAATAAATGAATAAATAAACATCTTTTTAAAAAACTGCATAATTCCCAGAAACCAAGTAGATATGCCCAGAATGAAGCCCTTTAATATAAAGAATATTATGGTTTTATTTATTCAAGTTGGACTGGAAAGATAGTTCACCCAGTAGGGTGCATGCTTTGCCAAGCATCTGACTGATCCATGTTCAAACCCTGGTACCTCATGGGAGTCCCACAAACCCAGGGGAAACTTGAGTGCTATTCTCTCTCTCTCATTCTCCCTAAAAATTTAAAAGTGGTTCAGTTGCAGTGAAATTGCATGTGCACAAACCCCTCCATGCCACACACAGTTTTTTAAAAAAGAGTAACATGAAATTTACCATTTTAAGTGTGCGATTTAGTGGCCTTTAGTACATTTGCAGCCACTGTTATCACTATCTAGTTCCAGAACATTTTTTAAAATTTATTTATTTATTTATTTTAAAAAGGAGACTAACAAAACCGTAGGATAAGAAGGGTACAATTCCACACAATTCCCACCACCAGATCTCTATATCCCATCCCCTCCCCTGATAGCTTTCCCATTCTTTATCCTTCTGTGAGTATGGACCCAGGGTCATTGTGGGTTGCAGAAGGTGGAAGGTCTGGCTTCTGTAATCGCTTCCCTGCTGAACATGGGCGTTGACTGGTCGGTCCATACTCCCAGTCTGCCTCTCTCTTTCCCTAGTAGTGTGGGTCTCTGGGGAAGCGGAGCTCCAGGACATATTGGTGGGGTCGTCTGTCCAAGGAAATCCAGAACATTTTTTATGACCTGCTTTTTCTGCTTCCACCACCGTTTTTTTTTTTTTTTTTAATTTCCTTATTAGGGAATTAATGTTTTACATTAGACAGTAAATACAATAGTTTGTACATGCATAACATTTCTCAGGTTTCCATATAACAATACAACCCCCATTAGGCCCTCTGTCATCCTTTTTAGACCTGTATTCTCCCCTTCACCCAACCCAGAGTCTTTTGCTTTGGTAAATACACCAATTCCAGTTCAGGTTCTACTTGTGTATTCTCTTTTGATCTTGTTTTTCAGCTTCTGCCTGAGAGTGAGATCATCCCATACTCATCCTCCTGTTTCTGACTTATTCACTTAACATGAATTTTTCTTTTTTTTTAATATTTATTTTATTTATTTATTCCCTTTTGTTGCCCTTGTTGTTTTATTGTTGTAGTTATTATTGTTGTTGTCATTGTTGGATAGGACAGAGAGAAATGGAGAGAGGAGGGGAAGACAGAGAGGAGGAGAGAAAGATAAGACACCTGCAGACCTGCTTCACCGCCTGTGAAGCGACTCCCCTGCAGGTGGGGAGCCGGGTTTCAAACCGGGATCCTTATGCCGGTCCTTGTACTTTGCGCCACCTGCGCTTAACCCGCTGTGCTACAGCCCGACTCCCTTTTCTTTTTTTTTTTTTAATATTTATTTATTCCCTTTTGTTGCCCTAATTATTTTATTGTTGTCGTCGTGGTTGGATAGGACAGGGAGAAATGGAGAGAGGAGGGGCAGACAGAGAGGGAGAGAAAGATGGACACCTGCAGACCTGCTTCACCTCCCGTGAAGCGACTCCCCTGTAGGTGGGGAGCCAGGGCTTGAACCGGGATCCTTCCGCCAATCCTTGCGTTTTGCGCCACGTGCGCTTAACCCGCTGTGCTACCACCCGATTCCCAACATGAATTTTTCAAGGTCCATCCAAGATTGGCTGAAAACGGTGAAGTCACCGTTTTTATTAGCTGAGTAGTATTCCATTGTGTATATATACCACAACTTGCTCAGCCACTCATCTGTTGTTGGACACCTGGGTTACTTCCAGGTCTTGGCTATTACAAATTGTGCTGCCAAGAACATATGTGTACACAGATCTTTTTGGATGGATGTGTTGGGTTCCTTAGGATATATCCCCAGGAGAGGAATTGTAGGATCAGAGGGTAGGTCCATTTCTAGCCTTCTGAGAGTTCTCCAGACTGTTCTCCACAGAGGCTGGACCCATTTACATTCCCACCAGCAGTGCAGGCGGGTTCCTTTGACCCCACACCCTCTCCAGCATTTGCTGCTGCTACCTTTTCTGATGTATGACATTCTCACAGGAGTGAAGTGGTATCTCATTGTTGTCTTTATCTGACAATCAAAGACTTGGAGCATTTTTTCATGTGTTTCTCAGCCTTTTGGATCTCTTCTGTGGTGAATATTCTGTCCATGTTCCTCTCCCCATTTTTGGATGGGTTTATTTGTTTTCTTGTTGTTGAGTTTGGCAAGCTCTTTATATATTTTGGTTATTAGCCTCTTGTCTGATGTATGTCATGTAAAGATCCTCTCTAATTCTATGAGGGGGTCTCTTGGTTTGCATATTGGTTTCGTTTGCTGTGCAGAAGCTTTTCAATTTGATGTAGTCCCATAGGTGTTTGCTTGCTTTAGTCTTCTTTGTAATTGGATTCATTTCATTGAAGATGTCTTTAAAATTTATGTAGAAAAAAGTTCTGCCAATATTTTCCTCTAAGTATCTGATAGTTTCTGGTCTAACATTCAGGTCCTTGATCCACTTGGAATTTACCTTTGTATTTTGTGAAATATAGTGGATCAGTTTCATTCTTCTGATTTTGTTCACTGTTTCAAAGAACCAACATTTACTTTCATTGATCTTTTGTATGGTTTTCTTATTTTCTTTTTATTTATTTATTTAATTAATTTCCCTTTTGTTGTCCTTGTTCTTTTATTGTTGTAGTTATTATTGTTGTTATTATTGATTTAGTCATTGTTGGATAGAACAGAGAGAAATGGAGACAGGAGAGGAAAACAGAGAGGGGGAGAGAAAGATAGACACCGGTAGACCTACTTCACCACCTGTGAAGTGACCCGCCTGCAGGTGGGGAGCCAGGGACTCGAACTGGGATTCTTACGCTGGTCCTTGCACTTCATGCCATGTGCGTTTAACCCACTGCGCTACCGCCCAACTCCCTTGTTTTCTTATTTTCAATGCTACTTACTTCTGCCTTAACTTTAGTTATTTCTGTCCTTCTGGTTGCTTTAGGGTTCTCCTCCTCCTCCTCTTCTTCTTCTTCTCCTCCTCCTTCTCCTTCTTCTTCTTCTTCATCTTTAAGATGTGCAATCAGGAGGTGCTTTTTCTTGTGTCCTAATGTGTGCTTGTATGGCTATGAACTTCCCTCTCAGTACTGCCTTAGCTGTGTCCCAAATATTTTGATAGCTTGTGTCTTCATTTTCATTGAACTCTTGAAACATTTTGATTTCTTTCTTTATTTCCTCTTTGACCCAGTAGTTGTTAAGTAGTGTACTGTTGAGCTTCCACCACATTTTGGGACTATCAACTTTTGTTGATTGTTAAGCATTAGTTTCATTCCACTGTGGTCTGAGAAGATGCTTGGGATGATTTTAATGCTCTTGAATTTGCTGATGCTATCTTTCTGGCCTAACATATGGTCTATCTTTGAGAATAACCCATGTGGACTTGAGTAGAATGTGTATTCCAGTTTTTTGGGATGAATGACTCTGAAAATGAACAATAGTTCCAGTTTATCTATCTCTTCATTTAGCTCCCTCATGTCTTTATTGATTTTCTGCCTGGATGATCTGTCAAGTTGAGAGAGTGGGGTGTTGAAGTCCCCTACTATGATTGTGTTACTGTTAATATATTGCTGTAACTCTTTCAGTAGATGTTTGATGTATTTAGATGGCTTCTCATTGGGTGCATAGATGTTAATAACTGTTAAGTCCTCTTGACTGACTGACACTCTGAGCATTAAGTAGTGTCCATCCCTATCTTTAAAAAATTTTTTTATTTTAAAGTCTATCGTGTCAGATATGAGAATGGCTGTTCCTGCACTTTTTTGTGAGCCATTGGCTTGTATGATAGTTTTCCATCCTTTCACTTTGAGTCTGTGTTTGTCTTGTTGAGTTAGGTGGGTTTCCTGTAGACAGCATATTGTTGGGTTGTGTTTTCTGATCCACCTTCCTACTCTGTGCCTTTTAATAGGTGAATTCAGCCACTGACATTTATTGATATGAAAGATTGAAGGTATTTTAGCGCCATTCTTGTAGATTTTCTGAGTGTTCTGATAGATGGCGTATTTATGGTGGTCTGACTGTTTATAGGAGAACTTTCATAACTTCTTTCACGGCAGGCTAGGTGATAGTTGACTCTTTCAACTGTTGCTTGTCTGAGAAGGTTTGTAAGCCTCCATCTAGTCTGAATGACAGTGTAGCAAGATACAGTATTCTTGGTTGAAAGCCTTTCTCATTGAGCACTGGATAGATATTTTGCCATTGTCTTCTGGCCTGTAGTGTGTGGAGAAGTCTGCTGCTAATCTTATGGGTTTTCCTCTGTAGGTGACTCTCTTGCAGCCTTCAGGATGCTTTCTTTATCCTTATTCTTTTCCATTCTAAATATGATGTGTCTTGGTGTCTTTAAGTCTGGGTTAGTTCCATTTGGGACCCTCTGGGCTTGTTGAACCTTTATGTCTTTTATGTTGTGTGGACTAGAGAAGTTCTCAGCTATTATGTCCTAAAGAATGCTTTCTTCTCCTGCCTCTCTTTCTTCCTCTGGTAAGCAAATAATGCATATATTGGGGGTCAGGCGGTAGTGCAGCAGGTTAAATGCATGTGGTGCAAAGCGCAAGAACCTATGTACAGATCCCAGATTGAGCCCCTGGCTCCCCACTTGCAGGGGAGTTGCTTCACAGGCGGTGAAGCTGGTCTGCAGGTGTGTATCTTTCTCTCTTCCCTCTCTGTCTTCCTTTCCTCTCTCCATTTCTCTCTGTCTTATCCAACAATGATGACATCAATAACAACAACAACAATGACTACAATAACAAGGGCAACAAAAAGCAAATAAATAAATAATGCATATATTATTTCTTTTGAAGTCATCCCATAGATCTTTGTTGTTGTTTTCAGTATCTCTTAATCTCTTTTTGAGATCTCTTACTTCTTTTTTAGTTGTCTCTAATTCATCCTCCATCTTGCTAATTCTGTCTTCAGCCTCGTTGATTATATTCTCTTTCCCCTCTACTGTTTTCTGGAGTTCATCTATTTTGTCACCCTGTTCTGATACTGTTTTAGCTTGTTCAGCTAGTTGTGTTCTTAGCTCAGCTATTTCAGTTTTCAGCTCTCTAATAACCTTGAGATAATTATGTTTTCTTCCAGAGTCTCATTTGTTGTTTCTGCATTTCAGATGACAATTCTTTCAAACTCTTTACTCACTCCTTAATTATTTTTAACTAGTGTTTGGATGTTGACCTCATTATTTTGTGCTTCAACCTTTGGGGGGCTTTTAGTTGGACTCTTGTCCTGGTTCATTTCTCCAATATTTCTTCTTGTTGGTTTAACCATTCTATATAGTATGTTATGAGGTCCCTCTCTCAGTACTTTTCAAATTACTGATCATTCTTGCCTGGATTGACTTGTGTCTAAGTAAGGTAATTAAAGGGTTCACTGTTGTGGAAATTGACAGTTGTTTCACTATTATTTTAATCCCTGAGTTGGCATACAGTGGCTTAAAAACCCCTTTTTTATTTTTCTTCCCTGTAGGCTATGGGAGCCTGAGTGCTTTTAAACTCTAAGTAGGCTTCTTAGCTTAATCACTGACTCCTGACCAAGAGATAAAGTAGGGTGGGGGAGAGATAATACAGTGGTTATGCAAAGAGACTCTCATAGCCCCACCACTAGGCCACCAAGGTATAGATTTTCTCCTGAGTTTCCTAATTATTTCTCTGTCCCCTGGTGTTAGCACAGGGCCTCCCCCCTGTTGCTCCAGATTCTGAGGGCAGTAGTAATGGAAACTCACAGCTGCATTTGGTGAATCTTTGGGGAGTCCTCTGCTCCCTTCAGCTGTCTTTTTGTTGGTGAAACAGGCTGGAGGTATTGTCTCAACTGATAAACTGCTGGACTGTTACCATCCACTTAATCTCTCCCTAGTCTCCTCTCTATCCATGAGCCACAGGTGTTTGCACTCACCAGTGATTTGGTGCATTCCTGAAGTCTTCTAGTTCTGTCTTGTTGTGGTCCCAGGTGGTCTCCTTTGGTATTCCTAGTTGACCTGGGAGGGGAGAGGAGAGAAACCCAGCTTCTGCTGCTCCATAGCCCCACCTCCAGAAGTCCCACCACCTGTTTTTAATTGATTGATTAATTTATGAGACAAAGACAGGGAGGGAACCAGAGCATGACTCTGACACATGTGGCTCCAGGGATAGAACTCAGGGAGCCATGCCTCCATGTCCACCACTCTAGCTACAATCCATCACCTATTTTGAATATTTCATAAAGATGAGATCATACAGGGCCTTGGAAATAGTATGTAGACTACACCTGCACAAGGCTGTGTGTTCTGATCCCAATGACCATTTTTTCCCTTTTTTCCTTCTCTTTTATTTGATAGGACAGAGAAATCTGTCCTATCAAAAAAAGGGGAGAGGGGAAGAAACAGAGACACCTGCAGCACTGTTTCAACCACTTGAGACTTTCTTCCTATAGGTGGGGATTGGAGATTTTGTGTTCTTGCACATGGTACTTTGTACTTTTTAAATAAATAATTAATTTTTATATTTATTTATTCCCTTTTGTTACCCTTGTTTTATTGTTGTAGTTATTGTTGTTGTTGCCATTGTTGGATAGGACAGAGAGAAATGGAGAGAGGAGGGGCAGACAGAGAGGGGGAGAGAAAGAGAGACACCTGCAAACCTGCTTCAATGCTTGTGAAGCGACTCCCCTGCAGGTGGGGAGCCGGGGTCTCTAACCACGTTCCTTACATAGTTCCTTGCGCTTTGAGTCACCTGCGCTTAACTCGCTACCCGACTCCCAGTAGTTTGTACATTTTAAATAATTTTTTTTCTTTTTTTATATTCTGGGTCACCAAACACGTTTTAGGATACATTTTTTTCTTGAAGGAGGGGAAGAGGAAAAGGAGGAGGAGAAGGATTGAGGTAAGAATTGCACTGGGGGGGCCGGGCGGTAGCACAGTGGGTTAAGCGGACATAACGCAAAGCACCAGGACCGGTGTAAGGATCGGGCGTGAGCCACCAGCACCACCTGCAGGGGGGGTCGTTTCACAGGCGGTGAAGCAGGTTTGCAGGTGTCTGTCTTTCTCTCCCCCTCTGTGTCTTCCCCTCCTCTCTCCATTTCTCTCTGTTCTATTTAACAACGACGACAACAATAACAACAACAATAATAACTACAACAACAATAAAATTAAAGAAAACAACAAGGGCAACAAAAGGGGAAGTAAATAAATAAATATTTTAAAAAATTAAAAAAAGAAAAGAAACTCCCCCAAAGTCTAGAAGTTAAGCAGCATCCCTTTTGAATACCACATAAGTCATTAAAAAAATTAAGAATTCCTGAATATCACCAAAATTGAAGAAACCAGTTATCAGACCCTGTAGGACACAGCAAAAGCAGTCTTGAGAGGGATGTTTATAGCAACACAGGCCCAAATTAATGAATAGGAGAAATTACCAATAAACCATCTAACTGGCCAACTAAGCCAACTAGGAACAGTGCAACAAAGATATCTAAAGGTCAGCAGGAGACAGGAAATAGTAAAAATCAAAGCAGAAAGCAACAAAATAGAAAACAAGAAGACCATTAAGAAGATTAATGAAACCAAAAGTTGGCTCTTTAGAAGGATAAATAAAATAGATAAACCACTAACTACATTCATTAAGAGAAAAAGAGAGAAAGCTATGGCAAAATCACTCAGAAATGAAAGAGGAGATATTACAACAGATGAAGCAGAGATAAAAAGGTCATGTAAAACTATTATGACATCTATATGGAAATAAATGTTAACACTTAGAAGAAATAGACACATTCTGAGAGTCATACCAACAGCCAGCCTTGACACAAGAATAGAATTGGAGCTCTGGGGGTGGGCATTGTGTAGAAATGTACCCATCTTATCCTATGGTCTTGTCAATATTTCCATTTAAAAAAATCTAAAAGAAGAATAATTAAGTAAACTTAACAGGCCAATCACTACTGCAGAAATTGAAACAGTAATCAAAACTCCAGGTCCAGGTGGCTATATTAATGAATTTTTAAAAAGTATTTATGTATTTATTCCTTTCTGTTGCCCTTGTTGTTTTATTGTTATAGTTATTATTGTTGTTGTTATGGATTTCGTTGTTGTTGGATAGGACAGAGAGGAATGGAGAGAGGAGGGGAAGACAGAGAGGGGGAGAGAAAAAGAGACACCTGCAGACCTGCTTCACCACTTGTGAAGCGACTCCCTGCAAGTGGGGAGCTGGGGGCTCGAAGCAGGATCCAGTGCTCGAGCCAGTCCTTGTGCTTTGCACCATGTGCGCTTAACCCACTGTGCTACCACCCAACTCCCAACTAATGAATTTTATAAAACATTCAAAGAATAACTAATATCCATTCTCCTCAAACTCTTCCAGAATATAGAAGAGGGAATACTCCTAAATGCATTCTATGAGGCTAACATCACCCTGATCCCTAAAGCAGAAAAGACTCCACCAAAAAAAAAAAAAGAAAGAAAGAAAGAAAGAAAACTATAGACCTATATCCCCGAAAAACATTGATACAAATATCCTCAACAAAATCTTGACTAATCAAATCCAACAATATATTAAGAGAATAATCCATCAAGTTCAAATGGGATTCATCCCTGGGAAACAGGGATGGTTCAACATCTGTAAGTCAATTAATGTAGTCCACCATATCAACAAAAAGAAAGATAAAAATCACCTGACCTTATTATTTGATGCAAAAAAGCTTTTGATAAGTTCCAACACCCATTTATCATAAAGGCCCTCAATAAATTGAGAGTGGAGGGGTGAGTGGAGGGGTACACCCAGTTAAGCGCACATATTACCATGTGCAAGGACCTGGGTTTGAGCCTCAGCTTCCCACCTACAAGGGTAGAAGTGGTAAAGCAGGTTTGTATATGTCTTTCTCTCTCCTTTTCTTTTTTAAAAAAATTTTTTTAAATCTTTATTTATTTGATAGAGACAACCAGAAATTCAGAGACAGGGGAGATAGAGAGAGGAGACAGAGAGACACCTGCAGCAATTCTTCACCACTTGTGAAGCTTTCCCCATGCAGGTGGGGACCAGGGGCTTGAACCACTATAACATGTGCACTCAACCAGGTGCACCACCACCCAGCCTCCTCTTGCTCCCATTCTATCTCCTTCTCCCTTTCAATTTCTCTCTGTCCTATCAAGAATATAAGGGAGAAGGGGGGCATCACGGGAGTGGTGGTTCATTAGTGCCGGCACCAGGCCCCACAGGTGCTGGCACCAATAACCCTGGTGGCAACAAAAAAATAAAAATACATGGTGACCAGGCAGTAATGCACCAGGTTAAGCGCACATAGTGCAAAGCGCAATGATCTCCATTTGAGCCCCTGGCTCCCCACCTGCAGGGAGGTCTCTTCACGGGCAGTGAAACAGGTCTGCAGGTATCTGTCTTTCTCTCCCCCTCTCTGTCTTCCCCTCCTCTCTCCATTTCTCTCTGTCCTATCGAACAACAACAACAGCAGCAATAATAATAACAGCAACAAATACAACAACAATGGGGAAAAGATGGGCTCCAGGAGCAGCGGATTCGAATTGCCACGAAGCCCCAGTGATAACCCTGGAGGCAAAAAATAAATAAATATTTTTTTTTAGAAAGAAAATAAATTGGCAGTGGAAGGAAAATTCCTCACCATAATAAAGGCTATATATGGCAACATCGTGCTCAATGGGGAAAAGTTGAAAGCTTTCCCTCTAAAATCAGAAGCTAAGCAAGGTTGTCCACCTTTACCACTTTTTTTCCTCCAGGGTTATTGCTGAGGCTTAGTGCCTGCACTACTAATCCACTGCTCCTGGAGGCCATTTTCCCCATTTTTTTTTTTGTTGTTGCCCTTGTTGTTACCCTTGTTGTTGTCATTATTATCACTGTTGTCATTGCTATTGTCATTGCTGTTGTTGGATAGGACAGAGAGAAATCAAGAGAGGAGGGGGAGATAGAGAGGGAATGAGAAAGGTGGAGGACCCCAAAAACTCTGCCCAAAAAACTGCTGGAAATCACCAAGAAATTCAGTAAAGTAGCAGGTTACAAAATCAGTACTCAAAAATCTCTGGCATTTCTTTGTACAAAAGATGGACAAAAAGAAAGGGAATTCAAGGAAGCGATCCCATTAACAATTTAATCCAAAAGGATAAAATACCTAGGAATAAATCTATTTTAAAATCTTTTATTTGCAGGCATTAATGTGTATTTTATAAGAGAGGAAGGGGGGAGTTGGGCAGTAGCTCAGCAGATTAAGCGCATGTGGCGCAAAGCGCAAGGACCGGCATAAGAATCCTGGTTCAAGACCCAGACTTCCCACCTGCAGGGGAGTTGCTTCACAGGTGGTGAAGCAGGTCTGCAGGTGTCTGTCTTTATCTCCCCCCCTCTGTCTTCCCCTCTTCTCTCCATTTCCCTCTGTCCTATCCAACAACAACGACATCAATAATAACTACAACAACAATAAAAAAAGAAAGAGGGTTATAACCTGTGTGTCAGTGTGTGTTTGTGTGCACATGCACTACATTCTTTTCACTCAGAAAAGCTTATCAGAATTAACATCGATTAAAGCAGTGTTTGCATATGATTCAGTATCCTTTTAAGTCTTGTGGGACTATGGTCTAATGTGTGTTTATAGTCTAGAGACTTCTATTTCATAAGAATTTGTACTAAAATCTTGAATAAAAATTCAGATTTTCTGACTGAAGAAGTAAGTTTGCAATGAAGATCTGTTTAAGCAAACTAGCCAAACTTTACTCCTAAAACAGTTCTTTCATATAGCAGAGCTTGGTTACTTGTTGGTTTGTTTGATTTTTTTAAAGTTATTTATTTATTTATTGATGTTGTTAGATAGGACAGAGAGAAATGGAGAGAGGAGGAGAAGACAGAAGGGGGAGAGAAAGAGAGACACCTGCAGACCTGCTTTACCGCCTGTGAAGTGACTCCTCTGCAGGTGGGGAGCAGGGGCTTGAACTGGGATCCTTAGACTAGTCCTTGCGCTTCGTACCACATGTACTTAACCCACTGTGCTATTGCTCAACTCCCTGATTTGGTTTTTTTGCAACATCTTTTTTAAGTTTTTATTTATAAAATGGAAACACTAACAAGACCATAGGATAAGAGGGGCACAGTTCCACACAATTCCCTTCCCTGATAGTTTTCCTATTCTTTATCCCTCTGGGAGTATGGACCCAGATCATTATGTTGTGCAGAAGGTGGAAGGTCTGGCTTCTGTACTTGCTTCCCCGCTGAACATGAGCATTGGCATCGATTCATACTCCCAGCCTGCCTCTTCTTTCCCTAGTGGGGCAGTGCTCTGGGTAGGTGGGGTTCCAGGACACATTGGTGGGTTGTCTGCCCTGGGAAGTCTGGTTGGCATCATGGTAGCATCTGGAACCTGGTGGCTAAAAAAGAGTTAAGATAGAAAGCAGAGCAAATTGTTGACTACCTAGGAATAAATCTAACAAAGGAGGTGCAGGACCTTTTGAACAAAAAACTGTAAGACACTGTTAAAAAGAAATAGAGGATGACACCAAGAAATGAAAGAACATCTCCTATTCATGGATTGGAAGAATAAACATCATTGAAATGGCAGTCGTACCAAAAGGAATCTATAGATTCAATATAATCCCTATTAAAATCCTGATGACATATTTCAAGGAAATTGAGCGACTTATCCAAAAATTCATGTGAAACTATATTAAACCATGAATAGCAAAAGCTCTCCTGACGAAAAAGAGAAATGGAGGCATCACAATTTCTGATTCAGTTATATTACAAAGCATTAGCAATTAAAACAATATGGTATTGGAACAAAAATGGACATATGGACCAATAGAATAGGATCCTAGAACTAAACCCACACGTGTAGGCACATTATATTTGATAAAGGGGTCAAAACTGCCCAATGGGGAAAAAAAAAGGGGTGCTGAGTGAATTGGATAACCACATGCAGAAAAATGAAACTAGACCACCACCTAACACCATGCACCAAAATTAACTCAGTGGATCAAAGACCTGGATATTAGGCCTGAAGCTTCAAAATACATAGAAGAGGGAGACAGGTGGTTGCACAGTGGGTTAAGCACACATGGCGTAAAACTCAAAGACCGGCGCAAGGATCCCAGTTCTTGCCCCCGGCTCCCCACGTGCAGGGAGGTCACTTCACAAGCAGTGAAGCAGGTCTGCAGGTGTCTCTCTTTCTCTTCCCCTTTCTGTCTTCCCCTTCTCTCTCCATTTTTCTCTGTCCTATCCAACAACAATGACAGCAGTAATAACAACAGTGATAAACAACCGGGGCAACAAAAGTGAAAAAGTAGCCTCCAGGAGCAGTGGACTCATGGTGCAGGCATCAAGCCCCCAGCAATAACCCTGGAGGCAGAAAAAAATGCATAGAAGAATACATTGGTGAATACATTGGTGAAATATAGGATCTTAACATTAAAGATGCATTTGGAGACATGGGTAAGGGAAATGAACAAATGAGGCTATATCAAATTAAAAAGCTTCTACACATCAAAAGAAATTTTCATAAGGATAAACAGGAAACCCAGCAAATGGGAAAAGATATTTGCACACAGGCCTGGTGGTTGCAACCCGGTTAAGCACACATAGTACTAAGTGCAAGGACCCATGCAAGGATCCAGGTTGGAGCCCCTACTCCCTACCTGCAGGAAGGATGCTTCACAAGCAGTGAAACAGGTCTGAAGGTATCTATCTTTTGCTCTCCTTCTCTCCCTCCCTCTCTCCTCTTAATTTCTCTCTGTCAGATTCAGTAAAATGGAAAAAATGGCTTCCAGGTGTAGTGGATTCGTAGTGACAGCACTGAGCCCCAGCAATAATGCTGGAGGCAAAAAAAAAAAAAATATATATATATATATATATATATATATATATATATATATATATATATATTTACACACTCCACTTCTGACAAGTGATTGGTATCAAACATCTATAAAGAACCCAGAAAGCTCAACAAAAAGAAAAACAATAATCGGGGGCCCGGCAGTAGCACACCAAGTTAAATATAAATCACAGAGACTGGTGCAAGGATCCCAGTTCAAGTCCCCAACTCCCTACCTGCAGGGAGTTCATAAGTGGTGAAGCAGGTCTGCAGGTGTATATCTTTCTCTCTCCCTCTCTCAACTTCTCTCTGTCCTGTCCTACAAAAAAAAAATGGAAAAAAATGGTCTCCAGAAGCAGTGGATTTGTACTGCCAGCACTGAGCCCCAGCAATAACATATATATATATATATATATATATATATATATATATATATATATATATATATGAAAAAGAACAATTCAGTTAAAAACTGGGCAGAAGATATGAATAGATGGTTCTCTAAAGAAGAGATATATATGGCCCACAGACATATGTGGAAATCCTTCAATTCACTCATCATTAGAGAAATGCAAATTAAAACCACATTGCAATTCCACCTCACACCTGTGAGCATGGGCTCTATTAATAAAACAAGAGAAGATAAGTGTTGGAGAGGACGTGGAGAGAGCGGAACTCTACTACAGTGCTGGTGGGAGTGCAAATTGGTGTAGTTATGAAGAACAGTATGGAGAATCTTTAAATAAATGCAAATGGAAATACCTTATGATCAAGAAATTCCACTACTAGACATATACCCAAAAGGTATAATAACACTGATTCAAAGGATTATATGTACCCCATGTTCACAGCAGCTTCATTCACAATAGCAAAAACTTGGAAACAGCCAAAATGCCCTTTGACAGATGACTGGATAAAAAAGTTATGGGGTTTACAGTTAGCAATATTTATATACTTTTCCCATATTTGAGAGCTACTCTCTTCCCTGATCCAGCTTTCTAGTCCTTTTGCCAACTATGACACTATTTTCCCAGACAATAACCTGGGTCCACCTGCATATTAAATGTCAAACTCAGGCAAAAACTAGTAGTCATGGGCCCTCTGGAAAACACCTAAAATAGACTTACTAGCTTTTTCTAAAACAGAGACCCCAAATCTTCATCTGCAGTACTCTTGTCTTTAGGTTCCTGATTAGTCAACAATTTGTTCTGCTTTATATCTTAATTCTTTTTCTGCCACCAGGTTCCAGGTGATACCATATACCAACCGGACTTCCCAGGGCAAACAACCCCACCAATATGTCCTGGAACCCCACCTCCCCAGAACCCTGTCCCACTAGGGAAAGAGGGAGACAGGCTGGGAGTATGGACCAACCTGCCAATGCCCATGTTCAGCAAGGAAGCAATTACACCTTCTACACCACATAATGATCTGGGTCCATTCTCCCAGAGGAATAAAGGATAGGAAAGCTTCCAATGGAGGGGATATGGAACTCTGGTGGTGGGAATTGTGTGGAATTTTACCCCTCTTATCCTATGGTCTTGTCAATATTTCCATTTTATAAATTAAAAAATTATGGGACATATGCTCAATGGAGTATTATTCAGCAATAAAAAAGATGATATTGTGTCCTTTGGGATAAGGTGATGGAATTGAAGAGGATTATGCTTAGTGAAGTGAGTAAGGAGGTAAAGGACAGAATGATTTCACTCATATGCAGAATATAGAGAGTTGAACATGACTATGAAAAAAATGTCAACCTATATCTAAGACTGTGAGAACTATAATAGTTATCTACGGGAGTGGGGTTGGGGACACTGACCTTTGGTGATGCAAGTGGTAAAACAATGACTATACTGTAAACCATTACTCAATAAAGCTCTAAAGTTAAAGAAAAATCAGATAGTAGACCCAAGACTATAAAAGACACAGATGAAAACATATATGAGACAATTGTGGACCTTAACATAAAAAAATATACTTGGCTCTGACACCATCTTACCAAACAATGCTTTTGTCCATTTGCATGTTATCTATCAGGCACAGGCAAAAGTTACTAAAGTCGTGGACCCCTTGGAACATGCCTAAAATAGACTTCCTAGCTTCTTCCCACATGAAGACTCCTAATTTCATCTGCTGTATTCCTTCCTTTGGATTCCTGTTTATTAAACAATTTGTCTTGCTTTATATCTTACCACACTTTAGCCACCAACTTGGTATGATTCCATCCTGACTTCCCTGGTCAGACCACCTCACCAGTGTGTCCCAGAAACTCACCTCTCCAGAGCCCTGCCCCACTAGAGAAAGATAGAAAACAGGCGAGGGGTATGGATCAACCTGCCAATGTCCATGTCCAGCAGGAAAGCAATTACAGAAGCTAGATCTTCCACTTTCTGCACCCTATAAAGAATTTTGGTCCATACTACCAGAGAGATAAACAATAGGGAAGCTTCCAATGGAAGGGGTGGTACACAGAACTCTGGTAGTGGGAATTGTATAGAATTGTACCCGTGTTATTTTACAATCTTGTTAATCATTATTAAATCATTACAAAAAACTTTAAAAATATATACTTCTCAACCACCTGGGCTAGGGAAACTAAAGAAAGAATAAAGAAATGGGATTAACAACAAGTTAAAAAGCTTCTACATGGAAGTCAGGTGGTAGCGCAGCGGGTTAAGTGTATGTGGCACGAAGCACAAGGACTGGCTTAAGGATCCCAGTTTGAGCCCCCTGTTTGAGCCCCCGGCTTCCCACCTGCAGGGGAGTCGCTTCACAAGCAGTGAAGCAGGTCTGCAGGTATCTATCTTTCTCTCCCCCCCCTCTGTCTTCCCTCCTCTCTCCATTTCTCTCTGTCCTATCCAACAACATCAATAACAACAATAATAACTACAACAACAATTAAAAAAAAACCAAGGGCAACAAAAGGGAAAATAAATAAATAAATAAATAAAATTTTTTTAAAAGCTTCTACACATTGAAAGAATCCTCCACAAAGATAGGAAGGCAACCAAGCAACTGGGAGAAGATCACACATCACACATCTGACAGGGGATTGGTACTGAAATCATAAAGCTCCAAAAAAAAAAAAAAAAAGTTAACAAAAGGTCTCTAAAGAAATCATTTGGATAGCTCATAGGTTTGTGAAAAATTTCTCCACACTGCCTATCACTAGGGAGTTGCAATTTAAGTCCTCAAGCCGGTGAAACTGGCCCACATCAACAAAACAGGAGATGGCAGGTGTTGGCAAGGATGTGCACACTGGTGCAGCACTTATGGAAAACAGTATCGAGACTCTTTAAGCAAATAATATCTTATAACTCAGCAATACCACTCCTGGGCATATCCAAAGGACATGAAAATACTAATTTGAAAGAATGTCTGCACTCTTATGTTCACAGCTGCATTATTTACAATATCAAAAACATGGAAGCAAGGGGCAGGAAAAGTAGCATAATGGTATACAAAGAGACTCTGATATCTGAGACTTCAAAGTCCCAGGTTCAGTTGCTTGTATTACCTACCATATACCAAAGTTGAACAGTGCTTTGGTAAAATAAATGAATTAATAATAATAAAAAGATCTTCAAAGATATGGAAGCAACCTAGTTGCTCAGCAGATGACTGGATAAAGAGGTTATGGGAGGGGCCAGATGATGGTGTACTTAGTTGAGCACACATGTTACACACCTAGTTCCCACCTGTAGGGAGAAAACTTCATGAGTGGTGAAGCCATGCTGTAGAAGTCCTTCTCTATCTCCCCTTTCTGCTGGATTTCTGTCTCTATCCAAGAAATACATTTTTTTTAAATGAAATAAAGAGGTTACGGAAATATATATTCAATGGAATATTACTCTGCAATCAAGAAGTTGAGATTGCATCATTTGGAATAAAACGGATGGGAAAACAACCTGAATGGCTGCCTTCCCTCCCCACGTGTTCTTCCCACACCCCACGGTGAGGAGCCTTTCCCACTGGTCACCAGCAGGTGGTGCCACCGGCCTATGATCTGGCCTATCTCCCCACCCTGAAGGGAGGGGAGGGGACACTGGGTGGCTGGTCTGAGCCTGGCTGCTATTGTGGTGGGCGGCACCAGTAGCCCTTCCTTCTTTGGCTCCTACCAAAGACTGGTTGTGGACTGAGCTGCTCTCTGAGCCTCCAGAGAGGATGGGAGGGAAGCCTCCATTCTTCCTTCCTTGGGAGGCTTCAAAGAGCTGCGGCAGGGGCTGCAGCATGGCCCTGGATTCCAACCCCAGCTCCACACATTGCGGGGTGTTCCTGCTTCTCTCTCTGCCTCTTCCCCTGTCTTATGTGAAATTCTACCTTATGTCTTACTGATTTATTTAGTGAAAATAGTTTCATATGTGACTGTAAATCTCTAGTTCCCTTTCTGGTCCCTCATATGTTTTATGTAATAAGTCTCATGGGCAGGGGAGACAGACTCTAATGCCTGAGGCTCTGAGGTCCCAGGTTCAGTCTCCATCACCATCATAAGTCAGAGCTGAGCAGTGCTCTGGTAATAAATAAATAAATAAATAATAAATGTAAATAGCCTCAAAAAATAGATAATGGCCTGCATTTGCAATCAGTGAGATGGCTCAGTGGTGGAGTACAGGCCTTATATCTGTGGGGTACTGGATTCAATGCTGGTACTGCATACAACTCAGTGATGTGCTGGCTTTACAACTCTTGGTAAATAAATGAATCTTCAGGGAGTCTGGTGTAGTGCAACTGGTTAAGTGCAGGTGGCGCGAAGCTCAAGGACTGGCATAAGGATCCCAGTTCAAGCCCCCTGCTCCCCACCTTCAGGGGGGTCGCTTCACTGGCAGTGAAGCAGGTCTGCAGGTGTCTATCTTTCTCTCCCCCCTCTGTCTTCCCCTCTTCTCCCCATTTCTCTCTGTCCTATCTAACAATAATGTCATCAACAACAACAACAAAAATAACTACAACAATAAAAAGGGCAACAAAAGGGAAAACAAATAAATATTAAATAAATAAATAAATCTTCAGAATAAAGAAAACCAAAAACCCTATTAGGGTCCAGCAAATAGCTCACCTGGGAGGGTATTTGCTCTGCCATGTGAATGATGTAGGTTCAAGCCTGGCCCCACACCACACTGGGAGAAACCTGGGCTATAGTGTCTATCTCTCTGCCTCTCTGTCTCTATGAAGGAAAGAAAGAGAAAAAAGGAAGGAAGAAAGAGAGAGAAAGAAAGCTTTATCACCATACTGAAAAGAATGCTTTTCATTTGCAAAACTCTAGCTCCTCCTATCCCCACCCATGGCACACCACGATACTCTCTATCTCTATAGATTTGACTCTAGCTAGGTACGTCACATGAGAACTACAATCTTCGTCCTCACTTAAAACACTGTCCTCTAGATTTATCTATGTCAGAGCACATGTTGAGCTTTCCTTCCATTTTCATGGGAGAATAGTATTCCACTGTAGATATATGTTATCTTTTGTTTATCTATGCATTTACTAGTAGGCACTCAGTTTACTTGCACTTCTGGACCAGTATGAATAATGCTAGAGTGAACATGGACATATGACAAGCTCTTTGAGACCCTACTTACAATAGTTTTGATAGAGCTTCATTAATGAGGTTGCTGGAACATATACTTAATTTTTGAGGGGCCACTGAATAGCTTTTCATGAAAACTGCACTATTTTACATCTCCACCAGCAGCACACAAGGGATCCCATTTCTCTATAACCCTGCCAAGACTGTTCTTTTCTTTCTTTTTTAAATATTATTTTATATGTTTAATTATATATACATATATCAAAACATGATTCCAGTACATGTGAGAGACACCAAGAATTGAACTGGGACTCTCGGTTATGCAAGTACCTCACTCTGCCAGTTAGGCTGTTTCCCAGGGAGGAGGGGATGCCCTTCTCATAAATAACCAAATAATTGTTCCCTTTAAAAAAATTGATGAGGAAAAAAAGGAAAAAATATCTATGGGACAGAGAGAAATTGAGAGGAGAGGGGAGACAGAGAGGGGGAAAGAAAGAGAGACACATGCAGACCTGCTTCACTGCTCATGAAACTTCCATCCTGCAGAGTGGGGCCTTCTTCCTCAGAGTAATGTATGCACACAACCAGGTGCACTGCCCCCCCCGCAACCTCACTAAATACTTTTTAAAGAAAGAAAGCAATAAGACTGTCAAGCTGGTGTAGTGGCTCTGCCCATGGACTCTGAGGCAGACAGAGCTTCAAGTTCAAAGCCTGTCCTCCCCAGAAGCTGGTGGTTCATTGCTTGAGGGTGGGGGGGGGAAGAGAAAGAAAGAAAACAATAAGAACATAATGCAGTATTTTGAAATAGTACATAGTCAGAAAAAAGAATGACCTATTGTGATGTACAACAACCCTCATGAATCTCACAAAGTGTTTGAATTCAGAGGTTACCTTTGGCTCAGTCACCCTGAATCAAAGAATGCATTTGGGATGCTCTCATTCATGTTAACCTCAAAAGAAGGATAATAAATTCATGATGAAAGAACTGGCAAGGATGTATCCCTTTAGGGGGAGAATAGACAGACGGGACAGAAAGCTCCCCGGGGACTGTTCCAATCACGGCCAGGGTTGAAGCTGTGTATGTATGTTGGTGGAGCTCATCAAACTGTTTATTTGCAAGGTGTGCACTTTGCAGAATAAAAGATAAAATACAAAGCAAACTCCTTTCTCTGGGAAAACTGTTGCCAGAATTTTCCTTTTATTTGTTTTTTAAAAACATATATTTTTAAATTTATTTACTAGTGAAAGAAAGTGAGAGGGGAGAGAGAGAGAGAGAGAGAGAGAGAGGAAGAGAGAGAGAGAAAGAGGAAGAGAGAGAGAGAGAAAGAGAAAGAGAGAGAGAGAGAGAGAGGGAGAAAACCAGAGCGTCACTCCAGCACATGCAATGCCAGGGATCAAATCTGGGACCTCATACTTGAGTGTCCAGTGATTTCGTCACCCTCCCAGACCACTGAGTTGTCTCTGCAGGACCTTCTGGTTCCATCTCCATCGCAGAACAGGCCATGTGGTGCTGGCAGCCCTGCAGGTCCTGAGCAGCTGGAACAGCAGCTCTGAGGCAGGGTGGGGAGGGGCAGCTAGCACTGCAGCTCCACCTACGCCTGTCACTCTTCCTAAAAATGCCCTGCGTTCATGGCTCTTCCAAAATAAAGAGACAAAGAATCCTTTCAGCTCCACACCTCAGCACTGGTAATCCTTGCAAACACACACACACACACACACACACACACACACACACACACGTTGTATTTATGTAACTGTACTCATGTGACACACATGGCTGCTTCTGGGCTGCCTGACAATCTGAGGATAAAGGATGGTGGGGGAGTAGTGGGGGTGGAATAAACTATATATTCTCAGCGGAGAGATTCTGAGAAGCAAGTTGGGGTAGAAGTGCAGTAGGTGCTTTTGTATCTCTATAGATTAGAAACTCTTCAGCCTTGGATTAGAGAAATAGCTCATGTGGATAGTACACTGCTTTGCCATGTGTGTGACCCAGGTTCAAGCCCAGCCCTCACCACAATGGAGGAATCTTCAGTGCCATGATCTCTTTCACTGTCTGTCTCCCTACCTAAGAAAGTCAGCCTGGAATAGTGAACCCCCAGTGACAAGAAAGAAAGACAGACAGGAAGGAAGGAAGAAAAGAAAGGAGGAAGAGAGGGAGGGAGAGGAGAGGAGAGAAGGAAGGAGAAAGGGAAAGAGTGAAAGAAAGTATGAAATTGAGAAAGAAAAAGTGAAAGAGAAAGGAAACGAGACTCTTGATCCACTCAGGGATGAGCCTCAGTAGAACTCCTCGTTCTCTTTTCTTGCTCTTTCTTTCTGTCTCTCTGTCTTTTTTGCCACCAGGGTTATCTTGAAGGCTGAGTTCCTGTGGGAGGAATCCACTGCTCAAAGTGCCCCTTCCTTTTTTTTTTTTCCTTCTTGACAGAGATAAAGATAAATTGAGAGGAAAGAGGAAATATGGAGAAAGAGGGACACCTATAACACTGCTTCACCACTCATGGAGCTTTCCACCTGCAGGTGGGAACTGGGGATTTGAATTCTGGTTCTCAGACATAGTAATAAGCCACTACCCAGCCCCACCATCTGCCTCATTCGAAGCTATCATGGAGTAACAATAACTACAGAATAAATGGCCTGGAAGCTCCATTCATCTTGATATTCCTTTCTGCTCAACATAGACACCCCACTGCAGATAGAGGCATCTGTCAGGAAAGTCTTGCTCATCAGTGTGTGGTCCAGGCCCAGCTACTGACTGGGAGGGTCAGGATCTCAGAGCACAGACTCAAAGACAGAAGCCCAATGGAGAGGCCATGTCAGGCAAGCCAAGTGACCAGCAGAGAGTGTGCTGTCGGAGCATTGCCAAGGGCCCTGGGGCCTAGCCCTGTGTAGAGCCTGGGGGTCAGTGTGCAACAGGTCCCAGAGCAGGTCCTGGAAAACGAGCAGGGTCTTTGTCCAGCCACCTCACACCCCTGCTGGTGGACAGCTACTTCTGGACTATGTCCTCCAGGCTCCCAGCTGTGCTAGCCCACCTGCTCTGTCAGCTGGAAGAAGCCTCAAGACATAGCCATGAGAGTCTTCAGACAGGGCCTGCAGGTGGCTCAGCTAGTAGAGCACATGTGGAACCACACATGAGGACCCAGGTTCAAGTCCCTGGCCACCACCTAGGAGTACCTGCAGAAGGGAAGCTTCACAAACAGTGGAACAGTGCTATGGTGTCTCTCCTCCTCTCTCCTTCACTCTCAACCTCTATCAAGAGGGAAAAAAAAGAAAAATTGGTCTCTTGGGCTGGGAAGTAGAGTGCACATGTTACTATTGCTAGACCCAGGTTCAAGTCCTTGGTCCCCATCTGCAGGTGTGTGGGAGGGGAGCTTCATGAGTAGTAGAGCAGTGTCACAGTCAGTAAGTCTCTCTCTCTCTCTCTCTCTGTCTCTGTCTCTCTCTCTCCCTTGTTCTCCCTCTTCCCTCTCAAAAAAAGAGAAAAAAAACTGCTGAGAAACTGCTGGGAACACTGAGTTTGTTGTGCAGCCACTGAGCCCCAGAAATAACCTGGTGGCAGAGAGAGAGAGAGAAAGAGAGAGAGAGAGAGAGAGAGAGAGAGAGAGAGAGAGAGAATCTCCAGGTGTTACCATGAAGAAGTGGTTCTGGGGGAGGTGGGACAGTGGTATCCTTGCCAGACATTCCCTGACTGTGTGACCTCCAGTGGTGACTCTGCATCTCTGTACATCTGCATTCTCTCCTGTTAGGAGCTCAGTGAGGTGCAAGGCTTGGGAGTTGGTCTGACACTCTGCCTACCATATAAGGGTTCCTGGACCTTCAAGGGAGGGATCCTGTATTGCAGAGGAGGATGCTGAGATCCAAGCAAGAGGGCCCTGAAGTCCAGGGAAAGGAGACTCTGTGCTCACCCTCAGGAACCCCACTCCTCACTCCCTCTTACCCCCCATTCTCCAAACAAGACTGCCTATCTCTGTCCCTGGCAGGGTCTAGGACCCTCCAGAAGACACACAGGCTGCACTATGCAGCACCAGTGCTGGGTAGGGCAATCCCTTCAGGGCCTACTGCTGGCCGCAGACCTGGAAGTGCCCATCATGCAGGATGACAGAGAAGGAAGGCCTCCAAACATCTTTGCCCACAAGTCTGAAGAGCACTCTGCCTACACAGGCCAGTCCCAGTGCAAGGCTGCCTGAGAGCTGAGGAAATAAGACAGTGGTTCTGCAGACAGACTTTCTTTTATATATATACTCTTTATTTATTGGATAGGGAGAGTCAGAAATTGAGAGGGAAGGGGGTGATAGAGAGGGAGAGTGACAGAGAGGCACCTGCAGCCCTGCTTTACCACTTGTGAAGCTTTCCCCCTGCAGGTGGGAACTGGGGCTCTTGCACACTATCATGTGTGCGCTCAACCAGGTACGCCACCACCCAGCACCTTGCAGACAGGCTTTCATGCCTGAGACTCTGAAGTCCTAGGTTCAATCCCCAGCACCACCATAAGCCAGAGCTGAGCAGGACTCCAGTTAAAAAATTAAAATAAAGTAAAAAGGCCACCCAGAATGCTTGGAAGCAGCTCCTGGAGAGCAGCTGGTTGCTCTGCCTTCTGAGGAGCACATGTCTGCTCTTCCAGCCATGTTCAATGAACACCTGTCAGCTCCTGCTAAGTGCAGAATCAGAACTTGGTGCTGGCAGGAGGGGGCTAGGTTGCATCTTTCCTGTGTCCCTCCACCCACACAGCTCAGGGTGCTCAGGCCAACAGTCAACATGTTCCATATTGCACAATTTGGGGTCCCCAGCATTTGGAATTATCTGAGCCCTGTGCTTTGGTCACAGGGATCCATGGGAAGTACTTCTGCAGCACAGTGCACACCCCCAGCACCAAGGGCTGCCACCTAACGTGCTGTTACCTCGATAGCATGTGGGGAGGCCATAGTCACCTGCCACCTTGCAGGAAGGGGATGGTGTGGGGTGAGTGAGGCCAGAGAGCTGATCCCAGAAGAGTGAGACCTGGAGCAGGAAAAATGTAGGTGCTGTTGACTATGGAAGAAGGGCCTCCACTGACAAACAAAAGCCTCCTTTCTCACCACCATCATCCATCTCCATCAGCACCACTACCACTACCACCTCCGTCACCACCTTCACCGTCATCTTCAACACCACCATCACCATCATTACTGTTACCAATAGCACCACTGTCTCTGTCACTACCATCATCATCAATAGCACCACCATCTCCATCATTACCTTTACCATCATCATCACCATCCTCTCAGCTGTGATGTCTCAATGCTCCCTCTCTATTTCCTCTTTCTGCCTTTCTGAATGAAAAAGTGGCCTGGGAACAATGAAATTGTGCATATGTGAGCTACCATCCACCCACACAAACTCAAAATGACTCTGTTTTCCACTTCCTTAGAAAATACAGCGGTAGCACAGCGGGTTAAGTGCATGTGGAGCAAAGCTCAAGGACCGGCATAAAGATCCCGGTTCAAGCCCTGGGCTCCCCACCTGCAGGGGGTTCGCTTCACAGGAGGTGAAGCAGGTCTGCAGGTGTCTGTCTTTTTCTCCTCCTCTCTGTCTTCCCCTCCTCTCTCCATTTCTCTCTGTCCTATCCAACAACGATGACATCAACAACAATAGCTACAACAACAATAAAAACAGTAAGGGCAACAAAAAGGAAATAAATAAATAAATATTTTTTAAAAAGAAAGAAAATACAGATGGCTGATGGTCCGGGAGGTGGCACAGTGATAAATAAAGCTTTGGACTCTCAAGCATGAGGTCCTGAGTTCAATCCCCAGCAGCGCATGTGCCAGAGTGATGTTTGGTTCTTTCTCTCTCCTCCTATATTTCTCATTAATAAATAAAAAATTTTTTTTAAAAAAAGAAAATACAGGTGGCTGATGAGAAATAATCAGGGGTGGCAAAATAACTCACCTGGATAGTGCATCTGCTTTGTCATGCACACACCCAGTTTCAAGCCTAGCTCCCTCTGCATTAAGGAAAGTTTTGGTGCTGTTAGTGTCTTCCCCTCTCTTCCTGTCTCTCTCCTGTCCTCTTTCTATTTGAAGAATTTGGTCTGGAGTGGTGAAGCCCCCATAATGGCACAGGAAGAGAGAGAGAGATTAGCAGAAGTTATTAGGCAGGACTTCCAGAAAAAGCTCCCCCAAATTTGGCATGTGCCATTCTTACTGCCTTCCTTCTTCCTTCCCAAAGTCTGCATGATGGCTGTCATGAGAATGGAGGCAAACTAAAGCTTATGCAGAGAAGAATGATGGAGGATTAGAGGCTCCTGGGGTCACTCTAGAACTGCCCTGTTTGTTCTGGGAGGCCCTGTCTTCTCTATCCTATGAAACAAATGTCTGGGGGCCAGCAGTTGGCTTCCCCAGTAGAATGCACACATTATCATGTGTAAGAATTTGGGTTCAAGACCTAGGCCACTACATAGGAGCACCTGCAGTGGGAGGTAGGGGAGTAGCTTCATGAGCAGTGAAGCAGTGCTTCAGTCTCTATCTGTCTCTTTCTGTATAGAGCAAAGAACATTGGCTACTGGGAGTCTTTAAGGAGTTGTGCAGGCACTGAGCTTCAGTGACAACCCTGGTAACAGAAGAGAAAAAGCATATATCAACTTATCTAAGCCATGTTTTTTCAGCTAGATTGGATTCTCAGCTAAGGCAGAGCTCGCCACAGGCTCAGTTTGGATCTCACTGAGACCTCAGGGTTTTTAACATCCTCCTCACAGAGACTTGATCTCAGGGAGCAGGATTTTATTTAATTTGCTGTTATGTTTTGCTTTCTAGGACAGAGAGAAATTGTGATAGAAGGAAAAGTTTGAGAGGGAAAGAGAGGCACCTGTAGCACTGTTTCACCACTCATGAAGCTCCCCTGCTACAGGTGAGAAGAAGGGCATAAGCCCTGGTCCACGCACATGGTGACATGTGCACTCAGCCAGGTGTGCTCAAGCAGCAGGACTTTATCCTACTGAGAAAGCCACACACGTCTGGGGGCCGTGTCTGCTCCAAATCATTGGAGATCTCACATTTTGGCAGAGGGTCAGCATGGGGAGATATGATGTTCAGAACTTTATCCCTAGCACTGCACAGAGTAGGGGAAAGAGAAAATCCTTCATCCCATTCCCCCTTCTCAGGTTCGATACTCTTTGTGGAACTGTAACAGCAAAAATCACTCCGTGTAGCCTGATTCATAATGGAGGTGAGAGGGAAAATGGAAAGAGCTCAGTGCCTATGTGTGGTGAAATGGATAGCAAATCATGCTGAATTTTCTGGTTAGAATATTATAAGGCAATATAAAGGACCACTACTGCTGCATACACCATAACAGCAGAAGGAGTATGCAGGTTCAGTGTTGAATAGGAGCCAGGTGCAAAAGGGTAATGATTATCTGATTCCACTGTGAACATGAACATCATTATTAGGCAAAATTCATTTGTGGTCTAGAAGGAAGGCCAGCCAGTTACTCCTTGGGAAAGGCTGGGAGGAAGGCTGGGGGGAAAGGGGCTCTGGAGTGTTGCCTCTCTCTCTCTTTCTTTCTCTCTCTCTCTCTCTCTCACCTCCAGGGTTATTGCTGGGGCTCGGTGCCTACACTATGAATCCACTGCCCCCGGAGGCCATTTTTTCCCCATTTTATTGACCTTGTTGTTGTTGTTATTGTTGCCATTGATGTTGTTGTTGGAGAGAACAGAGAGAAATGGAGAGAGGAGGGTAGAGAGAGAAAGAAAGATAGACACCTCCAGACTTGCTTCACTGCCTATGAAGCGACCCCCCTGCAGGTGGGGAGTCAGGGGCTCAAACTGGGAACATTATGCTAGTCCTTGTGCTTCGTGCCACCTGAGCTTAACCTGCTGCACTACCACAGGACCCCCTTCTCTCTATATTTGTTTCTTTGTTTCTTTCTTGCCAGAATAGTTATTGCTGGAGCTCAGTGCTTGCATGACTCCACTGCTCTCAGCTGCCTTTTTTTCTTTTCCTGAATAGAGAGTGCAAGATGGCAGAGGGTGGGTATCATAATGGTTATGCAAAGAATCTCTCATGTCTGAGGCTCCAAAGTCCCAGGTTCAGTTCCCTGCACCACCATCAGCTAGAGCTGAGTGCTCTGGTTAAGAAAAAAAAGACAGTGAAAGGAAGATACATAGAGAGGGAGAGAGGCACACACCCAAAGAGAGGCACTGATCCTCTGCTCTGTTCACAAAGTTTTCTCCTGCAAATGTCGCCATGTGGTAGCTGGGGGCTTGAACTCAAGTTCTTACACATAGTAAGCCACCTCCTTGTTGCATTCTTCTTCTCCTCCTCCTCCTCCTCCTTCTCTTTCTCCTTCTCCTTCTTCTTCTTCTTGGATTTATTTATTACTTCTTAGGGAGAGTTTTACATGAGACAGAGACAAAAAGAAAGAAACCCCAGAACATGTACTTCCAGGCATCAAAATGGGAACCTCAGGTGGGCAAGTTTAGTGCTTTACCCACTGAGTTATCTCCCCAGCTACTGAGCTGTTGTTTCTTATTTTCTTTATTTCTTTAAATTTATTTATAAAATTTTTAAAAATGTTAACAAGACTGTAAGATAAGAGGGGTACAATTCTACACAACTTCCACTACAAGAGTTCCACATCCCACCCCCTCCCTTGAAAGCTTTCCTATTCTTTATCCCTCGGGAGCATGGACCAGTATTATTATGGTGTGCGGAAGGTAGAAGGTCTGGCTTCTGTGATTGCTTTTCCATTGAACACGGGCATTGGGAGGACTATGCATACTCCCATGGGCTATTGTTTCTTATCTGGACTTTAATCACACAAGTATATCCATCTGGTGTGGTTTATTAAAATACTAAGTGAGCAGATGTTAAGGCTGGCAAAATAGCTCACTTAATGAGTCACTTTGGCATATACATGAACCAAGTTCAAGTCTAGCCTCCACCACACTGAAGGAAGCGTCGGTGCTGGGGTGTCTTCAACTCTGTCTCTGTCTCACTGTCTCTATGTCTATCTGAAAAAGTCATCCTGGAGCAGTGAAGCACTAGTGATAACTTTCCTTCCCCAGAAAAATTAGTAATTATGTGGGAGTCAGGCGGTAGCGCAGTGGCTTAAGCGCAGGTGGTGCAAAGCGCAAGGACCGGCGTAAGGATCCCAGTTCGAGACCCCAGCTCCCCACCTGCAGGGGAGTCACTTTACAAGTAGTGAAGCAGGTCTGCAGGTGTCTATCTTTCCCTCCCCCTCTCTGTCCCCCTCCTCTCTCCATTTCTCTGTCCTATCTAACAACAGTGACATCAATAACAATAATAACTACAACAATGAAAACAACAAGGGCAACAAAAGGGAAAATAAATATTTAAAAATTTTTTAATTAGTAATTATGCATACTGAGTACATTTCTTGCCCTACTAGGTGAACCATCTCTACAGCCATTCCCCCATCTCACTCCTGCCAAAGATTCTTTGTTCTCCAGGTTTATTACTGTAGATAGCTCCTTCCTGCCTTCTGAGACCAAACTCCCTGTGTCCATCTCTCTGGTTATTCACAGCTCCTCTCTGGCCCATCCACAGCTCATTCACTACTGAGACTCACACTGCACGTTGCCTCCAAGCCAAGCTTGTCATATTCCATCACAGCCATGATAAGCCAGAGGTCCATAGAAGCAAGTGATGCCTGACCTCTGTGGTTATTTATATATCTATTACCAGAGTATTGTTCAACTCTGGCTAATGGAGGTGCTAGGGATTAAACCTGAGACCTCAGAGCCTTGGGCATGAAGGTCTTTTTGTAGTAACACATGACCCCTCTTTTCTTTACCCCAGGGTTATTGCTGAGGCTCAGCACCTACTGTGAATTCACAGCCCCCAGAGGCTACTTTTTCTTTTAAAGATTTTTTTAAATTTGATAGAACAGAGAGAAATTGAAACAAATTTCTCTCAATACAGAGACACCTGCAGAACTGCTTTACAGCTCATGAAGCTTCCCCTTACCTGCAGGTGGGGAGCAGGCAGCTTAAACCTGAATCCTTGCACATGATAATCTGTATGCTCAGCTGGGTCCCCCACCTGCAACTGCCCTTTTCTTTTACTAACAGGCTGCAACCCGGGAGGTGACACATTAATTAGATAAAGCACTGGACTCTCAAACATAAGGTCCTGATATTGATCCCTGGCATCATATGTACCAGGGTGATGCTCTGTACCACCCCCATCTCTCTCTCATTAATAAACCTGTTTCAAAAAGTCAAGCAGGTCACTAAGGTAGCTGTCCTGGAACCACCATGACAATTTATCTGCAGTGCAGATGGAGCTGTGATAATGACAGCAAAGTCAGGGCCCAGTTGGCTTCCAGGACAGGGAACAGTAGTGTTCTGCCCTGGACCCAGATCCCCGCACCCCATGCTGGAAGCCTTCTTGTTTTTCTTGGCTCTGGGATCGTACTATGAGAGTGCCTCTGCCGAGGTGGCCTCCTGGCCTGGGGCAGATGTTTCCTTCTGTATCCTCTGTGGGTTCAGGAAGACCCCGCCCTGCAGGTGCAGGAAGGCCCCAAGCTGACTGGGCCTGGTTCTGGCTCTCAGTTCCTGTTTTCCCTGGCCATGGGCCCAGCAAGCAGGACAGGGGACTGACTCCACGTTCAGGTGAATAGCGGTACACAGGGTCCTGGCTGCTTTGTCCTCTAGTCAATTCACATCAACTGAGTTGATAATATAGGCCTGTGTCTCACCAGGGAGATGTTATTGAGTGCCTACTATGTGCCAGGCACTTTGCTACTGCTATATGCTGGGTTACAGTTCCCCCTTCCCTTCCTTCCTTCCTCCCTTCCTTCCTTCCTTCCTTCCTTCATTTTTTTCTTCCCTTCTCTCCTTTCTTTCTTTCAATAGGACAGAGAGGACATGAGAGGGGAGGAGGAGATAAAGAAGGAGAGAGACACATGCATACCTGCTTTACCACTCACAAAGCTTCGTCCTTCCAGGTGGGGAGCAATGGCTAGAACCTGAGTCCTTGAGCATGGTAATGTGTGTGGTCTACAGGATAAGCCACTGGCAGGCCCCACACAGTTTGAAGCAAAGATGTCCATTAGGCACTCAAGAAAGCCAGCAACAAGAAGCTCAAAATACAAGAAATAGGGTGGGGGCAGTGGCAAGTGACTCACTTAGCAGGTGGCACACACCACCCTGCTTGAGGACCCAGGTTTAAGCCTCTGGTCATTCCATGGGAGCACATGCAAAGAGGGGAAACTTCACAAGTGGTGAAGCGGTGTTGTGGTGGTTCTTCTCTTTCTGTATCTCTCTTCCTTTCTATCTCCTTTGTCTCTCACCTTCAATCTAAGGAAAAGAAAACAATGTTTACTGGGAGAGGTGGAGCTATGCAGGTACTGAACCTCATCAATAACCCTGGAAGGCAAAAAGAAAGCAAAGAGAGAAATAAAGGAAGGAAGGTAAGAAAGAAGAAAAAAGAAAGAAGAGAAAAGGGAAAAGAAAGAAAAAAAGAAGAGAGATAGGCGAGTGGTGATGCACCCTACTGAGCACACATGTTACCATGTGCAAGGACCTTGTTTCAAAACCTGGTCCCCACCTGTAGGGGAAGGGGAGGTTCACAAGTTCACAAGGGGAGGTTCACAAGCAGTGCTAAAGGTGTCTATCTTTCTATCTGCCCTTCCCCTCTCTATTTCTATCTATTCTATCAAAAAGTAAAACAAAAGAAAAAATAAAGGAAAAGGAGAGAAGAGATACAGAGAAATGGAAGAGGCAACTCCCTTCCCTTCTTGCACACCCTCCTGCTGAGGACATGGATGAGTCATCTTGAGTCCCATGGGTGGGGGAGGGCATCCTGGGGGTGGCAGAATCTAGGGGAGAAGCCTGAGTCCCTGAGGGACTGTGTGGGTGGGGGCAGTCACAATGCTGCACTGCCTGCCTCTAGATTGTATTTGGCTTGGCACATAGACCAAGTCTACTACTGCTATGAAAAGCTAAATCTGTAGTCCAATGTGGGAGCCTGCTCTTTCTGTCTACAACAGGATTCCATCTAACAAAATGTGGCTGGCTACATAGGGGATGAGAAAGAAAGAGAGAGAGGCTGAGAGGAAAGGAAAGACACCACCACACTGATTCACCACTCATGAAGCTCCTCACAGGAACTCCCACGTGGAGGCAGGGTGGGGTCTCAAACCCATGTCTTCAGGTTATGTTAACATGTGCTTTACAGGGAGAACCATCTGCTGCCCCCTTAAACCATTTTAGTGTGTGATTTTTAGGTGCATTATACATACAAACTCTGCTGGGAACTGTTGCAACCATCCATTTCCAGAACTTTTTCATCTTCCCAAACAGAAAATCTAACCCACTCCATACTAACTCCATATTCTGCTTTCTTTCTCTGTGAATGTGACAACTCTAGATCCCTTACACAGGTGTCATCACACAGCATTTGGTAAGGGGGCTCAAACCCAGGTCCTTTTGCAGAGCATGACGTACTGTCCACTCAACTGGGTAAGGTACCTCCTGACCCCAAATCCTTTTAAAGGCTGAGTAATATTCCACTGTATGCACAGACCTTGTTTTAACCACCCATTCATTTCTCAGTGACAACTCAGTTGCTTATTTGTTTGTTATCATGAGTAAGTGTGCACAGGAATGCACAAATAAATAGTCAAGTTCCTGCTTTCAGTTCTTTGGTACCAGGAAGTGGGATAACTGCATTATCCACTAATTATACATGGTGATTTTCTCAGATAGAAAGACACTACAGTACCAAAGTTCCTTCAGTTCCTGGGTTCAAGCCTGGGTCATGCACATGGCAACACAGCACACTATCCAACTGAGCTATCATGCTGACCCAGTCATTTCTTTCCTCCAGATAGAGAAAAACAGAAAGGATAGAAAGACACCACAGCCTTGCTCCACCAATCATGACACTTTTCTCCACAGGCATTCCCATGTGGTTACTGGGAGCTTGAGCCCAGGCCCTTTATTATGTCCTTGAGCCACCTGCTGCCTCCTATGTGTCTGTCTGTCTATTTGTTTAAGGACAGACTGCCATCCTGCAGCCCCTGGGAATTGGAATGCTGCCCATCTTGCTTGCCTGCCTTTGGGCTTCTGTTCAGCCCTTTCCCTCCCTGGAGCCCCAGCTCTATCTTCAGCAGGGGATGGAGGTGTGTGGAGGTGTGTGCCTCCTCTGCCTCCTACTCTCAGGCACAAACCAGTGCTTCTTGGGACAGCTCTGGCTACCATCCACTTGTTGGCTAATGGGAAGAAATGCATGTTCCCAGGCCTTTCTGCCACAGACATGCTCGGGGTGGGGTTCACAGTCCTTTACCTCACAGTCAGAGGTGGCCTGGGTGCTGACTGCATTGGGCTGTGGGGAAGACAGGACAAGTAGTTTGCTGGGTACCTGCAGGCTATCTCTTGCCTTTCTCGTCTTTCCAGGGTTGGGTGGAATTGACAGCAAAATGAGCAGGCTCAGGGGCACCACCACAACCTCTGATGAGCTGTGCCCGACTTATAACTTCTTGCATTCCTTGGTGACTTAGGGAGAGTCATATAAACTGCTGCAAGGAAGATCTTGCTTTTTCTTTGCTCAGTAATATTCCGTTGTATGGCCACGAGGCTGAGGTTGCTATTGAAGAGCTTTTATTTCTAGGGTTTCTAAAACCTGCTAGCATACTCTGGGTATAAAGAAGTGCTTGTGTCTCTTGTGTCTGCACTGGCTGCACACCACTGCCATGGAACTTGAGGCATGTGGTTCTGCCAGCCCAGATGAGGTGATGGCATTCTTTGGTCTAGGGCAGGGGGATTGGAAAGCTTGCATGAGGGCCCCTACTGTGCACATAATAACAGGAGTGATTTCCAGACATGGGGAAGGTTTCTTCCTTTTTCTTTTCTTTTTCCTTTTTAAATTCATTTATGCTTAAATAAGGCATTGGGGAGGAGAAGCAGTGTATCACTCTGGCACATGCAGTGTCAGATCTCGAACTCAGGATCTCATGCATGAGAGTTCAGTGATTCATCCACTTCATCACCTTGTGCACTACAGGAGTAGGTCTCTAAAACCTCATACAGCCCAGTGATGGTCACACAGGGCTGACCGAGATGGGTGTGAAGCATAACAGCAGGAGAAAGGGCTACCCTCGAGATGGGGGACCAGAATGCAAATGACAAGCCTGAGGCAGCTCTTTTTGGCATCAACCTCTGATCCCAGCTGCCCTGGCTCTGGCACACACACAGACCAGAAGGTTCCCAGATGCCTGCAGTCCAGGAAGGGGGTAACCTAAGAGGGTGGGGGTGGATGGGGCACTTGCCCATCAACTCACAGGAAGGGAATGGAAGGAGGGTGTGGGCTGCCATGACTGTTGAGGCCTGGCCCTCTTGAGCCTCTTAGGAGGTGAGTGGAGCCTGCTTGAACCGTGAAAGGCCCTCCAGTGAACTCAAGACCCCTTTAGGGCAGCTGCACCTTAGGGAGGGCAGGAAGCAGTTGGAAAAGCAGGAAGAAGTTGGGGTGGCACTCAAAGGGGGGCTCCCCATTCTGGAATACCCTGGGAGGCAACTTGCAAAGGAAGTTGCGAAACCTCTCCTGTCTGAGTTTTTAAGTAGCTATCATTGGCATTCCTTCAACCATGCTCCACCTCCTGCCCCCTGGGGGGGGTCACAGGCCACCTGTGGGGGGTGCCTGTGCAGAGTCATGTCACAGAGCTTTCAGAATTGGGAAAGCAATGAATTGGACAGGAGATCAGCCATCTCTTTCTGTAATTAGCAGACACACAGAGATGTGAGGTTGCATGTCTGCTCTGTGTGAGCCTGGCTTTTTTTTAATCACATTTTTCTTTTTCATTAATTTTTTTATTACCTTTATTTATTGGATGGAGACAACCATAAGTCAAGAGGAAGGGGGAGACAGAGAGGGAAAGAGACAGACACCTGCAGCCCTGCTTCACTACTTGCAAAGATTTCCCCCTGCAAGTGAGGATGGGGGCTTGAACCTGGGTCATTGAGCACTGTAACATGTACGCTCAACCAGGTGTGCCACCACCCAGCCCCTGAGCCTGACTTTTGAAGCACAGGCCTGGTGTTGCTCTCCCATGGTTTTCACCACAATCTGCAAAGAGTGGGAAACTAAGGCATGCAGAGGAAGAGACAGCCCTGGTAGTGCTAGCAGCTCGCAAGTGCCAGCTCTGCACAGGCAGGAATACATGATTTATTTATTCATTGATTGATTGCTTGATTGATTTAAGAGAGGTAAAGAAGAGCCTAGACCCCAGCTCAACTCTGGCTTATGGTGATGCTAGGGACTGAACCTGAGACCTCAGAGCTTCAGCATGAGAGTCTTTTGCATCATTATTGCGTTATCTCCCCAGCCCAGGGAAATCATGTTGGTTCTCCCCGCCACCACAGAGTGACCAGAAGACCAAGATTAGTGAGCAAAAACACAGAGATGGAGCAAAAAGAAACTGACATAGGTGTGTTGGTTGGCAGAGAATGTGAAGGCCCCCATCAAGGATGAGTTCCTCAAGCGAATTCTTGAAGGCTGCATCAACACTCCTGCCAGGAGCAGGTGCTTAGCTGTCCAGGGGTGTGTCCACCCAATGACCTTTCTGGAATGCAGGGACACAGTAGGGGCTGGGCCTGACCCACCAAATGTCTGGTGGAGTCAGCAGTCCTCCTTCCAGTCTGTTTGCTTAGAACTTCCGGAAGCAAAGGGCTGGGTGTGGCAAGGCTTAGCACCCAAAGCTGCCTGGCAGAGTAGTAGGCACAGTGGTGACACACACATTCCAGCACGGGAGAGCCACTGAAGAAATCACAGGCAGGCACCAGGGAGCCACTAAAAGGAGGCTTTTGAAGGGCATTTACAGCACAGTAGCATGTTACACAAAACCTATAAAAAATCCTCTGGAAGAAACATTAAAAATTTGCAAGGGTTTATATTGGTAGCTCAGGACTGAGCCTTGCACAAGTGAAATCCTGGATTTCACTAGAAATCTAGATTGCCTAGCACTGGCATGAAAGCTCTGTGGACGATGGAGCAGTGCCTGCTCTTGCTCACCCTACTTTTCTCTGTCTCATTCTCTCTTTTTTTGTCTTTTTTTTTTACACTAAAAATAAATATGCACACACATTCTATGTAAGGACATAGGTTCGAGTTCCCAGTCCCCACCTACAGGGGAAGCTTCAAAAGTCATGGAGTATTGCTGCAGGCGTCTCTCCTCTATCTTTTTCTATCTGCCACCATCTATCCAAAAAAAGAAAATTTCTTAAAGAAAAACATTTTAATTGTCACATTTATTTTCTTTATTTCTATTTTTTTCATACTAGATTCTCTTTAATGCTTGATCCCACTGTTCCCAGTGGACTGCTTTCTCCCTTTTAATTTCAGATAGAGATAGAGAGGTAGAGAGAGAGAGAGAGAAGGAAAGACACTGCTCCACTGTGCATGGAGCTTCCCTTGGTACCATGCATAGTGATCCTATGTGGTACTGAGGTCTCAAACCCAGTTCTTTGCACATGGTAAAATGTTCTCTCTACTGAGTAACCTATCTCCCTCGCTCTTCCTCATGATCTGTGATTCACATGTGTGTATCTATGTGTATGCCTGTACATAAGCAATACATTAACCTCTTGTATATTCCATAGTGTCTGTTGTGTTATAATTATTATATACAATGTATTGATGCACATGAAGTTGTTTTTCTGAGCTATTTTGCAGATATCCTGTAAACTTCATCCCTTCAACCCTAATTGATTCAGTGTAATCCCCTAAAACCCTACAAGCATGGGAAGTTTCTTAATCAAAGAGCAGCAACTAAATTTAGAAACTGGGTATAAACCTGTCTAAATGTACTCCCAACATTATTTTGTTTCTCACTGCTCCAGGATGACTTTTTCAGGTAAAAAGAGAAAGACAGAGCAAGAAAGATGAGAGAGAGAAACCACAGCACTGAAGCTTCCTCCAAGGCAGTGGGAGCTGGGCTCTAATCTGGCTTGCACTCATGGCAAAGCAACACACTATTCAAATGAGTTGTTTGGATGGCCCAGTGTTATTATTTTGATATTTATTTATTTATTTATTTATTTTCCAGTGAAATAATGATACAGAGAGAAACATATACAGAGAAAAAGAGATACCAGAGCACTACTCAGCTCTGGCTTATGGTGGTGCCACAACTTGGGACCTCAGAGTCTCAGCAATGAAAGATTTTTGCAGAACTGTTATGTTATCTCCCTGGCCCCAAAATTGTTCTTTATAGTATCCCTGCTCCACTACCAACCATGATCCAGGTCATGTTCTGCCTTTTGTGATTTCTCCCCTCTCATCCCCTTTACACTGTACCAGGCCAGCTTTGGTTGATTCTGATATGAGGCCTGAGGAAAGATACCAGGACAAAATCTGTGAAGTTTACAAAAGTGAAAAGCATGGGTATAATCATGATGAAGCATTAGACAAGCCTAAAGTGAGGGACAAAGATCAGTGTCCCTTTAGGGGGACTCAACAGTAATGTCCAAGTGATGTTGTTATGTGATTGTGTTGTTCCCCTTTGAGCTCTTTGTCATACTGTTTAGCACCCACCAAATACGTGAACCATTGTCACCACAGTGGCTCCAATGTGCATCAGCTCCACTATTTAAAGCAAAACCTATTTCCAGAGAGTGGATTTTCATTTATAAAAAGAAGGTGGGAGTAGATGAAAGGAGAGAGGAGAAATGTTGCCTGTTGGTGGGGCTGAGGATGCTGATATACTTGTACTATTCTTTAAACTTGGCTTGTATCTGAACAGCTCCAGAATAAAACATTTAAATCTTTATTGCACTTCTTGGTTGTCTTCAGTTGAATTGGAAATGCATTTAAAAATTAAAATAAGGGGGGGTCAAGCGGTAGCACAGCAAGTTACGCGCACGTGGCGAGAAGCGCAAGGACCAGAATAAGGATCCCAGTTCAAGCCCCCGTCTCCTCTTCTGCAGGATCGTCGCCTCACAAGTGGTGAAGCAGATCTGCAGGTGCCTATCTTTCTCTCCCCTTTTATGTCTTCCCCTCCTTTCTCCATTTCTCTCTGTCCTATCCAACAACAACATCAATGGCAACAATAACAATAATACAACAACAAAGGCAACAAGGGCAACAAAATGGGAAAAAATGGTCTCCAGGAGCAGTGGGTTTGTAGTGCAGGCACCAAGTCGAAGCAATAACCCTGGAGGCAAAATAAATAAATAAATAAGATAAGATAAGATAAGACGTGACCTTGGGAGAACCATTGCAGTTTTCAGTGGAGGGAAAGGGGACATAGAACTCTGGTAGAAGGGTCCTCTCCTCTCCCAGATCAACTAGGAATACCAAAGGAGACCACCCGGACTGAAACAAGACAGGACTAGAATGACCACAGGAACCCAGAAAATCACCCGTGAGTACAAACATGTGTGGCTGGTGACAGAGAGGAGAGAGGGGCCTAAGGAGAGATTAAGTGGCTGCTAACAGTTCAACAGTTTATCAGTGGAGACACCGCCTCCAGTCTGCTCCACAACAAGGGGACAGCTGAAGGGAGGAAAGGACTCCCCAGAGACTCACTAAGTGCAACTCTGAGTCTCCATTGCTACTACCCTCAGAATCTGGAGCAGCAACAGGGAGGGACACCAGGGGATAGAGATCTAACCGGGAAACTCAGGAGAAGACCTATACCTCGGTGGCATAGCTGAGGGGCTGTGAAAGTCTTTTTGCATAACCACTAGATTATCTCTGCCACACCCTGCTTTATCTCTTGGTCAGAAGTCAGTGATTAAGCTAAGAAGCCTATTGATAATTTAAAAGCCCTCAGGCTCCCATAGCCTACAGGGAAGAAAAAAAAAGATGCTTTTACACCACTGAGCTCCAACTCAGGGATTGAAAAAACTGTTAACATATATAAAATGGTTAAAACAACAAGAAAAAATATTGGAGACTCGAACCAGGACAAGAGTCCAGCTAAAAGTCCTCCAGAGGGTGAAGCACAAAACAACGAGTTCAACATCCAAACATTAGCTAAGGAAATAATAATAGGAGTGAGTAAAGAATTTGAAAAAATTGTAATCAGAAATGCAGGAACAACAAATGAGAATATGGAAGAAAATTCTAATTATCTCATGGTTATTAGAGAGCTGAAAGCTGAAATCGCTGAGCTAAGAGGGCAACTAGCTGAACAAGCTAAAACAGTATCAGAGCAGGGCAACAAAATAGATGAACTCCAGAAAGCAGTAGAGGGCAGAGAGAATAGAATCTATGAGGCTGAAAACAGAATTAGCAAGATTGAGGATGAATTAGAGACAACTAAAAAAGAAGTAAGAGATCTCAAAAAGAGATTAAGAGATGCTGAAAACAACAACAGAGTCCTATGGGATGACTTCAAAAGAAACAATATACGCATTATTGGCTTACCAGAGGAAGAAAGAGAAGGGGAGGAAGAAAGCATTCTCCAGGCCATAATAGCTGAAAATTTCTCTAGTCTAGACAACACCAAAGACATAAAGATTCAAGAAGCCCAGAGGGTCCCAAACAGAATTAACCCAGACCTAAAGACACCAAGACATGTCATACTTAGATTGGAAAGGAATAAGGATAAAGAAAGGATCCTCAAGGCTGCAAGAGAAAAACAAAGAGTCACCTACAAAGGAAAACCCATAAGATTAGCAGCAGACTTCTCCATACAAACACTACAGGCCAGAAGAGAATGGCAAGATATCTATCGAGTGCTCAATGAGAAAGGCTTTCAGCCAAGAATACTATATCCTGCTAGACTGTCATTCAGACTAGATGGAAGCATCAAAACCTTCTCAGACAAGCAACAGTTGAAGGAAGCAACCATCACCAAGCCTGCCCTGAAAGAAGTTCTGAAAGGTCTCCTATAAACAACCAGACCACCACAAATAGGACATATATCAAAACACTCTAAAACTCTACAAGAATGGCGTTAAAATATCTTCAATCTTTGATATCAATAAATGTCAATGGCCTACATTCACCTATTAAAAGACACAGAGTAGGAAGATGGGTCAGAAAACACAACCCAACAATATGTTGTCTACAGGAAACCCACCTAACTCAACAAGACAAACACAGACTTAAAGTGAAAGGATGGAAAACTATCATACAAGCCAATGGCCCACAAAAAAGGGCAGGAACAGCTATTCTCATATCTGACATGATAGACTTTAAAATAGATAAGATTAAAAAAGATAGGAATGGACACTACTTAATGCTCAGAGGATCAGTCAATCAAGACGACTTAACAATTATTAATATCTATGCACCCAATGAGAAGCCATCTAAATACATCAAACTTCTACTGAAAGAGCTACAGCAATATATTAACAGTAACACAATCATAGTAGGGGACTTCAACACCCCACTCTCTCAACTTGACAGATCATCCAGGAAGAAAATCAGTCAAGACATAAGGGAGCTAAATGAAGAGATAGATAAACTAGAACTATTGGACATTTTCAGAGTCATTCATCCCAAGAAACTGGAATACACATTTTACTCAAATCCACAGGGATCATTCTCAAGGATAGACCATATGTTAGGCCACAAAGACAGCATCAGCCAATTCAAGAGCACTGAAATCATCCCAAGCATCTTCTCAGACCACAGTGGAATTAAACTGACACTTAACAATCAACAAAAGATTAGTAACAGTCCCAAAATGTGGAAGCTCAACAGTACACTTCTTAACAACTTCTGGGTCAAAGAGGAAATCAAGGAAGAAATCAAAATGTTTCGAGAGTTCAATGAAAATGAAGACACAAGCTATCAAAATATTTGGGACACAGCTAAAGCAGTCCTAAGAGGGAAGTTCATAGCTATACAAGCACACATTAGGAAACAAGAAAAGGCACAAATAAACAGCCTGATTGCACATCTTAAAGACCTAGAAGAAGAACAACAAAGGAATCCTAAAGCAACCAGAAGGACAGAAATCACTAAAGTTAGGGCAGAAATAAATAACATTGAGAATAGGAAAACCATACAAAAGATCAATGAAAGTAAATGTTGGTTCTTCGAAAGAGTAAACAAAATCGACAAACCTTTAGCCAGACTCACAAAACAAAAAAGGGAGAAGACCCAAATAAATCAAATAGTAAATGAAAGAGGAGATATCACAACAGACACTGCAGAAATTCAACATATCATGCGAGGCTTCTATGAACAACTATATGCCACCAAGCTAGAGAACCTGGAAGAAATGAATGATTTCCTAGATACCTACCAACTTCCAAAACTAAGTAAAGAGGAAGTGGATAACATGAACAGGCCCATCACAGCTAATGAAATTGAAACAGTTATCAAAAATCTTCCCAAAAATAAAAGTCCTGGACCAGATGGTTTTACAAATGAATTCTACAAAACTTTCAAAGAAGAACTAATACCTCTACTTTTAAAAGTCTTCCAGAAGATTGAAGACACTGGAATACTCCCTGCCAGCTTCTATGAAGCCAACATCACCCTGATACCAAAAGCAGACAGGGACACAACCAAAAAAGAAAACTACAGACCAATATCTCTGATGAACATAGATGCGAAAATATTGAACAAAATTCTAGCCAACCGGATACAGCAGTATATCAAAAAGATTGTTCATCATAACCAAGTGGGGTTGATCCCAGGCATGCAAGGTTGGTTTAATATACGTAAATCAATCAATGTGATCCACCACATCAACAAAAGCAAGACCAAGAACCACATGGTCATATCAATAGATGCAGAGAAAGCCTTTGACAAAATACAACATCCCTTTATGATCAAAACACTACAAAAAATGGGAATAGATGGAAAATTCCTGAAGATAGTGGAGTCTATATATAGCAAACCTACAGCCAACATCATACTCAATGGTGAAAAACTGGAAGCATTTCCCCTCAGATCAGGTACTAGACAGGGCTGCCCACTATCACCATTACTATTCAACATAGTGGTGGAAGTTCTTGCCATAGCAATCAGGCAGGAGCAAGGAATTAAAGGCATACAGATTGGAGAGAAGAAGTCAAACTCTCCTTATTTGCAGATGACATGATAGTATACATGGAAAAACCTAAGGAATCCAGCAAGAAGCTTTTGGAAATCATCAGGCAATACAGTAAGGTGTCAGGCTATAAAATTAACATTCAAAAGTCAGTGGCATTCCTCTATGCAAACACTAAGTTAGAAGAAATTGAAATCCAGAAATCAGTTCCTTTTTCTATAGCAACAAAATCAATAAAATATCTAGGAGTAAACCTAACCAAAGAAGTGAAAGACTTGTATACTGAAAATTATGAGTCACTACTCAAAGAAATTGAAAAAGACACAAAGAAGTGGAAAGATATTCCATGTTCATGGGTTGGAAGAATTAACATCATCAAAATGAATATATTACCCAGAGCCATCTACAAATTTAATGCTATCCCCATCAACATCCCAACCACATTTTTTAGGAGAATAGAAAAAATGCTACAAATGTTTATCTGGAACCAGAAAAGACCTAGAATTGCCAAAACAATCTTGAGAAAAAAGAACAGAACTGGAGGCATCACACTCCCAGATCTCAAACTGTATTATAGGGCCATTGTCATCAAAACTGCTTGGTACTGGAACATGAACAGACACACTGACCAGTGGAATAGAATTGAGAGCCCAGAAATGAGGCCCCACACGTATGGACATCTAATCTTTGACAAAGGGCCCAGACTATTACATGGGGAAAGCAGAGTCTCTTCAACAAATGGTGTTGGAAACAATGGGTTGAAACATGCAGAAGAATGAAACTGAATCACTGTATTTCACCAAATACAAAAGTAAATTCCAAGTGGATCAAGGACTTGGATGTTAGACCAGAAACTATCAGATACTTAGAGGAAAATATTGGCAGAACTTTTTTCTGCATAAATTTTAAAGACATTTTCAATGAAACGAATCCAATTATAAGGAAGACTAAGGCAAGTATAAACCTATGGGACTACATCAAATTAAAAAGCTTCTTCACAGCAAAAGAAACCACTACCCAAACCAAGAGACCCCTCACAGAATGGGAGAAGATCTTTACATGCCATACATCAAATAAGAGTTTAATAACCAATATATATAAAGAGCTTGCCAGACTCAACAACAAGACAACAAATAACCCCATCCAAAAATGGGGGGAGGACTTGGACAGAATATTCACCACAGAAGAGATCCAAAAGGCTGAGAAACACGTGAAAAAATGCTCCAAGTCTCTGATTGTCAGAGAAATGCAAATCAAGACAACAATGAGATACCACTTCACTCCTGTGAGAATGTCATACATCAGAAAAGGTAACAGCAGCAAATGCTGGAGAGGGTGTGGAGTCAAAGGAACCCTCCTGCACTGCTGGTGGGAATGTAAATTGGTCCAACCTCTGTGGAGAACAGTCTGGAGAACTCTCAGAAGGCTAGAAATGGACCTACCCTATGACCCTGCAATTCCCCTCCTGGGGATATATCCTAAGGAACCCAACACATCCATCCAAAAAGATCTGTGTACACATATGTTCTTGGCAGCACAATTTGTAATAGCCAAAACCTGGAAGCAACCCAGGTGTCCAACAACAGATGAGTGGCTGAGCAAGTTGTGGTATATATACACAATGGAATACTACTCAGCTGTAAAAAATGGTGACTTCACCGTTTTCAGCCAATCTTGGATGGACCTTGAAAAAATCATGTTGAGTGAAATAAGTCAGAAACAGAAGGATGAATATGGGATGATCTCACTCTCAGGCCGAAGTTGAAAAACAAGATTAGGAAAGAAAACACAAGTCAAACCTGAAATGGAATTGGAGTATTACACCAAAGTAAAAGACTCTGGGGTGGGTGGGTGGGTGGGGAGAATACAGGTCCATGAAAAATGATGAATGAAATAGCGGGGGTTGTATTGTTAAATGGGAATCTGGGGAATGTTATATGTACAAACTATTGTATTTACTGTCGAATGTAAAGCATTAATTCCCCAATAAAGAAATAAATTATTTAAAAAAAAAGAAAAATTATGAATGAAATAGTGGGGGTTGTATTGTTAAATGGGAATCTGGGGAATGTTATGCATGTTCAAACTATTGTATTTACTGTTGAATGTAAAGCATTAATTCCCCAATAAAGAAATAAATTATTTTTAAAAAAAAGAACTCTGGTAGAAGGAACAGTGTAATTGTATCCCTGTTATCTTGTAGTTTTGTAAACCAATACTAAATCACTAATAGTAAAAGATATATGCTACAAATAAATAAAATTAATTGATTAATTAAGATAAGGTGCTAGCGGGTAGCAGGTAATGTACACATTCCCACATGGAGGGGCCTGGGTTCTAGCCCTGGGCCACCACATCAGAGGGTCCATGGGAAGAAAATTTCATGGGCAATGGAGTGGTGCTGGAGTGCCTATTCTCTCCCTCTCCCTCTCCCTCTCCCTCTCCCTCTCCCTCTCCCTCTCCCTCTCCCTCTCCCTCTCCCTCTCCCTCTCCCTCTCCCCCTCCACTCCCCCTCCCCCTCCACTCCCCCTCCCCCTCCCCCTCCCTTTCCCCTCCCCTCCCCCTCTCCCTTTCCCTCTCCCCCCTCTCTTTCACACACACACACACACACACACACACACACACACACACACACACACAATCTACTAGAAGAAAGTAAAAAATGGGTGCTGGTAGTGGTGGAGTTGAGCAGGCACTGAGTCCTAGCAATAACCCTCATGGCAAATAATATTAATTCTAGCTCTGTCTCAAATTTGAGGCAGATGGCTCCTTTTTACTGCCTTCCTTTCTCTTGGAGACTATTTCTTAACTTATTTATTTCAATAAACTTCCTGTAACCTAAAAAGTACTAATGTTGATGTTAATAAAATTATTAACATAAATCCAGCAAAATAGCTGACTTGGCTAGTGTGTTGCTTGGCTTTGTGCACAGTTGAGGTTCAAGCCCAGCCCCAATCATATTAAAAGATGATTTGGTGCTCTTTTACTCTCCCTCTGCCTCTCTGCCTTTTCTGTCTCTCTCTCTAATGAACAAATAAAAAAAAAATCTAAGGTTGAGAAAAAGCCTTGTAGATTAATAGAGCTGTGAGCAAGTAAATAGAGGAATTTAGTAGAGAGACTAGGACCAGGGCGACAAAGAGGTGGCAGCATGCCTTCCTTCCACTCTTTTTTTTATAAGTATGTATTTTAAAAATGTTTTATTATTTTATTTTGGTTAGAGACAGAGAAAAATTGAGGGGGAGGGGAGGTAGGGAGAGAGAAAGAGACCCCCGCAGTCCTGTTTCAACACTCCTAAAGCTTTCCCCTTACAGATGGGGAGCAGGGGCTTGAAGTGAGTCCTTGTGCATGATAACATGTACCCTCAACCAGGCACACCACCTCACTGTCCCTCCTCTTCATTTAGATTCTGAGGTTCCCAAGGTCTCAGGCTCCCATCCCTGCTACCACTATTAGCCAGAGCTGAGAGGTGCTCTGATATCTCTCTCTCATGACAACAAATAAATGTTAAAAATGAACTAAAAATTGTTTTTAAAAAATAGAAACTGGAGGGAGGGGTAGAAAGAGAGGTAGGCAAGGGAAATATAAGAGAGACATAGAGAAATATATAGAAAGAGAAACAGCAACCAATAGAGGAATGAAGAACTAAAGAACTAGAGAAACAGAGTCAATCTAGGAGGTCAGTACAGGGGAGTCATCATGGGTACAATTCTCCCAACTCTACTCTGTTTGAAATTTGCTGTCACACAATGTAGAGGGCCTAAGGGTGGGGTGTTATTACTGAGGTTGTTCTGTCCTTCCGCTTTCCTCTATGCTGTCCCACCTCTATGAAGAGCACAATTCCTTTGGTTGTGATACTGGTTTCCCTGCTGGGAGCCCTGAATCAGCGCTGTTCTCTGCAAGGGATCCAGTTGTTGGGGGCAGAACCTTGCAGACAGAAGCTCAAGGGCCTCACAAAGCAAGGACAGCCAGCCCTGAGCAGAGCAGCGGCCACTTCCTTCTGTTCCGTCTCTCCTGCAGGCCCACTTGTGTCACCACTGGTGGATACCCAGCCCATGCAGGGCTGCTCAGTGAGGCCTGGACCCAGGGTCCCTCTGGCTCTCAGGGCCTCCTCCCTCTGCTGAGCCCTACCAGGAAGGAGCCTGGTCAGCCAGCTTGGAAAAGAAGTGCAGAAACCCTTCCCCCATGCCCCCAGCCTGGCAGGCAAGCCCAGAGGACACGGGAGTTACATTCAGCATCTTCCACTTCCTATCTCTATGAAGGAGAGGCCCAGAGTGACAGAGGTGTCCAGACCCAGCCTCTCTATATACTGCTAGCTATCTGAGGTTGGAGATATTATCCCCCTGCCCCACCCCCAGCTTGGCAGGCCTGTCCAGAGGGTACAGAAGTCACATAGCATCTTTCACTTCCAGTATTTATGGAGATGCTGCCCAGTATGACAGAGTAGTCTAGACCCCAGCCTCTCTTTTCCCTGATGGCTCTGTATCCTCTCATAAGTCATTACTGGTTCATCTGGGGGAGGGTCTGCCCTCAGCTCTGGATCTAGCCTATAGCAGGGCTTCCACAACCTTCTACCAAGAACTTAGCTAGCGGGCTCCGCCTTTCACTAGCTCGAATGGCTTATTGTCCATCCTTCTCGGGACAGGTAGCCCACAGGTTTCCTCCTGTGGCATCTATGGTCAGTCTCCATGGTCTAAAGTGCCTAAGACCTCACAGACTCCGGCAGGACCAGGTAGGGGAAAGCAGTGACATCAGTGGAAAGTCCAGATGGGCAGCAGGTGCCAGGCCAGCTGGCGGCGAGATCAATGGTTCAGACACCTGGTCACCAGGCTTCTCAGGATGGGGAGACTTGTTCCCTCTCCCAGGAGCCACATGGCAGGGCCTCCACAAGGATGGGTGGGTGAATCTCCAAGGTGACCTCATCCCATTGTCCATTCAGGGCACCCCAGCTACATTATCCTTTCTATTTTTTAAAAGTTTTTACTGATAGGACAGAGAGAAATTGAAAAGAGAGGAGGATATAAAGCTAGAGAAAGACATTTGCTGACCTGTTTCAACATTTGTGAGGCCTTCCCCCTTGCAGGTGGAGAGTGGGGCTTGAACCCAGGTCCCACAGTGATGTGTGCTTAGCTGGGTTGCACCACCGCATTACTACTGAATATTTTAATACAATTTATTGAATATTAGAGAAGAGGAGAGAGAGAGACAGAGAGGGAGAGAGAGAGAGAGATCTCCACTCTGGCACATGTGATGGCAGGAGCCAGGATCGAACTCAGGGCCTCATGCTTGAGTCTAGCAGTCTAGCCACAGCACCACCTACATAGCTACCAACTACATTATTTTTAACCACTCTTTGGGGTTTTCAACTCAGGATTTTTTTTTAATAGAGGGTCAAAGATAGAAGGAAAGACACCTGAAGCACTGTTCCACAGCTCTTGAAGTTTTCCTCCTTTAGGTGGGGACCAAGGGCTTGACCTCAGGTCCTTGTGTGCTTTACTTTCTCTTCTATGAACAAACCCACATCCTTCCAATGTTCCTAGAGCAGATTTCGATGGTTGAAGGGCCAGGTTGAAATCCCATGAAAGGGGCTGCGTGGTGGCACACCAGGTTCAAGCCCCCAGTTCCCACTTGCAGGGGGAAAGCTTTGTGAGTGGTGAGGCAGTGTTGCAGGTGTCTCTCTGTTTCTCGCCTTCTCTATCACCCACTTCCCTCTCGATTTCTGGCTGTCTCTATGCAACAAATGAATAAATTAAATAATAATAATAATAATAATAATAATAATAATAATAATAAAAGAAATCCCATGAAGAATGGTCTGAGTTGAGTGGCCTTTTCTCTCCTCCAGATAGGATCCTGCTTTTTTGCAGTGATTTCCCATCACCCCCTGACTTCTGATCTAAATCAGTAAGTTTTTCCTGTGTCTGAACTCTCTTCTGAGCCTCCCTATTCACAGGTCTAGGCCAGGGGTCCCAAATTCTCTGGAAGGTTGTTGTGCTGGCTGCTTGGGTAATGTAAACAGTGAGTTTCACTGATAATTATGTCACAAAGTCACAAAGGCCAAACCCTGCCAAGTCCTCAGGGAGTCCCAAAACTGGCTACAATTGTGGAGGAAGGAGGCAGCATGAAGAGGAGCATGTGTCCTGATGCTGGGCATCCTCTTCTGAGTATTTGCTGAGTGAACATTCCTAAACAGTCACAGTGTATACCCCACCCCATCTATTATAAAATACATACCCCAAGAACTGCTGTGCAGGGAACAAGTAGGCCTTGGGGAACTTATCCCAGAACAGAGGGGTATCAGTCAGGGAACCATGCCCTGACCAAGACCAGACAAAACAGAAAAGACATTTAATTAATTAATTAATTAATTAATTAACTTGGAACCACGTTCTTCTTTCTTTCTTTGTTGCTTTTATTTATTTATTTATTTTAATGAGATGAGTACCATTGCACTGCTCAGCTCTGGCTTATGGTGGTGCGAGATATTGAAGTTGGGACCTCAAAAGCCTTATGCATGAAAGTCTTTTGTGTAATCATTATTCTGTCTCCCTAGCTCACCACCAAGGTTTTTATCAGAGCACAGTGCCTGCATGACTCCACCATTTCTGGTGGTGATGATGATGATGATGATGATGATGATGGTGATGATAGTGATTTGGATAGAGGGTGAAAGATAAGAGAGATAGAAGAAGCGATAGAACAAAAGATACATGTGGCACTGCCCCACCACTCATGAAGCTTTCCTCCAGCAAGTGGGGACTGAAGGCTTTAACCCAAGGGAGATAGTATATGGTTATGCAAAGAGACTCTCATGCCTTGCCTGAGGCTCCAAAGTCCCAGGTTCAATTCCCTCCCTCCAGCACCATAAATCAGAGCTGAGCAGTGCCCTGGTAAAAAATAAATAAATAAATAAAAATAGGGAGTCACACGGTAACACAGAGGGTTAAGCGCAGGTGGTGCAAAGCGCAAGGACTGGCGTAAGGATCCCAGTTCGAGCCCCCGGCTCCCCACCTGCAGGACAATCACTTCACAGGCAGTGAGGCAGGTGTCTATCTTTCTCTCCTCCTCTCTGTATTCCTCTCCCTTCTCCATTTCTTTCTGTCCTATCCAAAATGATGACAACAATAATAATTACAACAATAAAACAACAAGGGCAACAAAAGGGAATAAATAAATATTAAAAATAAAATAAAAATAATAAAATAACTCCTGGAGGAGGGCAGTGAAGGGGTTAATCATGAAGGCTTGAACCCGGGTCCTAAAGCATGGTAAAGTAGATGTTCTTCTAGGTGCATCAATAGCTGGCCCTTGCAAAGTGGATTTTAGGCAGCAGAATCAGCATACAAAGGGCCTTGAAGTTGGAAAGCTCCTTGGAGGTCTAGGGCACTGCATGAAACCAAACTGGCTACACACACCCCCTGCACAGGGGAGGGGTAGTTATTGGAAGGAAGGCCAGAGAGCACCAGGTGCAGAGGCTCCAGGATGAGGCTGAATCTGATCTCCCAGGGCTGAATAAGGCCTTTCCCTAGGTAAGCGGGTGACAGGGGTAAGGACAGGCTTTTGTGCAGCGTGACTGCTGACCCCAGCCATCCTGCAAAACCTGCTGGTAAACCTGTCCAGTGGGTGCCTGTCCCTCAGACCCCTCCATCCACCAGCTCTGCTCAGCCACAGGGACATTCCTGTTCTTGGGCCCCTCCCTTGATGGGCTCAGTCCAATGCTACCCTAGTGTTATGCCCTAGGGTTGTCCTGGGCTCTTCTCAATACACAAGACATCATCACTGAACACGGCCAATGTGATCGTGTCAGGCTAGGGACCAGGGCCTTGCAAAGGGAAGTAGGACTCTGCAGCCTGATCTGTGCAGCTGTCAGCCCAGCTGGGAGCTAGTCAAGGAACAAGGCTTCTAGTCCTTGCAGGCTGGGCAGGGCCAGAAACAGAGGGGCTGTGCTATGGGCTAGGTGGGGAATGTGTCACAAAGAGGGTGGTCTGCCAAAAACAGCTCAGGCAGAATGATGGCAAGTGCAAAGGTCCTGGCAAAGGAAAGGTAAGAGACTGTGTTTCTTCTGAAAGCAAGGCCAGCAGGAAGAGAGATAAGGCACAGGGAGCAAGCAGATCAAGGAGACAATGAGGGCTGTTTGGGGCTCTCAGAGAGGCCACTAGCAAGGAATCTGAGCAGGAGGCAGGTGACCAAACTGAATCTGTGTATTTAACAGGCTCCCAGACTGTCAAGCCTTGGCAGCTAGATACAGGCAAGGTGGAGGGAGAATATGAAGGCTCCCAGGGATTATGCCCTGAGGTGGATAGGAACTGGGCCCTCACATAGTTTTCAGTGGTGACCGTTTTCACCACCCACCCCTGCCCTCTGCTGCCTTGATGTTTGGAAAACTGAGGCTCAGAGGAGAGGTAAGTGCCTGACTTCCGCCCGAATGGCTGCAGGATGATGAGGCACACTAGCTCTCTCCTGCCACTACTCACATACACCTTGTTGTGGCTGCTGGGTCATCTCAGTGGAAGGAAGGTAGGGAGATGGCTGGGGATACAGTACAGTAATGATTCAAAAGACTCTCATGCCTGAGGCTCTGAGGCCCCAGGTTCAATTCCCAGCACCACCATCAGCCAGAGTTGAGCAGTGCTCTGATTTATCTCTATCATGAAAACAAACAAATATTTTTAAAAAATTAACTAAAGATCTTTTTTAAAAACTTGGTGTGGTCTGGGAGGTGGCACAGTGTAAAAAGCACTGGACTCTCAAACATGAGGTACTAAATTTAATCCCCAGAACACATGTACCAGAAAGATGTCTGTTTCTTTCTCTCTCTCTCCTCCTTTCTCATTAATAAATAAAAAAATATTAAAAAAAAACTTGGTGCACCTGGTTGAGAGCACACTTTTCATGTGCAAGGACCCAGGTTCAAGTACCAGTTCCCCATATGCATGGGAACCTTCACAAGCAGTGAAGCAGGTGTGCATGTGTCTTTCTTCCTTACTCTATATCCCCCCTTCCCTCTCAATTTCTCTTTGCCTTATCAAAAAATATATATATTTAAAAAGGAAAAAATGGCTGCCAGGAGTGGTGGATTCCTAGTGCTGGCACCAAGCACTAATGATAATCCTGATAGCATTAAAATTAAAAAATAAGATAAAGATAGGCAGGGACTGGGAGTCGAGCGGTAGTGCAGTGGGTTAAGTGCATGTGGCACAAAGTGCAAGGACTGGCATAAGGATCCTGGTTCAAGCCCCCAGTTCCCCACCTGCAGGGGAATCGCTTCACAGGCAGTGAAGCAGGTCTGCAGGTGTCTATCTTTCTCTCCCCCTCTCTGTCTTCCCCTCCTCTCTCCATTTCTCTCTGTCCTATCCAGCAACAATGACACCAGAACTACAACAATAAAACAACAAGGGCAACAAAAAGTAATAAAGAAAGAAAGAAAGAAAGAAAGAAAGAAAGAAAGAAAGAAAGGAAGAAAGAAAGGAAGGAAGGAAGAAAGAAAGGAGAAAAAAAAAAGATAGGCAGGGAGATAGTATAGTTGTTCTGCAAAATATTTTCATGCTGAGGCTCTGATGTCCAAAATTCAATCTCCAGTGCCACCATCAGTCAGAGCTGAGCAGTGCTCTAATCTCTCACACCCCTCTCATAAATAAAAATAAATAAAATCCCTGAAGAGTGGGCACTGAACTCTCAAGCATGAAGTCCCAAGTTTAATCCCTGGCAGCACACACTAGAGTGATGCTATGGATTTCTCTCTCTTATTAATAATTAATGAAATGTAAAACATTTTTGATAGGCAGAGAGGCAGAAAGGCAGTGAAAGAGATCACAGCACCAAAGCTTCCTTCAATGTGGTGGGGATCAGGCTTGAACCTGTGTCACATATATGGCAGAGCAGTGCACTATCCAGGTGAGCTATTCTGTCAGCCCCAAAATTAAAAATAACAACAATAGCAATAATATCAACTCTCAAGTATGATGAGTGAGTCAGTAAGCACAGTGAAGGAGGAAAATCAGGCCATACTGCTAGCCAGGGTTCCACCCTCAAGGCCAAGCCTGACCTGCCACCTGCCCTGCTAACCTCATCCACCCACCTGCCTGCCAGGGCCAGGGAAGCTTGTTGGTCCCCGCTGGCCTCCAGAATCCCCTTTTGGTAAGCCTGAGCAAGAAGGAGAAACTGCCCTGCCAAGGGCTATAGGCCCTGGTCCCTGCCTCATACTCTCCCCTGCACTGGGGGCAGATTACTAAGACTCCAGCCAGCCAGTTGGTGCTTTTCCAGCAAGAGATGCAGAGCTAGGCCCACTGGCACTAACAAAAACAAGGCATGTCCCTGTCTCTCAGGGCCTCTGCTTCCCCTCCAGGGAGGAGATGCATCAGGTCCTGTCCAGTTGTGAGAGACAAAGACTTGGGGAGGCTGAGAGAAATTCCCAGAATCTTGCTGGCATCCCAAGGACACCCACACCCTCTGTACCAACAATCCTGAGCAAGGTGACCCCATAAGGCTGTGGGTGGCCAAATAACAGCATTCCTGGGACTCAAACAAAGTAGGAGAGGCCTGTTCAACAGAGCAACAGGAGCTCCAAGTACCAGCCCACTAGTATTTCAGTGATGTCACAGGAGCTGAGCCACAGCTGAGGGCTACACAGTCTCACTCTACAGGCTTCAGGAACAAATGCCAGTCCTGTGAAAGTGGAAGATGGCACTGACCTCCCTCCCACCCCCAGCTTGGCTCCCTCTGCAGTCCATTCCTGAGAACCGCTATTGTGCCTTCTCCTCCCTGAGGGCTGGACCCACTGGGCAGTGGAGAGGGCTTTTGCCTTGTAGGAGAAAGATCAGTCCCCTCTACCCCTGAACCCCACCCCACTCTGCACTCACATGAGAATCTGAACTGGCCTGGAGGCTCAGGACCACATTTCAACCATGGAGCCTGAATTCCCACCATCACAGCATAGTTCTTGACAGAGCATCACTTTGAGTAAAAACCGTAGATTTCCCTGCAGTGAAATTCAGGAAGGACAAAACCCAAGCAGCCTGGGGAAGCATACATGGCTTTGTTTCAAGGCATCTGACTTGACCTGAGAAGCCTGATCATAAGCGTTTAAGGCTTTGAGCCCAGTACCTGTGGGCTACTAGGTGAATAGAGAAGTTGAGAGTGTAGGATGAACTTGGGTCCAAGCTGCTCTTAGGTGACAGTTTAAAAAAAAAATTTTTTTTTGGCTTACCTGGTTGAGTGCACATGTTGCAGTGCTCAAGAACCCAGGTTCAAGCCCCCAGTCCCCACCTATAGGGGGAAAGCTTTGCAAGTGGTGAAGCAGTACTGCAGGTGTCTCTCTGTCTCTTTCCCTCTCTGTCTCCCCCTTCCTCTTGATCTGGCTGTCTCTATCCAATAAATAAAGATAATAAAAATTAAAAAAAAGAACAGAAAGAAGAAATAAAAATGGCTGCCAGAAGCAGTAGATTGGTCATGCAGGCATTGAACCTTAGTGATAACTCTGGTGACAATTAAAAAAAAAATCTTAACAATAATAACAAAGCCAGGAGCTGGGCTCAGCACTCTATAAGTGAAGGTAATCGTGTAGTTGCCACAAATATATTTACTCTTTAAGCTTTTAGACCTTGGGGTATACTACCAGCCTCGTCCTCCAAATAACAGGGTGGTGAGGATTCCCTAGTGCTAACAGTGGGCTGATGGTCTGGTCTGGGAAGGGGGGAAAGCCCACAGTGCACAAGGCAGATGACTCAGGGCATGAGCTTTCAGATGGAGGTGTGGGTAGGACCTAGAGTCCACTTTCTCTGGGATTGATCCCAGACCCTGCCCTGCTAGCAAGATGCCAAATTTAAAGCAAAAAACTAGCTGTTCAGTAGCCTCTGTGTCTTGTTGACATTGGGCTCAACAGAAAACAGGAGGCTATTTATTTGTTTTAGGTAGAGAAAGAGAGTGAAATATTCCACAGCACAGAAATGTCCTTCAGTGCAGTGGAGGCTGGGCTTGATCTTGGGTCATGCACATAGCAAAGCAGTGCACCATTCCAGTGAGCTATGTTGCCAGCCTAAAACAGGGAATTTTAAAGCAAGTCTTAGGAATCCTTTTTCTTTTCCTTGATTATTGCCTCCATCTTCTTTTTTCTTTTATTTAAGAAAGGATAAATTAACAAAACCATAGGGTAGGAGGGGTACAACTCCACACAATTCCCACCACCCAATCTCCATATCCCATCTCCTCCCCTGATAGCTTTCCCACTCTCTATCCCTCTGGGAGCATAGACCCAGGGTCATTGTGGGTTGTAGAAGGTGGAAGGTCTGGCTTCTGTAATTGCTTCCCCGCTGAACATGGGCGTTGACTGGTCGATCCATACTCCCAGTCTGCCTCTCTCTTTCCCTAATAGGGTCGTTCTCTGGGGAAGCAGAGCTCCAGGACACATTGGTGGGGTCTTCAGTCCAGGGAAGCCTGGCTGGCATCCTGATGACATCTGGAACCTAGTGACTGAAAAGAGAGTTGACATACAAAGCCAAACAAATTGTTGAGCAATCATGGACCCAAAGCTTGGAATAGTGGAGAGGAAGTGTTAGGGGGATACTCACTGCAAACTCTAGTGTACTTCTGCTTTCAGCTATATATTTTGCAATAGTTTATGGATACGTGTGAACATATGCTTTCTCTCACAGAAACTGGTGTATATCTAGGTTTTGGGACTTTGTTAGAAAGTGGACCACCTGAGATGGAATTAGAGTATACTATGAAAGGAAAGGTCTCACCCGAGTAATGAAGCTGAAGGGTTGTCATTCCACACGTGAAGTCTCTGGACACAGTCTGAAGTGAAGCATGTTGAGGTGGCAATCGTTGCATTGATTGGGTTGTGATCAGCAGATGCAATATTATTTGATATGGATTGGGAGAGGCATATGGAAAAGTGGGCCCTATCCAAGGGTTCCAGGACTGGGGGAAGTAGAGGCTCTATAGTGGAGATGTGAGGTTCCTGTGGTCTTAGGGTTCAAAAAGACAATGGATAGTTAATGTTGTCATCACAGTATTTGGTAATTGGGTTAACTTTGAAAAGTCCTTTTGTTAGGGTTTGCTGTACAGTACCCAGTATCTTGTCTATAGCTGTGCTATTGGTTGCTTCTGTCCATCTTCTTTCTTATTATGTCAGCAACTACTTTCCTCCCTCAAGGACTGGAGATGTATTATCTCTTCTAGCACATATATTTTAAAATATATCAGTTAGCATTTAAAATTAAGAGGCCAGGAGGAGGTGCAGTAGATAAAGCATTTGACTCTCAAGCCTGAGGTCCTGAGTTCAATCTCTGGCATCTTATGTACTGGAAAAGTGCTCTTGTACGTGCTCTTGCTCATTAATATGTAGATTTTAAAAAGCATAAATGGCTCTTCTGAGCCCCAGAAGAAACCCCTGCCCCAGGCCTTACCCTTGGACTGTAAAATGCTGTCTTCCTCTGGACCTCTCTCTCTCTTTTTCCCACAGGACAGAGAGAAATTAAGAGGGCAGGGGGAGATAGAGAGAAAGATAGACAACTGCAGACCTGTTTCACTGCTCATGAAGTGTTCCCCCTGCAAGTGGGGAGCAGGGGTTGAACCCAGGTCTTTGCACATGATGATATGTGTGCTTAACTGGGTGCACCATCACCTGGCCCCCGGGTCTCTCTCCTTCCTTCTGCACCTGCCCTTCTGGGTCCAAGTCTCCCCTGTTATGAAGACAGTGACTCCATCCTGACCCACTCACCTCTGTGAGGACTGTCTCCAAACAGGGGACATTAGCATCTCTCCTGATGTCATGGTTACTTGGGAAGTCTCAGAGCAAGTAGGTGGGCCTGAACCATCCAGGACATTCTATGGACCCAGTACTAAGGAATTCTCCAGATGCCAGAGCTGATACCACCCTGTGGTCATGGCATCAGATTCCAAGAGCCTGCCTGGCCTTGCCCCAGTCACAGAGTCCCAGATTCCCAGAGAACATAAGAACAGAGCACTGACAGGCAGTGTGAGGGACAAAGCAGGAGACTCAAAGGCCAACTGCAAAGGCCCTCAGGATTACCACATAGGGTCTAGGTGGAGCACACACATCACCATGTGTGAAGATCAGGGTTCAAGTCTCCGGTCCCCACCTGTAAGGGGAAGCTTCAGAAGCAGTGGAGCAGTACTGCCGGTGTTTCTTTCTGTCTCTCAACTAGTCAATTAACGGAAGACCACATGGCCTCTGGCCTTGTCAGCCAGTCAGGAGCAGAGGCCAATGCCCCATGGGACCAAAGCTCTGGGTGTAGGGTGTTCACCTAGGACATTCACTTCTCTGATGTGGGCTCTGAACAGGCCCTGCCCTGGTTCTGTACCCCCTCCCAGACCAGAACCATTATGTGAGGCTTTGGCAAACCAGCCCACCTACACCAACTGCCTCAGGGAAGATTCTCTCAAAACAGGGACTACATCCCTTCATGGTCATTTTTTTTTCTTTTGATAAAGAGAGACAGTGATTGAAAGACAAAGAGAGAAGGAGAGATAATACATCCTGCTCCACCACTCACAAAGCTTTCTCCCTACAGCCACTCCCACCCATATGGTAGTCCAGGACTCAAACCTGTGTCTTCACATATGTTAACAGGTAAATCACCTCTCAACCCTTCTTAGATTATAGACTCTTAGCTAAAGCCATAGAAACTCACTTGGGTAGTGTGCTCATAGGGGAGAGGGTGGGCACAGGGACTTTGGTGGTGGATGTGGTGAGTGGCACACACAATATGTATAGGTATAAACTCTCTGAAATCTCATAGTTTTGTAAACCAATGTGAAATCAGTAGTAATCTTAATTTTTTAAAGGGGCCAGGTGGTGGCTTACCCAGTAGAGCACACGTTACCATGCTCAAAGACCTAGGTTCAAGTCTCTGCTCCCCACCTGCAGGAGAAAGCTTCATGAGTGGTGAAAGAGGTCTGCAGGTGTCTCTATTTCCCCCTTCCCTCTCAATTTCTCTCTGTCCTAACAAGTTAAAAAAGGAAAATAAATTAAGAAACTGAAAATTAAAAAATGTCTTAGTGTCTAGAGCAGATCTGGTGTTTGGCGTTCAAGGTGTGGTATTGTTTGCACGCTCACATTGGAAATGAAGTGTGTACTCAGAGAGCAGGTAGTGATGGAGACTCTGTTTTTTCTTTTTTGTTGTTGCTCTTTCTTTCTTTAAATATTTATTTATTTATTTATTCCCTTTTGTTGCCCTTGTTTTATTGTTGTAGTTATTATTGTTGATGATGTCGTTGTTGGGTAGGACAGAGAGAAATGGAGAGAGGAGGGGAAGACAGAGAGAGGGAGAGAAAGATAGACACCTGCAGACCTGCTTCACCACCTGTGAAGCTACTCCTCTACAGGTGGGGAGCCGGGGGCTTGAACCGGGATCCTTAAGCCGGTCCTTGCGGCTTGCACCATTGGCGCTTAACCCACTGCACTACCGCCCAACTCCTTCTTCTTTCTTTCTTTCTTTCTTTCTTTCTTTCTTTCTTTCTTTCTTTCTTTCTTTCTTTCTTTCTTTCTTTCTTTCTATTTCATTTATATAGAGAAGAACCAGAGCACCACTCTGGCCCATGGGATGCTGGAGAGCAAACTTGGGACCTCATGCTTCCAAACTCAGCTGTCTAGTCACTGTGCCACCACCCAGGCCTGGTACTCTTGCTTCTTATTATTCCTAGAGCTGCTTAGAACATTGGGGGGGGGGGCTTCAGGGGGCTGGGGGGAGATCCTCCAACCCTCCACTTCAGCTTCCCCTCAGGCTGGATAGACCCACCTCTGGATAGGGCCAGTTTGGAGGGGGCCACTTGTGGGAGGGAGATCTCGCCCACCCTGCCGTGGTTATTCCATGTAAGCACATGCTACCAGATTCCCACTGCACACCACATTACCCTCATAAAGAGGCCACCCACAGCCCAGTTCTGAAAGTGGCACTAATAGATAAAGTGTTGGCTTCTCAAGCATGAGGTCCTGAGATCAATCCCTATTATCACATGTCAGTGTAACAGTGCTCCAGAGAGCCTGGGGCTTCTCTGCTTAAGACTAAAAAGCTATAGCACCTATTAGCTCACCTTTCCTTCCTTCTTTGCATCCTTCCATCCTTACTTTTCTTTTTTCTTTCTTTCTTTCTTTCTTTCTTTCTTTCTTTCTTTCTTTCTTTCTTTCTCTTTCTCTCTCTCTCTCTCTCTGTCTCTCATTTCATTTCTTTCTTTTTCTTCTCCTTTTCTCCTCTACATTCTGCCAACGGAGATATTTCCTGACTGCTGTCATCAGCTTACTTATTAATTTTTGTCACTGAGGTTATCACTGGGGCTCAGTGCCTACACGATGGCTATTGTTACCAGAGGTCATTTTTTTCCTTTTGCTTTTTTTTTTTTAATTTATAAAAAGGAAACACTGACAAAAAAACATAGGATAAAAGGGGTACAACTCCACACAATTCCCACCACCAGAACTCCATATCCCCTCCCCTCCCCTGATAGCTTTCCTATTCTTTATCCCTCTGGGAGTATGGACCCAGGATCATTATGGGGTGCAGAAGGTGGAAGGTCTGGCTTCTGTAATTGCTTCCCTGCTGAACATGGGTGTTAACAGGTTGATCCATACTCCCAGCCTGTCTCTCTCTTTCCCTAGTGGGGCAGGGCTCTGGGGAAGCAGGGCTCCAGGACACATTGGTGGGGTTGTCTGCCCAGGAAAGTCCAGTTGGCATCATGTTTGCCTCTGGAACCTGGTGGCTGAAAAAAGAGATGACATATAGAGCCAAACAAATTGTTGACTAATTATGAACTTAAAGGCTGGAATAGTTCAGGTGAAGAACTATTTAGTAGTTCTTCTAGTTATATTCCAAAGAGCCTATGACTATACTAGTTTTTTCTTTTTCTTTTTTTCCCTGAGCCTGACATCTGATACGCAGGTGTATCCAAGTCTGTGGAAATGATGTCATAGTAGGAAAAAGGACCAGAAAGCAGGATCAGAGAAGAGAGTAGCTCCCAAATATGGGAAAGGGGTATAAATATTGTTGACTGTAAACCCCGTCAATTTGATGTGATCTGGGGCCCATATTCAGTTTAGGAGCCTATGTGACCTCCGCATCCCTGTAGATCTGAGCTCACATCCTGTAGTCATGAGTAGGAACGTTCCAAGCTGTCCTAATTTCAGGACCCATCTTTCTCAGGTGTAGCATGGAGTATGTTGTCCAGCCTTCCTTCAGAGGATGGAACATTCTCTGCCGTTGTTGATCCACATTGAGGGCAAGGTCCTATGGGAGCCCACCAAGGGGTCTGTTGTGTTTTTCCTGATAGAGATGACCAGAAACAATGGAGAAAGGGATCTATTCAAGGTCTAGGCCCATCATGTCTGTTTGGGGATCTCAGGACTCCCCGACTAGGGTCCCAGCTGATGGGGTAGCCTGATAGTGACTAAAGAGTCATCGTTAAAGTATGCCAGTCTCTTGCCCTTATTCAGCTTTTGCAGTCCTTACTTTGATTGAATTGGCTTTGGAGTGAGTGAGGGAAGTATAATAAGAAGTAGGTAAGGGGGGGGTCGGGCGGTGGCGCAAGTGGGTTAAGCGCATGTGGCGCAAAGCGCAGGGACCGGCCTAAGGATCCCAGTTCGAGCCCCCGGCTCCCCACCTGCAGGGGAGTCGCTTCACAGGCGGTGAAGCAGGTTTGCAGGTGTCTATCGACCCTTCTATGTCTTCCCCTCCTCTCTCCATTTCTCTCTGTCCTATCCAACAACGAATTGTGTCAACAAGGGCAATAATAATAACCACAATGAAGCTACAACAAGGGCAACAAAAGGGGAAAAAAAATGGCCTCCAGGAGCGGTGGATTCATGGTGCAGGCACCGAGCCCAGCAATAACCCTGGAGGAGGAAAAAAAAAAAAAAAGAAGTAGGTAAGGAAGGTTTGCTTTCCTTTCAATAGAGTGAGCAACAGAGAGACATAGACAGACAGAAAGGAGTGACACCTGCAGCATTACTCCACTGCTTCCCTCCTACAGGTGGGTTCCAGGAGCTTAAATCTGGGTCCTTGTATATGGAAACATGTGTGTTCTAGCTGGTGTGCCACTGCCTGACCCCTCAACTCTTTTATTTTTGGAGATGAAGCTCTTTCTAATAAAATATGAGCGGCTCCTTCAAGCCCTGTTCCACTGTTACTGCTGAAGGCCAAGCTTTGGGATCCAGAGCAAACTGGTCAATTTCTGGTTCCCGACAACTGTCCCAATGAGAAAAGTTAATAAAACACCAACTGACTGAGATATCTTCCAAGAAAGCCCAGGCAAACACCCAGGCCTATCTGGTCAGCTCTGGCACTCAGTGAGAGAGCAAACTCTGGAAGAGAACTGAAATGAGTCCCAGTGAAGTGCATGGAACCCTTGTAAGTACTCCCTGCTGGGAATAAAATATTCTGAGGCAACATAGAGCATCGTATTAATGAGGGTTATTTGGACCTATGTCCAGTAACTAAGAGGAGAACAGGGAGCTTGAGGATCAAGGTTGCTTAACTTCAGGTACAACTTGATTCAGAACCCTGGGGCTTGGAATTTGACTAGTGGCTCTCTGTTTCTCTTCTTATCACTCTCTGTGACACACTGGCATTTTCCTTCTACTCTTGGCCCCCACACCTCCATGAATCCACCCTCCACATTCCATATTTTAAAAATTCATTCTCGGGAATAGGGCAGTAGCACAGCCGGGTTAAGCTCAGATGGCGCAAAAGCGCAAGGACCGGCGTAAGGATCCGGGTTCTAGCCCCCGGCTCCCCACCTGCGGGGGTCCCTTCACAGGCGGTGAAGTAGATCTGCAGTTGTCTTTCCTTTATCTCCTTCTCTCTGTCTTCCCTCATCTCTCCATTTCTCTCTGTCCTATCCAACAACAGTGACATCAATAATAACTACAACAATAAAACAACAAGGGCAATAAAAGGGAATAAATAAATAAATATAAAATTTTTTTTTTTAATTCATTCTCGGGAGTCGGGCGGTAGCACAGAGGGTTAAGCACAGGTGGTGCAGAGTGCAAGGACCGGAGTAAGGATCCCTGTTTGAGTCCCTCCCACCTGCAGGGGAGTCGCTTCACAGGCGGTGAAGCATGTCTGCAGGTGTCTATCTTTCTCTCCCCCCTCTGTCTTCCCCTCCTCTCTCCATTTCTCTCTGTTCTATCCAACAACAACATCAAAAATAACTACAACAATAAAACAACAAGGACAACAAAAGGGAATAAATAAATATAAAAAAATTTTAAGAAAAAATTCATTCTCTCCCTCAAATTAAAATATATATATTTTTTCTCCTTTTTTTTAAAAAAAATTTTTGTATTTATTTTATTTATTTATTCCCTTTGTTGCCCTTGTTGTTTTATTGTTGTAGTTACTATTGTTGTTGTCATTGTTGGATAGGACAGAGAGAAATGGAGAGAGGAGGGGAAGACAGAGGAGAGAAAGATAGACACCTGCAGACCTGCTTCACCGCCTGTGAAGCGACTTCCCTGCAGGTGGGAAGCCTGGGCTCGAACCGGGATCCTTATGCCGGTCCTTGTGCTTTGCGCCACCTGTGCTTAACCCGCTGTGCTACAGCCCGACTCCCTAAAATATATATATATATTTTTTGTAATTTTATTTATTTATCTTCCCTTTTGTTCCCCTTGTTGTCTTTTTGTTGTTGTTGTAGTTGATGTCGTCGTTGTTGGATAGGACAGAGAGAAATGGAGAGAGGAGGGGAAGACAGAGAGGAGGAGAGAAAGACAGACACCTGCAGATCTGCTTCACCGCCTGTGAAGCGACTCCCCTGCAGGTGGGGAGCCGGGGGCTCGAACCGGGATGCTCATGCTGGTCCTTGCGCTTAGCGCCACCTGCGCTTAACCGCTGCACCACCGCCCGGCTCCCCCTAAAATATATTTTTAACAAAGTTATGCCAGGAACTGTAGGATAACTCACCCTATAGGTCACATGACCAAAGTTATGGGTTCTAGCCCCCAGCCATCAAATAGGAGTACCATGCAAAGGGGAAGTTTCAGGAGTGGTTGAGTCATGCTGTGACGCCTTTCCTTCTCTCTGTGTCTCTCACTATCTAAAATAATTCACCAGAAAAGCACTGAAGGCAAAAATAAATTAAATTTTAAAGTAACACCCCCATTAAGCTTAGTTCTCTTTAATGCCTGCCAGATACCCTTAGAATTGGGCAGAAAGGGCTTGGCCAGACCCTAGAGGCCTATGTTGACATCTCCATGCACATCTCATTCCCCCGAACCCATTCACTCACTCTGATTCTTGAATGCACCATGCACAGTCCCACCTCACCAATTGTGTACCTGCTATGGCCTCTTATGTGTCTCAGTCCTTCTCATTGGCTGGCTCAGATGCAGTCCAATGTCCCTACCCCTGCATTCACTCTCCAGGATAGCATCAGCAGCACTTTTTGTGGTGCTGGAATATTCTCTGCCTCTCAGCACAGGGCAACCTGCCCAGATGCACTTGTGTGTACTTCTTTACATTGTACCTTTGCTCAATGGAAACGGGGTTAGTTGCTGCAGTATCAAGCACAGGGCCTCTGATTCAGTCTTACAGAATAGAATTTTCTTTCCTAGTGCTTAGGAAGTTTTGACATTATCATGGCCTAAGAGATGGCACAGTAGATAGAGCACTAGATTCTCAGGCATTATGAGGTCTTGAGTTTGACCACCTGACATCACATGTAACAGTGATACTGTGTGTGTGTCTCTCCCTATCTCTCTCGCCCCCCCCTTCCTCCATCCTTTTTTCTCTCTCATCAAAAAATAAGTAAATCTTTGGGGGTAAAACATCATAAAAAGGTAAATTAAACTTTTAAAAAGATTTTATATCACTTTATTTTTTTTATTGCCTGTATCTCTGACTAGTCTGAGTTCTGGAGGGAAAGCACTGAGTCTTCCTTAGTCACTGCTGGACCCTCAGAGTTTAGAATTGGGCCTGGCATACAGTAGATGCTCAACACACATTTGGTGACTAAATGATCCCAATAGGACATGTCTGGATTTACCCAGCTCTACTGTGCAACCTCCAGTCAGAGCTTGCCTTTTCTGGGCTCAGTGTTCTCCTCTACAAGACAGGGGACTAGGCCTGGTGCCTTGAGGCAGGAAGCTTCTTTGACTCTGCCAAAGAGACCACCTATTTACCCTACTCTTCCACCTCCTACTGCTTGGAGTCCCCCACCCCAGCATCCTGTGGGACTGGGAGGTGGGCCAGAAACTGCTTGCTGGAGTCCTCAAGTCTGGATGCTTCAGCTGGCCACTTTCATATTTCTCACACTGAGTGGGTGGGGCTCAGGGGCTGACAGGGTGTAGGGCTTGGATCTGACTCTCTCTCTTTCTCAATCTCTATATCTTCATCCATTTATTTATTTATTTATTGGGGGGGAGAGGAAAGGAGAGAATCGGAGCATTATTTTGGCACATGTGACGCCAGGCATTGGACCTGGGACCTCATATTTGAAAGTCTAGCACTTTATTCTCTGGACTACTTCCCAGGTCCTTCCAACCTGTTTCATTATTTTTATCTCTTTATTTTTTGCAACCAGAGTTTTTGCACCTGCACAATTCCACTATTCCAGTAGATGGATTCATTTTCTTTTCTTTTCCTCTTTTCTTTCTTTCTTTCTTTTTCTTTTTTTTTTAGATAAAAGCTAAATAAATAGGGAAAGAGAGACATTACAATGGGGATCAGAGCCCCACCTGGACATAAACATGGACAGCCCAGGAGCTGCTACATCCCTACCCAACATACATACATGTGGAGTCACAGTTCCTGAAGTGACCTGAGGACCCAGAGGGTCAGAATCCAGGGCCCTGTGTGAGGAGGGTGGAGTAAGGCACAACTAGTACATCTGGCAACCTTTGCTGCCCACCCTATTTTGTTTTTAAGTTTTTTTTCTTTTCCTCTTTTTTTTTATTGTTGTAGTTGTTGTTGTTGATGATGTCGTCATTGTTGGATAGAAATGGAAAGAGGAGGGGAAGACAGAGAGGGAGAGAGAAAGATAGATACCTGCAGACCTGCTTCACCGCTTGTGAAGCAACTCCCCTGCAGGTGGGGAGCTGGGGGCTTGAACTGGGATCCTTATGCTGGTCATTGTGCTTGGCACCATGTGCGCTTAACCGACTGCGCTATCACTTGACTCCATGCCCATCCTATTTTTTTAAAGGTTGATTTATAGGGAATGGTGCAGTTGTACTCCTGTTATCTTGTAATTTTGTAAATAAATATTAAATCATTAATTTTTTTTAAATTTTAATTAAAAAAAGAAAGAACTCACCAAACTTAGCAACAAAAAAGCAAATGACCCCATCCAAAAATGGGCAGCTATCTCTCCAGTTCTCCATGGGTAACTAAATCCTACCTTTTGGAGAGTAGTATCTCCATGTTATTTGTGCAGGCTGGCTTCAAAGAACAAAATGAGGGAGTCGGGCTGTAGCACAGCGGGTTAAGCGCAGGTGGCGCAAAGCACAAGGACTGGCATAAGGATCCCGGTTCCAACCCCGGCTCCCCACCTGCAGGGGAGTCGCTTCACAGGCGGTGAAGCAGGTCTGCAGGTGTCTATCTTTCTCTCCTCCTCTCTGTCTTCCCCTCCTCTCTCCATTTCTCTCTGTCCTATCCAACAACGACAACAACAATAATAACTACAGCAATAAAACAACAAGGGCAACAAAAGGGAATAAATAAAATAAAATATTAAAAAAATTTTTTTTCAAAGAACAAAATGACCTTTTTAATTTTTTTAATTTTAATTTACATGATACGTGCTTTTCATAACTCATATATTGATAGTTTTTTTTCCATAGCTGAACTCTTAATGCAACACTGGTAAATGCAACTTTATTTTTTTAAAGATTTTATTTATTTATCCATGAGAAAGATAGGAGGACAGAGAGAAAGAACCAGATATCACTCTGGTACATGTGCTGCCGGGGATTGAACTCGGAACCTCATGCCTGAGAGTCCAGTGCTTTATCCACTGTGTCACCTCGTGGACCACACAAAATGACTTTCAAAGGACAAAATCAACCTGCCTATATTGATTTATCCAGCCCCCAGATGGCACATATTTCTGCCACTTCTGATTTTCCTTTGTCTTTTTTTTTTTAAATTATTTATTTATTTATTTATTTATTTAATGGATAGAGCCAGAGAGTAATAGAGGGTGAAAGGGGAGATAGGTAGAGACAGACACCTACAATACTGCTTTACCACTTGTGAAACTGATCCCCTGAAGGTGGGAACTTGGGGCTTGATCCTTGCACATTTTAACACCTACACTTTACTAAGTATGCCACCACCTAGCCCCGACTTTCTTTTTCTAGACAGAACAACTCTGAAGCTCAAGCTCATATTCAATACTTTCCAAACAACTTCTCTGCACTAGGCTGTGTTACATTAATATCTTAGAATCAGGTCATGGGCTGGGGTAGCTGGCTAAAAAATAAGCACATGTATAAGGCTTTGAATAAATATCATGAAACAAACCTCCGGAAAGCTGTCCTGATCTGCTTTCTGCAGTTACACTTTTTTCCTTTTTCACCCTTCACCATTATGAAAATAATTTATGCTTTTATGTGATAACTGGAAGCAACTTATTGACATTTGATGATATTCAAGAGGGTTTTTTAAGGTGTGATAATCATATTGTGGCTACTTTGAAAATGAGTCCTTATCTTTTAGAGACAGAGTATTTTGATGTATTTATGGAAGTAGTGATGTGATGTGGGGGTTTAGTTCAACATAACATGAGAGGAGAGGATGGGGGGGATCTATCTGAAACAAGATTTGATTATGAGTTGATGTTTAGAGAAGGAATACTGACCTCTGACATATGGCTCTCTAAATGTTAGTAAAACAGGGAGTCGGGTGGTGGCGCAGCAGATTAAGCACATGTGGTGCAAGGACCAGCATAAGGATCCCGGTTCAAGCCCCCAGTTCCCCACCTGCAGGGGAGCTGCTTCACAAGCAGGTCTGCAGGTGTCTATCTTTCTCTCCCCCCTCTGTCTTCCCCTCCTCTCTCCATTTCTCTCTGTCCTATCCAACAACGATGACATCAACAGCAATAATAACTACAACAACAATAAAAACAAGGGCAACAAAAAGGAAATAAATAAATATTTTAAAAATATATATATTAGTAAAACAGTAGAAGTCTACAGTGGTTTTGGCCAGGGATATAGCATAATGGTTCTGCAAAAAGACTCTCATGTCTGAGGCTCTGAGGTCCCAGGTTCAACCCTACTCCACCCCTACACCACCATAAAGCAAAGCTAAGCAGTACTCTCATAAAAACAACAAATAAATAAATAATAAACAAACATTTAGAAAACATCTTTCTTTTATGCCATGCAAGAGAATGAACCCAGGACCTCCTGCTTGTACAATATTTATTGAGTCCTTTCCTCAACCCAGTTTTTATTTTATAAGAATAAGGAGAAACAGAGAGAAATGAGAGAAAGGAAAGAAAGGGGAAAGGAGAGAGAAGCAGCGTAGTACCATTCCATTATCCATGGAGTTCTCTTGATGTTACCCATAGTATCCATATGGTGCTGAGGATTAAACCCAGGACCTTGTGCAGGGTAAGCCATGTGCTCTGCCTTTAGGCTTCTGCTGAAATTTCTAACAAACTTGCAGCTTAAGGGAGTCCCCTTTCTTTCACCTTTTTGGGTTAATACAATAGTTTGGACCTCCAGACATTGCCCTTGCAAAAAACAAAACAAAACAAACAAACAAAAAAGCAAATATATATATGTGTTGCAGATAGAATACTCAGTTTCTTTTGTGTGTGTACCTCATTAAAATTTTTTGAACACTTAATTTCAACACTCAGTCACTTTTTAATCATTCTGCAAATCCCTTGCAGGAAATAACCTTAATGTACTCAGCATATTCCTTAATAGTGGTCAGTTGACACAGCTCCAATTTTCTGAGCTTAAGAACAAGAATACAATATGTGGGAGTTGGGTGGTAGCACAGTGGGTTAAGCCCAGGTGTCGCAAAGCTCAAGGACCCGTGTAAGGATCCCGGTTCGAGCCCCTGGCTCCCTACCTGCATGGGAGTCTCTTCACAGGCAGTGAAGCAGGTATGCAGGTGTCTATCTTTCTCTCTCCCTTTCTGTCTTCCCCTCCTCTCTCCATTTCTCTCTGTCCTATCCAATAACAACAATAATAACTACAACAATAAAACAACAAGGGCAACAAAAGGGAATAAATAAATAAACACAAAATATTTAAAAAATACAATATGTATCTTAATGTTTCATATCATTGCAAGCAGGCCTACAAGTAGAATTACTAGGTCAAAGGTTGTGCATATATAGAATTTTAAGAGAATGGCTGGGCTGGGGACATAGCATGATGATTATGTAGAAGACTTCCATGCTATGTCCCCAGCCCAGTTTCATTTTTCCTTTTCTTTTTCTTTCTTTTTTCTTTTTTGCCTCCAGGGTTATCACTGGGACTCAGTGCCTGCACTATGAATCCTCTGCTCCTGTGGCCATTTTATTTATTTATTTATTTTGGATAAGACAGAGAAATTGAGAGGAGAAGGGAGGGGAAGATAGAGAGAGTGAGAAAAAAAATAGACACCTGAAGACCTACTTCACCAATTATGAAGCATCTCCCCTGCAGGTAGGGAGCTGGGGGGGGGGGGGCTTGAACTGGGATCTTTGTGTGGGTTCTTAGGCTTAGTACTATGTGCACTTAATCTGGTGTACCACCACCCGGTCCCCCAGTTTTCAGTTGTTCACTCAACCCTTGTTTTTTTTAAATTTTTTTATTTATAAAAAGGAAACACTGACTAAACCATAGGATAAGAGGGGTACAACTCCACACAATTCCCACTACCAGACCTCTATATCCCATCACCTCCCCTGATAGCTTTCCTATTCTTTATCCTTCTGGGAGTATGGACCCAAGGTCATTGTGGGTTGCAGAAGGTGGAAGGTCTGGCTTCTGTAATTGCTTCCCTGCTGAACATGGGTGTTGACAGGTTGATCCATACTCCCATCCTGCCTCTCTCCTTTCCTAGTGGAAGCGGAGCTTCAGGACACATTGGTTGGGGTTGTCTGTCCAGGGAAGTCTGGTCAGCATCATGCTAGCAGATGGGGTTTACAGTCAACAATATTTATACCCCTTTCCCATATTAGGGAACTACTCTCCTCCCTGATCCAGCTTTCTGGTCCTTTTTCCAGCCATGGCATCATCTCCCCAGACAATAACTTGGATCCACCTGCATATCAGATTTCAGGCTCAGGGGAAAAAAGAAAAGAAAAAAAAAACTAGTATAGCCACAGGCCCTTTGGAATATAACTAAAATATGCCTACTAGCTATCTACAACCTTTGCTTTTAAAGCACCTTTTATGTGTTGGGCACTGGTTTGGATTGGGAAACACAGCAGCACCAAGAGCCAGGCTGCATTGGGGGTACTCATAGTCTGGTCCAGTTTTGGAGACCAATACAATGATGGCTAAACACACCTGTCTCACTGCCTGAATATGTCACTTAGTCATTGCCTTCCTTACCCACTGACAGTCTGGACCAATCATGCTTCCAATTGAGTCACACTTTCAAATGACAGCCTGGATAAAAACAGTCTATCAGACCATTTCATCTAATACTATGCCAATCTCTATGCAGCTCCGGTGTCAAGTATGTGTGGACATAAAATTCACTTAGGTTGTCTATACTGTGGCCACAAGCAGATTCTCTAAAGTGCCCTGAGTGTTGTGCATCATCTTCTTTCATACTTTCCTCTTCTTCTCCTCCTCCTCCTTCTCCTTCTCCGTCTTCTTCTCCTCCTCCTCTTTCTCCTTCTCTTTCTCCTTCTCCTTCTTCCTCTTCTTTTTTACCAGAGCACTGCTCAGCTCTAGCTTATGGTGGTGATGGGGACTGAACCTGGGATCTTTGGTGCCTCAGACATGAGAGTCTCTTTGCATAACCATTATGTTATCTCCCCATCCCCATAATTTAATTTCTGTAATAGCTTTTGTCTGTTCTTGAGGCAACCTTGGTTTCCATGTTTATAACCTTTTTATAAGTACTATTTCTTACTTCCTCAAGATGTGTCACTCCACTCCCACAACCAGAGAAAACATCCATATCCCTCCACCAAAGTGCACTGAGCCCCCCTCCCTCCAAAGTCAATTCCCCATCCCCTTAATAAACCTCAGTTGTGCAGTTTAAGTCCATTATCTTCATTGAGCACTGCTTATTTTTTCTGGATTTGTTTCTCCAAGCTTGAACCTGGGTCACATACATGGCATAGCAGGGCACTGTCCAAGTGAGCTATTTTGCCGGATCTTTGTCACTCCTTCATCACTCCTTCTAACCTTATTAATAACCTATCAGGACAAACTATTCTTTGGTCAAGGTCTTTTTCAATCAGACTCTTGATTATGCCTTCCTAATTTTTTCTAGGCTTTAGTATTTCTGTTGAGAAATGAGTTGCTACTCTTATGGAATATTGTCATATGTGTCTTGTGCAGAATAGAGAAAAGATCATCACTATCATCAACAACAACCATCTCCTTTAAAAGGCTGAAATTTAATCTGTCCTAACAGATATCCACACATGCAAAGGGAGAGGCCTCATAGCACTACTCCACCATCAGTGGAGCTTCCACTGGTATTGTGGGACTCATGATACAGCAGATGTTAAACTTTTTTTTTCTTTTTCTTTTTTCTGTCTCCAGGGTTATTGCTGGGGCTTGGTGCCCTTATTCCTCTCTACCTTTTGGGTTTTACATATCCTAGGAATCAGCCCAAGCACTGCCTCTTCCAAGGAGCCTTCTCTGAAGCTGCATATAGAGCTTGTGTCTTGTCTGGCCCCCACAACACCAGGATTACATGTGTCAATTTGCTTGCCTCCTATTTCTATTTGTCACCACTTGCTTGCTTGGGACTATCTTCTGTGCAGGCCTGGATAAGGTATTTTTAAAAATATTTATTTATTTTTATATTTTATTTATTTTTTTGGATAAAGATAGAGAGAAATTGAGAGTGGGAGATAGAGAGGGAGAGACACTGCAGCACTGCTTCATTGCTCACAGGGCCTTGTGCTTGATAACGTGTATTCAATTGGGTGCTCTACCACCCAACTCTTAAATATTTCTGTATTCACTAGTGAGGGTGGGGAAGAGAGAGATAGAGAGAAGAAACTAGACCACCATCACTCTGGCACGTATGCTTCTATTGCTTGAACTCTGGACATCATGCTTGAGAGTCCAAAGCTTTATCCACTGTGACACCTCCTGGGTGACAGTGTATATTACACACCTTCTCCAATTCAGGACTGGTGCTGAATGTGTCTACTGACTTAAGCTGGACAAGCCAAGAATGTGCCTGAGGAAAGTGGGATTTGAGGCATGAACAGGAATTTTAAAATTTATTTACTTATAATTTGGAGTTACCGGGGTCTCTCACATTTCCCCACTCTAAGTCAGCATTTTTTATGCAGATAGAGATGATGGAGAGGGAGAGACGCCAGATTTCCAGAGCATCCCACAGTGCCACCCACTGTTGCATTCCCACTGTGGTGCCAGGGCTTGAATATGGGCTGTGAGCATGACAAGACGGGCACTGACATGGTTAGCTATTTCTCAGAGCCTAAAAAAAAAAACTTACTTATTTATTTCTTAAGATAGAGGCAGAGAGGCAGAAAGAGAGCCAAAGAGGCCACAGCACTGGTGCTTCTTCTAATGCAGTGAAGGTGAGGCTAAAACCTGGGCCACATACATGACAGAGTAACCTATCCAAGTAATCCTATCTAAATTATTTTATTTTAAAATTTATTTTATTTGTTACATATAATAAGAGAGTTTCACATGAGAAAGGAAGAAAGAGAAGTCAGATCTTAGGTATATGTGGTGCTAGGGATCGAGGGAACCTCAGGTTTACAGGCGTGACATTCTACCAGATAAAACACATCCCTGGCCACAATTACTTTAAAATAAGCTATACAGACACACATACCAAATCCAAAAGGAACAAAAGAGCTCACAGTGAGGATTAAAAGTAGGTCACTTCTCAGCCACTCAGCTCCCCTCTCAGAGGCCACCACTGGTATCAGTTTCTGAGTATTCTCTGTAGGTAAGAACTCCCCTTCCCTCCACCCACTGTTGTGTGGTTTTTTTTTTTGTTTGTTTGTTTGTTTTCCCCAGAGCGCTAAACAGCTCTGGCTTACAGTGGTGAGGGGAGTTGAACCTGGGACTTTAAGAGCTTCAGGTATGTAAGTCACTTGCATAAAATTATGCTCCCCATTCTGATATATATATATTAATTCGAATGAGGTGCAGAGATAAAGACACAGAAAGACCAGAGTACTGTTCAGCTTTGGCTTATGGTGGTGCTGAGGATTGAACCTAGAACCTAGGACCTTGGGGCCTGAGACATGAAAGTCTTTTTGTATAAATATTATGATATCTCCCTATTCTGCCTTTTTCTGGTTTTTGCACTGAAGTTGCCTACATGTGAAACATGCATTCTCCTCCTGAGCTACATCCCTGGCCCCTACCCTGAATATTTGGCAAGCATTGCATTATGTAGTGCTCACAAGCACTGTAAATTGTGGTAACTGCAAGTAGAATCTGAACTGGAGTTGGTGTATTGCACCAAAGTAAAAGACTCTGGGGTGGGTGGGTGGGGAGGGTACAGGTCCGAAAAGGATGACAGAGGACCTAGTGGGGGTTGTATTGTTATGTGGAAAACTAACTGAGAAATGTTATCCATGTACAAACTATTGTATAAGATAAAATAAAATAAAATTTTAAAAGGGGGGAAACTGTGGTAACTGTGTAGATGGGGTGACTGAGGCCCTAGGCACCTCCCCCTCTGGCTACACAGGTTGTTGAGTCACTTTCCTGTAGTCCTTTTTAGAGGAAAGCATTTCTTTACACAGAGGTGAGATCCACCTCACTGGGAATGTCACCAAAGGATCAGTGGAAAAGTACACAGCTCTGGGAACAATTGCTGCTTTTAGAACTCTTCTTTTTTAAAATTATTTATTCCCTTTTGTTGCCCTTGTTGTTTTTTATTGTTGTGGTTATTATTGTTGTTGATGTCGTCGTTGTTGGATAGGACAGAGAGAAATGGAGAGGAGGGGAAGACAGAGAGGGAGAGAAAAAATAGACACTTGCAGACAAGTGATTCCCCTGCAGGTGGAGAGCCAGGGGCTTGAACCGGGATCCTTGATCCAGTCCTTGCGCTTTGCGCCACATGGGTGGGCTTAACCCTCTGCGCTACCGCCCAACCCCCCTTCTAGAAGGCTTATACCTCCAAAGCAACAGCTAAGGAGGCTGCTGTGATCCATGCCTCCATGTCACCTCTAATGAGAAGCAGGATTAATGAGCTCACCCTGCTTTCAAATTCCATGAACTCCAGCTAACAGCAGGAACTTGGTATTCAAGTCCCCGGGTGATCCGGAAGGTCTGTCTCCACGAATCCCTTTAGCATCATGGATACTGTGTCAGCCCCCTCTGACACCACCCTCAACACTCAACTTCTCACCTACAGTTTAGTTCTTTTGAAAAAAGCCTCTCATTTTCACGAGGAGCATATACCCACCCATAGATCCTGCCTCTCTCTCTGTCTGTGCCTCTCCCCCAGTCTTCTACCCAACTGGTATTTGTACCAGGAGACTGGACAGTGGAGGACCAGGGCGACAGCTGGATTCCTAGGCATCAACACTCCAGGTGACTGAATCTTAATCCCACAAGCACCCACTGGCGGGAGACCTGCCTAGCTGGGTAACTGGTGTGGAGGCAGCCTTCGCTAATCTCCCATAATAGAACTGACAGCTCTTCAAGGATGGCTTTCTCTTAGTCATCCCCTGAAACCGTCTGTTTCTTAACTTTGCTGCTTCTGTCGCCTCCCTTGTAAAATGGGGCTGGTGATGATGCAGAGCCTTCATGTTCAAGGAACTAATGCCTTTCCAGGGCTTAGAACACTATGCAGCTCTCACTCAGAATGCTGACTGTGACTATTGAGGGTGGTGGCGGAGTGGCACATAGTAGGTACTAAGCGAATTCACTCAGAGCTGGGCTTAAGAGTCCACTATGGGCGGGACAGGTCTGCAGAGTGGCGGCCTGGAGGTGGGTTGGCGCCGCCCCAGCCCCGCAGCTGTCAAGCCCCAGCCGGCCCGGGCGCCGGTCCACCAAACCTGAACGTCCCACGCCGGCGTCCCCACCGCCCCTCGCCTACGCAGCTCACCTAGAGCCCGCGGCCCTTATCTCCGCCCCCCAGCCCCATTGGCCCCGAGCTTTCTTTGTTAATGGAGCGCGCCGCTTCCATTGGCCAGAGGCGCGGTCCTTCGCGTTGGGGGGGCGTGTCCCCTCCCCGCCCCGTGGCCCCGCCCCGCGCCCGCGCGCCCTCCCGCCCGCCCCGAGCGCGCGAGAGCTCCGCTCCCATTTGCCGCGGCGGTGGGAGCCGAGGGCGGCGGCAGGCACGACCCCGGGTTGGCGGGACCCCGAGCCTGAGCGCGCGGAGCGAGGAGCGGCTGCGCGGGGTCGCGTCCATGGGCCCGTGGCGGGCGGGCGGCGGCGCGGAGCGGCGGGCGGCGCGCGCTCTGTGAGGCCAAGGCCTTGGCGGGGAGGCCGCCGGGCATGCCGTGCTGAGCCGCCGCCCGCCGCCGCCGGCCATGTCGGCCGCCAAGGAGAACCCGTGCAGGAAATTCCAGGCCAACATCTTCAACAAGAGCAAGTGTCAGAACTGCTTCAAGCCGCGCGAGTCGCATCTGCTCAACGACGAGGACCTGACGCAGGTGAGCGCCGGCGGGGGCGGGCGGGGCCGGGGACAAAGGGACGGTCCCCGCGGACAGGAGCGCGGCTCAGTCTGCGCTCCGGCCCGAGCCCGGCCTGGGGTGACTCAGAGACGCTGCCTCTCCTCTGGAGGATGGGCCGCCTGCGGGTGCTTCTCAGGACCCCCCCCCCCCCCGGCCCCAGACGCAGTTTGCGCTGGGCCTGGGCCATGTCCACCCGCGGCGTCCGCGTCTGGCTTTCTGTCCTTTTCGAATCACTGTCAGCGTCTGCAGAGAGGCTGGGTGTGGAAGGAGGGGGAAGGGCTTCTGCATGTGAACTTAACCCCCAGCGCCCCTTGCTGCTACTTCTGGGGATGCTGGAGGTTCCCCGCTCCATCCTGCTACTTGGTCAGGCTGCAGGAGACCCGCGGGCCTGGAGGAAGCCGATCTCCTGCTCTTAACTGTCATAGGAGGTCCTTGGATGAGGCTGGTGGCTCCCAAACTTGCATCAGACTCACAGCACAGACCCTAGGGCCAGGTCTGACTTGGAGGAGTTTGCAGTAGTCCCTCCAAGACTGCCCCCTGGAGAGACCTCTGTATCCGGTTGCTTGGGGACTCCTGGAGGGCATGGGGACTTGGGTTCCTGACCAAGCCTGGCTTCCTGGGCCTGTGTATACAGCCTCCTCACTCCCTCCTTGGGCTCCAGCCTTCCCAAAAGAGGCTTGGGAGTCCCCTTCACATTCCAGTCCCTGGTGACCCAGTTGTGGCCGCCACTCCTTTTGCAGAAGAGCCCCTTAGACAGACGTTGCTTTGAAGTGTTCTGGTCTGGCTGTTTCTAGTGCTGCTCAAGCATTCCTTGGTCTGCTTTGTTTACATGGCCCTGCCGAGAGAGATGGCCTGGCAGGCCACAGTCTGGAACTCTGTACCTTACTCTTGGGCCAGTTCCCAACAGCCAGGAGCCCAAGAGCTTAACCAAACACTCCAGACCCCAATGTCTAGAGTGTTAGGACCCAAAGGCTGGACCAGCTAAGGAAGGGCAGCTAGACAACTTGGTTTCCTCGAAGGGTCCTCGGATTTAGGAGGGACATACACACACACACACACACACACACACACACACACACACACACACTGATGGGAGGACCCCTCTTCTCAGCTGGATATCTGTTCATGGGAGGCAGTTTATGTGATGAGGATATCAGCACTGGACTTAGGAAAGAGGCTGTGTCCACTCCCAGCTGTCACTGTGAGCTGGGTGACCTTGAGCAAATACCTTTGCCTCTGTGATATCCTTTCTTTTCCTTTCCTGTAACTTGTGAACAGGGGTCCTTGCTATCCTCCTTTACCAGAGCTGTCATGAGAAGCAAGCAGTGATGCTTGAACATGTGAAAAAAAATTTTATAATTAAAAAACAAACAGCTGCCTGCAGAATTGGCCACTCTGACACAGGATGTTTTTGGGATTGGCAAAGGCTTTTTTGAGAGCAGCTTGGCGACTCCAGGCAGCTGTCAAAATGGGAAAGTGAGATGTTTACACCTGGCAGGGCCTGTTTTCTGCTTCTCAAATTGAGATAGACGGGAATGGAATCTGCATAATGAGATTGAGTTTAGTAAAAATCTGTTGATGATTAATTGGATTGGAGGGGTGTCACTGATTTAAAGTGCTTTGCTCTTTTGTTATAGTCAGAGTTGAATTTTGAGTTTTGAAACAGGCCTAAGTACTGCCCCAAAGCAGTCACCAACTGGTAGTGTCTGAAATAATGAGGGGGGGACTGTGTGTGCTGGGAGAACTTCAGTCAGCCTTCCGCCTCCTGGGATCTTCCAGGAAGAAACTGCTCTGGAAAGAGGAGGGAGACCCAGGGCTGCTGCCAACAGCCTGGGCTGCTGGTCTCTGCATCCGGCCCTCCCCCAGCCTTACACTCTCATCCTCCTGGCTTCATTAGCAAACCTCAGCCAATCCCTTCCCATCAGTCTCCCCCAGTCCCAGCTTCCTGCTGCCCCTCCCTGCTCTGAGTTTATTTTAGACCATCTAGGCTGAGAGAGATCAGCACTCTATGAGGCCACCCCCTTTAATGGGACATCTAGGCCTTCCTGTTTAACAATTGGAGGTCACCAACCAACTTTTGAGATGTCCCATCCGGTCCCAGGAGCACATGTTTCCCTGAGCCTACTCTGATCTGAGCTTGTCTGCTGGCTTTGGGTTTTGTTTTATGTCTCCCACCTCCCACTCCCCACAGGCACAGTAGCCTCTCCCACAGACTAGCTACTTTAATGTACATTTACAAAGCCCATAGAAAAGAGCCACTCACCTAATGTAAGCCTCTGTACCCCACGCCTCCACCCAAACTTATGCTAAGGGTTGCTGTGGCCATTCCATGAACACACCATGGGATGGGAGGGCACATCCAAGGGGTGCAGAAAACGCTTCAGAGGTCCAGGGAGTTTGATCCTGATAGCTGTCTTTTCGCTGCTGGAATTAAGAGTGAGCCACAGTAAGATGAGTGGTACCTGGCAGTCTTTTACTGCTTTTCACATGAATGATGCCACTACTGAGTACCTCCCCTGGTTTGCAATTTTATCTATACAACACCAGGGAATGAACTTAGAACCTTGTGCATGTGAAAACAGTTAATGGCCTCCTGGGCTCTGTGTTTTCATTTAGAGGGAGGCGAGAGGAGAGACACTGTAACACTGCTCCACTATCCATGGAGTTTCTCTGGTACCACCAGTGGTGTTGGTATGTGCTGCTGGGGCTCAAACCCAGAGCCTCACACAGGTGTTGAGTCAATCAGTTATCCACCTCCTGGCCCCTCTTTATTTTAGAGAGATGGGGAGGAGAGAGAGGAATCAGGTACAGCACTGCTCCACAATCCTTGGCACTGCCCTAGTACTGTCCATGGTGCTCCCTTGTGATGTCTAGACTCAAACCCAGGGCTTCATGCTATGCTGGGTGAGCTGGCTCCCTGTCCCCATGCTGGCCCTTTAAGGGTGTGCATTTCACTACAGATGAGTCGACATACAATTGAAACCTTTTTTGGTACCAAATATACATACCTCTTCTGCTAATTGTCATGCTGACAGTTTTCTCATGGCATCACATATAAATATATCCTAGTTGGTCTGTGTTGTACCTGGTGGGATATGCTGTAGTTTAACCATATGGATGGTTTCTGGGTGTGGCAGTTATAAACAGTGACAGCCTCAGTTCACACAGCCTTCTGAATGCTTTTGGGTATGTGTGTGCATGCAGGCAAGCGTTTCTCTGGGGGAAGAAGCCTAAAAATAGAAAGACTGGGTTGACATTCAGCACATTAATTTTTTTTTATAGATATCACCAACTGCCTTCCAAAAAAGGCTGCCTCATGCCACTGCCAGGATTAGATCTCATCAAATGATTTAATTCTTTAATCATTTCCCTAATTACCAAGAGAGGGGTGAAGCCTGTTTAAAACATTTATCAGATGTCTTTTGTGGATAGTCTGTTTGTATTTGCTTTCTTTTCTTTCCTCTAAGCATCCCACCTCTTTATTGATTTGTAGTGCTTTCTCTATATGCTGAAGTTCAGAGCTACACAGACTTTTTTTTTTTTTTTTTGACCAGAGAGTTGGTCAGTTCTGGCTTATGTGGTGCTGTAGGTTAAACCTGGAACTGTTGCACCTCAGGCATACAAGTTTGTGATATAAAATGCTATGTTATCTTACCCTACAGACTTTTTCTGTAAATGGCCATATTGTTTGTTTGTTTGTTTATTTCACCAGAGCTCTGCTCAGCTCTGGCTTATGTTAGTGCAGGAGATTGAACCTGGGACCTCAGAGCCTCAAGCATGAGAGTCTGTTTGCATAACCACTCGGCCATATTGTAAATATTTAACTCTGTGGGCTGTGTGAACTCTGGCAGTGTTTCATGCCAATGCAGTGTAAAAGCTGCTGTGTGAGGTTGGTGACTTTCAATAAAACTTTATTCACAATGCAGCTGGCAGCATTTGGTCTGCTGGCAATGGTTTGCTCTAGATATTAATTTCCCTGTTCTAGCCCCTGCTGAGGATTGTAGGTATTTTTGGTTATTCTTCACTTTTATTGTGGTCACGCTTCTTTTTCATTTGACATGGCTGTCTTTGTATTGGGTTATCGGAAAAGTCATGTTGTATTCTTTGTTTTTCTTTTTTTTTATATTTATTCCCTTTTGTTGCCTTTGTTGTTTTATTGTTGTAGTTATTATTGTCGCTGTTGGATAGGACAGAGAGAAATGGAGAGAGGAGGGGAAGAACAGAGGGGGAGAGAAAGGTAGACACCTACAGACCTGCTTCACTGCTTGTGAATCGATTCCCCTGTAGGTGGGGAGCTGGGGGCTCGAACTACGATCCTTATGCCGGTCCTTGTACCACGTGCATTTAACCTGCTGTGCTACCGCCCAACTCCCGTATTCTTTGTTTTTCTTTGCAAAAATACATCATGACCTTTTCAACAACCCAATAGTTGAATCTCATGCTTGTGTAGGTCTTCACTCCAAGGTTATAAAATAGTCTCTGATAAGTTCTTAGTTATTTTGTACTAATTTTCATACTTGGTTCTTTAATCCATTACATTTGTATTTTAGGAAAATAAATGACTACAGGCAGAATATCTAGTATAGGCCTCATTGAAGTGGTCCAGCTGAATGATAGCCACAGACTCCCCAGAGCAAGGAGAGGGCTGGACACGAGGGATGGATGTTGATGGGTCAGTGTTGGGATTGGAGGCACCTGGATGGATAAAGTTCCATTATTAGAGATCAAGAATAACTGATTTGGAGTCATTTGGTGCCGGGGGTAGGCTTAGAGTAAAAAATAACAGTAGTTTTGGTGTCATGGAGGTAGAAGTCCGGTTTATGGAAGGTGCCAGGGTGGGAATTCTGAAGTCCTAGGGTGAATGCAGTCACTCTGGAGGCTGTGCAGTAACATGAGAGGCACTATGGGAGATGGTGGCGAGTGGGAGCAGCAGATTAGAGCTCAGGCTGCTCAGCTCCTGGGCCTCTTCCGAGCCTTCGTTTGGTTCTCTGGGGCTGGTGACATGGTGTCTCATTCTCTTGCCTGCTCCTGCCACTCTGGTCTACTGTTGAAGGAAGGAATCACTGCACTCAAATTTAAACTCCAGTCTGGGTCCACTGCTGTTTTGGTGCGACATTTTGGCTATGTCATCAGGTAAGAGAGGAGGTCAAGTGTAACGCCCCCTATGCTGCCTCAAGTACTTGTCTCCTCTTAGCCCTTGTGGTCTACTTTTGCCCATGCTGTACCCGCACCTATGCCCACTAAGCTGGACCTGAGGGTAGAAGCCCCAGACAGAGGTTGGGAGGGGTACTAGGACTTTGTCTCTGTGAGTTGTTTCATCAACTTTGTCTTTGTTCCAGTAACATATTTGGAAGTTCCAGGGTGTGGAACTAATGTTTACCTTAGTAGGAATGGGAAATTTCATGCCTATTCTTTTTAGCAGATTTATATTTTATACAGATTGTTAGATTTTTTTTTTTTTTTTTTTTTTTTTTGGTCAGGGGCTATGTCAAAAGACTAACAAATGGCCAATGGGCATGTGAAAAGATGGTCAAAATCAGTAATCTTAGGGAACAGCAAATCAAAACCAAAATGAAATGCCACTGGGATGGCTGTAATAAAGACAATGGAAAGTAATGTGCCGATGAAAATATAGAGAAATTGGAGCCCTGGTGACTTTTCATGGGCATGTAAAATGGTACAGCTGCTGTGGAACAGCTTGCTAGTTCCTCAAATGAACTATCATAGGACCCTTGTGTATGCCCAGAATATTGAAAACAGGTCTTAAAATCAAATAATGCTCTATTCAAATGCCCATAGTAAGTTCATAAATATTTACAGTAGCCAAACTACAGCAGCAACTCAAGTGTCCATCAAAGTTCAGAGAATAAACACTGGCATTTTCATACTATAAGAGGGGTAAAAAAGGAGGTGCTGAGACATGCTGCCACATGACTGAGCCTCAAAACTATGATATTAAGCAAAAGGGTCGCACATGAAAGGGTGCACAGCATAGAATTCTAGTTGTATAAAATGGCCAGAATAGGCAAAGCTGTAGGTGCAGGAAGCAGTTTTCCCGGTGGCCAGATTCTAGCAGAGGGAGCAGGCAGAGAGCACCTGCTGGTGGGACTAGGGTTCTGCTTGGGGGAGAGGAAATGCTGCACAATTAAAGACACTGGTTATGCTACATTGTGAACATGCTAAATGCCACTGAATTGTTCATTGTGAAATGTTTTTTTTTTTCCCTATAGGAGGGAGAAAAGAGTCTAGACCAGGCACTGGCCCCTGCCCCCTTTTAATGTCGAGATATTAAATATTTTAGGCTTTGTAGACCATTAGGGAAGTCAAGGGGTTTGTATAGGTGCTTGCATGACTGTTCTGAAGTGGGAAAGCCAGTCTTAGTTTGGGAGCCTTGAGCAAATAGCCAGTGTGTTGGATTTGGCTTGCTGAGCAGAGCTCATTAACCCACCATGTTAAATTAACCTGTCTAATAGAACCATTGTGAGCACCAAGTAGCTAACTCACAATGTCCTGATTGCCATTTTAGTAATATAGAGCCAGGTGAAATGAATTACAGCTGTATTTTCCTGAGCCTAGCCCCAGTATCATCACTTTATCCTGTCAGCTACTATGTTCTCTCTCACCTTCACTGCGCCTCTGGCTCAGATGTTGAGTGACCAGTGCCCTAGCTGGCAGGCCCACTTCCAGAGCCCTGGGAGGTGGTGGGAGGGCTCTGTTTGTGGGTCTGCCTTGCTGTGGAAGCAGCTGTGTTTGGGAGGCTTTCTGGAATGCTGGTCCTCTCATACCTGTTGTTCCTGTTTGCATCTCTCCTCCCTCTCTTGTCCTTGGTGTCTTTTTGCTGACTTGGGGGGTGGGGTGGGGAGGGTGTGTGCTTTCATATTTGAGGGTTATGGGGTTCTGATTCCCAGCCCTGCCCAGGAGTAGCAGGCCTGTGCTTGGGGAGTGGAGGAGATACAGGCCGAGTGTCTCCTCCAAGGTGCTTTCTTGCTCCTGCGTTCTAGCCCATCACCCCATCCTTTGCACCATGTTTTCCTCTTTTCCACACAGGACTATAGTCAACCATCCATGCTCTGCTCTCAACACAGCTGTGCAGGGTGACCCGGAAGTTCACTTCTGTCTCCCCTGTATCCTGTCTACATTCTGCTGCTGAAACAGACAGGATCACTGCTCAGGCCTAAGGCTCACCAGAGCCCCAGGGAACCCTGGTCTGGCTGCCTCTCCTCAGTGATGGCCCTCATTTGGGCAACCCCCTGCTTCCTGGGATCCTGATACCAGTTAGTTAAGCTAAAGCAACTCAGAGTATTTAAATTACTCTGAGGTTCCTATTTAGTCTTAAGGGAAGACAGTGGGTATTGCCACTTGGTAGTGGGTAGTGGGTAGTGCTCAGGAGCCTCTGTGGGAAGCTCCTAGCCTAAGAAAACATGTTTTGTTTTGTTTTCCCTTGGAAGCTCACTCTCAAGCCCTACTTCCCCATCTGAAGTGACACCTTGGGACCAGGTCAGCAGTGGTTGGACTTCCAGGAAGCCACAGTGCTTTTTCCTCAGAGGAGCTTCAGCAGTAGCCTGGCTCTGAGGGACTTGGGGCATGTGGGGGCATCCAGTCATCTGTGGGAGTGATGGGGTCCGGATTCTCAGCTCTAGATTCTATGAACCCTCCAGTCTTGACATTTAAAAGCTCTGTGAAATGTCAGTTTCACAGCCACCCTATAATGGAGCCCCAAAGACTCAGCCCTCCTGGTCTCCTCCTATTATCCTTTCTTCTGGGGACATGAGACCCAGTGGGTTGGTTTGCTGGCATTTCGTCTCTGGAGACTGGAACTGGAATCTTCCAAACCGCTTGCTGGTTTTCTCCGCCAGGGTCATCCCGGGGCACATGAAACCACAGCCTGGCTTTGGCCTGGAGCCCATAACCCTTTCTGTTCCTTCATCCCCTCATGCTTGACTTGAGGCTTGCAGGCTGCACTGAACTGGAGGTCTGGCTAGGATCTGGCTAGATGGGGTACCAGCCTTCAATGCATTGAGTCAGGCATCCTGAACCAAGTTCTTGGGGTAGCTTCAGCAGCAGGGGAGATACAGGACTGGTGGGAGCATGGCCGCAGGTGGAGGAGTGAGGGTGGCTTTTCAGAAGGATGGTAACCCCACAGGTTATTGACTTGCCCAGCAGTGGCTGTGACACTGGGCTGAGTTACAGCCATTACTTCCTCCCCAGGGAAGGCTGCTTGGACATGGAAACTTGGGGCTGTTTTTATTGGATGTTACAGGACTGCAAAATAGATGGAAAAGGTTCAGTGAGCTTCTAATTGTAAAGTGCTTCTAATTGGAAGTGCTGGCAGTGGCTTGGGGGACCGGTTATACCCCCCAAGCTCTTACCCAGTCCACTGTGAAGCAGAAAGGGAATTACCCTCAATAGGCAGGTGGAGCAGCTAAGCCCCAGAAAGGAGTCACCTGTTTGGGTCATAGGAAGGCGAGTGTGGGTTTTTCCAAAGTCCTATTTGTTTTCCCTGTCTGATAACAGCACTAATCTTTGCTGTCAGGAACAGGCCTTAGATTCCTTAGTTGCTGTGGTGTGGTACCTGGCAGGGCATTGTGCAGGTTCTAAGCCCTAGGAGCCCCAGAGTGGCCCCCTCTTGCAGATAGCTGGCCGGCCTGTGTCAGCTCCCACACCATGGACACAACTTAAAAAAGAACCTGCACTCAGGAAGTCATCCTATCCTTTACCTCTGGTTCTCATAGCCCCAGCTTTCACAACCAGGCTCTGTGACACACTTCCAGGCATGGCTTCCACTTCCAGGAGTGGGTCCTTGGATAAACCAAGAACAGGCCCATGGCCCCTGGGTGTGCCGGTGTGCACCCACAACCGTACTCTGCAGACTGGTGTGCAGTTGGGGGCTTGAGGAGATTTTGGGCTCTATTGCTCTGGGGTACATTTGACTTTCTCCTGGGACCCTGCTCTGACCCAGAATTCTGACCCAGTCCCAGTTTTCATTAGACTGAAGACTGAGGATTTAGAAGAGGGTTCCCAGCATAGATTCAGGCTCTGCTTTTGATATTGATTGGGCAAGCCACTTAGAGTTCAAGTTTCTGTCTCTTTTGAAAATTAGGGTCTCTTATGATACCCCAAGTCCCAGTCTTTGGATCCCTGTGAGGGTGGTGGAAGAGGCAGTACCCTCTGCTATTACAGGATGAGAAGTGCCCGATTTGAAGGTTCTCAGTGTGTAGTAGGTGCTCCATCAATGGACACAGGTCCTCTCTGGTCCACAGAGCAACCATCTCAGTGATGGGAAGAGCTACCCCAAACCTCCATCTTCCTCCACACCTTAGGAACAAAAGCTTAGCTCCTCCTGGCAGCTTCCTCTCTTCATCCCTGGGGACCAGAGCGGCCATAGTTGGCTTGCGTAGCTTTGATTAAAGTGTAAAGATCTCAATGATGTTAAATATATATTTTAAGTTTTTATTTATAAAATGGGAACACTGACAAGGCCATAGGATAAGAGGAGTACAATACCACACAATTCCCACCACCGGAACTCCACATCCCATTCCCTTCTCTGATAGCTTTCCTGTTTGATGTTAAAGAATTTTTAACAGGAGGGGGCCAGGTGATGGTGAACCTGGTTGAGTGCACATGTTACAATGTACAAGGACCTGAGTTCTAGCCCCCGGTCCCTATCTGCAGGGGGAAAGCTTTGCAAGTGGTGAAGCAATGATGCAGGGTTTTCTCTCTCTCTCTCTCTCTTTCTTCCTTCCTTCCTTTTTTTTGCCTCCAGGGTTATCTCTGGGGCTTGGTGCCTGCACTTCAAATACACTGCTCCTGGAGGCTATTTTTCCTCCCTTTTGTTGCTCTTGTTGTTTATTGTTATTGCTGTCATTGTTGGATAGGACAGAGAGAAATTAAGAGAGATAGGGAAGACAGAGAGGGGGAGAGAAAGACACCTGCAGACATGCTTCACCACTTGTGAAGTGACCCCTGCAGGTGAGGAGTGGGGGGCTCGTGTCTATCTTTCTCTCCCTCTCTCTGTCTTCCCCTCCTCTCTCCATTCCTCTCTGTTCTATCCAACAACAACAATAACAACAACGACAATGAACAACAAAAGGGAAAAAATAGTCTCCAGGAGCAGTGGATTCTTTTTCTTTCTTTTTTTTTTTTTATTGGATAGAGACAGAAAGAAATTGAAAGGATAGGGAGATAGAGAAGGAGAAAGAAAGACACCTGCAGCCCTGCTTCACCACTTGTAAAGCTTTCCCCCTGCAGGTGGGAACCAGGGGCTTGAACCTGGGTCCTTGTGCACTGTAATGTCAGCACTTAACCAGATGAGTCACTGCCTGGCCCCCAGGAGCAATGGATTCTAATGCAGGCACTGAGCCCCCAGCAATAACCCTGGAGGCAAAAAAAAAAAAGATATAAGAAAGAACAAATAATTTAATAATCTGGAAAGTAAAAGCAAGAATATAGCAGATAAGATTTTGGACAAAGTTAGTAGGTCTATTCTAGGTATATCCCAATAGGCCCTTGATTTTACTGATTTTTGCCTGAGCCTGAGAGCTAACATGCAGGTGGGCCAAATGTATTATCTGGGGAGATGGTGTTAGGGTTGGAAATAGTACTACAAAGCTGGGTCATGGAGGAGAAACAATATGGGAAAAACATATAAATACCATTAGCTGTAAATCCCATCGGTTTGATCTGGAGCCTATTTTCAGTGCAGGAGCCTGTGTAACCTCTGCATCCCTGTAGGTCTGAGCTTGCATTCTGTGGTCATGGCTAGGAATGTTTTAGGCTGCACCCATTACCCTGTACCCATTACCCATCTTTCTTGAGTGACAGAGGATTTTGGCCCAACCTCCCTTTTGAGAATGGGGCAGTCCCTACCATTGTTGATCCACATTGCGGGCAAGGTCCCATAGGGGTCTATGATGTTGTTCCTGATGGAGATGACCAGTGACAGTGGAGAAAGGGATCTATTAGAGGTTTAGGCCCATCATGTCTGTGTGGGAATCCCAGGATTCCCTGACTAGGGCCCTGGGAGATGAGGTGGCCTGGTAGTAAGCTAAAGAGCCATCATTAAAGTATGCCAGTCTCTTTCCCTTATCCAGCTTTTGTAGTCCTTACTTTGACAAGGTTAACCTTGGAGTGATTGAGAGAAGTGAAATAGGAAGTAGGTGAGGAAAGTATGTAGGTCTAAGTTGAAACTATTTGATTAAGTACTTTATGTTGTCTTCTTAAGGTCTTTCTACTTGCTTGCTGCACTTATTGGGTCACTGAAAACTATTGTGTCCTTTTGCTTTAAGGTATATATTTTTCCCTAACTTATGTATACATGTGCACATGTGCTCTGTCTCTTGAGCCCTGGTTCATTTCTAGGTGTTGGGGTATCCTCTCAATTTCTGGCTGTCTCTGTCCAATATTAAATAAGGAATTAAAAAAAAAACTTAATAGGTAGAAGTCAAGAGTCCATGTGCCGTCATCTTGAGACTGAATGTGACAGGGTATGGGCTGCTGGCTCCAGAATGCAGCAGCCAAATAGCCCCCAACCCCCAGCCCTGGCCCAGTACAAGGCAACATGGTGTCCTGGGCCTGCCCTGTAACAGGAGTGTCCAATTCTGCTGTGGGAATGGCCATGTCTGTGGGTTGCTGTGAGCAAGGTGGGAGGCTGGAAGCAGGTGTCTGGAAAATCCCAGTGCCCCGGGATCCTTGCAGCAGCTGGAGAAGGGGAGCATCAGGCATCCCAGACTCCCATCAGGGCCTGAGCAGGTCTCCTCTCAAGTTGCTGGGGTGGTGCAGAGATCTGCCCTTTAGTGGGCAATTGGATCCTTCTGCACTGTGCCCTCCCCCAACACTCCCCCATTCTTGCTGAATCAGAAGCTCTGCAGGGACTGGAGCCTTCTGAAGATTCCCATGAGCACCCTGTAACAAGTGCTTCCCAGAAGGCAGAGCTCCACTGACCGCATACCCCACTGGCTGGCAGCCTGGGGAGCAGAGGACCACCCCAGCTTGGCCCAGCTGTGTTCCCAGGGCAAGTTCTCTCCATGCTCTCTGGGAGTGCTTACTGTGGAGGTATCATTCGGAGGTATCATTCCAAGCAAGTGTAATTGTAATGGGCCCCTGTGAGGGTGGCATTTATAGTCACTGCAGCCTCATGAGCTAGGGTCATAAGGTAAATGAGGGGGTGTGGGGGGAGAGAGGTCTGTCACCTGCCCACGGGTGGTTTAGAGTGGCTGAGCAGGGACAAGCAGACCTATGGAGCCTCCTCTCACTATTTCCTACTATGTCTTCAGTGGGCTGGGTAGCATTATGGGCAGGAGACCTTTGACCTGGTGTGACCCTCCTCAGCCAGAAGGCAATGAGTTTCTGGACAGGGTGCAGCTCAGCCTAAACTGGCTGGTCTTATGTGGGTTTCCTGTGCTCTTCTCCCCACCTCTCCTGTTCCCTGTCTATGAGAAGTGGCTGCGGATTCAGGACATGGGCTCTGTCCATTGCTCCTGCCCCAGAAATGTGTCTCCATGCATGGTCCAGGATTCCTTCCTCTGCCACCCATGGCATTACCTTCCAAAAATCTCACAGCCACTGCTTCTTTGTCAAGACCAAACAGGGAAGAGGCTTTTTAAAATGTAGATTCTTCTCTCTTCCTTGAGCAGCTGCAGTCCAGAGAGGAGCAGTGCCTGGGCTGGGATTGTGTGAGCAATGGGGAGAGCAGGCCAGCCCTCTCTGCCTGGGTAGTGTGAGCTGTGTGTCCCTGTCTCCTCTGCCTGGGTTGTGTGAGCTGTGTGCATTTGTGTTTTTTTGAGGTGAAACCCCAACATGAAATTAACTATTTTAAAGTGTATAATTCAGTTGCATTTAGCATATTCATGATGTTGTGTAAACACTACCACTCATAGTTCAAAACATTTCATCTCTGCACAACACCCTGTAACTATTAAGCTCCTCTTCCCCAGTTCTCATAGCCAACAGTCTTTTTTATGCCCTCCTGGATTTACCTGTTCTAGAAATTCTATGAAAATGGAGCCTCAGGACCTGTGATTGCTTGCTTGACTTCCTGCATACAGTGTAACTTCTTTAGGCTTCATCCATGTGATAGGAGGGCTTCATACTTTATAGTTTACCATTCAGAGAAATAAAGTCAGGGATAGAGTGCATACCTTACTATGTATGGTTTTCACTGGAGGCATCATAGACAGCACCAGAAGGACTCCATGGGTGGTGGAGCAGTGCTTCTTAGTCTCTTCTTTTCCCTGTCTGTCTCTCCCTCTCTTATTTTTTAAAGGTTCATGTGTGGCCTGGGAGGTGGTATAGTGGTAGAGCTTTGAACATCTGATCATGTGGTCACAGGTTAATCCCTGGCACCACATGTGGTACAGTACTGCCTGGCATTTATCTATCTACTTATCCCTTCTACCCCTCCCCCCAACTACTTCTTTTTTTCCCTGCATCTATCTCATAAAGTAAAATTTTAAAATATTTATTTTTATGAGATTGGCCAGAGCACTGCTCAGCTTTAGTTTATGGTGGTGCTGGGGATAAAACTTGGCACCCATGGGCCTCAGGCATGCAAAACCCTGTGCTCTAACATGTAGAGCTTTCTGCCTGACCCCTATCTATGGTTATAAGAATATAAAACGAAAAGGACTTGCAAGGCCACCTAGTAGTCTTGCCTATGCTTGGGTCCTGGGCTTATTCCTGGGCTCCTTTAAAAAGCCAGCAAAAAATGTCACCTTTTGTTTATTTCTGCACCTGCTGTTGGCCATTTTCACTTTTTGGCTATTGTGAATCATGTTTCAGGAGACATTCCTGTACGAGTGTTGTTGGAGAATTTAGATTCTTCTGGCTGAAGACTAGTAAGAAATTGCTAACTCTTGTAGAGATTCTGCTGGAGCTGTGTTTTGAGTCAGTGTGTCAGGCAGATGTGGGAGGAACCATGGAGCTGGTGCTGGAGCAGGAACACTTGGGCAGCTCTACAGTGCTGTACAGTGCTTCTCTCCTGGAGGAATCCAGAATGGCGCAGGGGTCTAGGGCAGCCCTGGGTGTTGTAAGCACAGTGTACAGTGGGAGGAGGTGTGGCAGGGGGGCGGTGCCCCTTTCAGCATCATTTCTCCTTTCCTGTCTAACCTGAAGGCCAGCTGAGCTGCTCAGGAGCTAAGTTGGGCTTCAACATTGTTGGGTGGGGACTGAGTAGACATGAGGGTTGAGGACAAGGTGTGGAGATGTGCTACCCAGTGGTGAGGGGTTCCAGGTTCCTGATATTGGGCCTCCAGAGGATCCTGGCTTGGGCAGAGGGAAAGACCTTATCTGTCCCATTTGCCACTCAGTGGTCAGTTTTCAGATTTCATTTCTTTTTCTTTTTTACTGCCAGGACTTGGCTAGGCCCTAGCGCCCATATGACTCCACTGCTTCTGGTAGGCTATTAATTTATTTATTTACCTATTTTTGTTCAAATCGGAGGGGGGAGAGGGAGAGGACTACACAGAATTGCTGTTATTCGTGAAGCTTTCCTTTACTGGTAATAACTAGATCCTGGCACATGGTCATGTGTATGCTATACCTCTGCACAGGTCTCCCCACCCCTCACATTTTACTACTTTAGCAGTAGAAGGTGGAGCCCTTAACTGAACATGGAACCCACATACTAGAGGGTGGGAAAAGAACTGGCACCCATCTTGAGTGGAGGTCCACCCTAGCACTGCTCTGTCCCTGCTCTGGGCATCTCTAGTCTGAGGACTACTTTCTACTCAACCCAAACCTTCCTGTGCTTAAACTGAAGGAAGCATTTCATGTGCACAAAGATGTGCAGTGTGAATGCAGTCTCAGTCTAAAGAATGACCCATTGTCTAAGTGAAAAGAGTGTTAGCACCTGCCCTTCCGGAACTGCCCCCCTCCTCCCACCACCAGGATTGAAACAGGAAGGGTTCTAGAGCTAGGGCTTGTGCCCAGCCTGGCACGTAGGGGCATTGCTCTTGAAGACAGTGAAAGTTACACTGGAGATGGCAGAACAATACTCATTTCACTGGAAGCCACTGTTTGTCTGTCTCCACAGCCCTCTGGGGGTGCTCAGGGAGGGGATGCCTTCACCTGCTCTGTCAGCATCTCTTACTGGCCAAAGCACCAAGTGTGGACATGTAGGCTCCTTCAAGGCAGTGGGTCTCCTGGCTAAACATGGCACCCCTGCCTGTCTGTGTGCAGGCGTGGGGGTCACTTCTAGTGGGGATAGGACACAGCTCTGGGAGACAGGCTGGCATGAGATGTGCTCTACTGAATACTGTGCAGGGCAAGGACTCCAGATACCAACCAGGACACAGACCTGAAGGTTTGTTGTGTGTGACTTGGGAAGAGGCAAGGAAATATGATTAGGGTGAGGTGACTTGGGAAGAAGCAGGGGGATCCAGGGCTGTGCCAGGATAGCCCTGAGGACATGCAGGGTAGGATGCTGGTCAGGCCACTGGGTCTCAAACCAGTTAGTCCTGGAACTCACAGCTTTGCTCTTGAGGCACCCAGAAGGCTTTCATTTACAGTAGTTATATTCATTGCATTTATTGTATTAGAAATTAAAAGTTGTGGTACTGTGGTCTCTTGCATACTCTCTATGTGCATACTCTCTGTGCTTTCTTTCAAGAAAGAAAGAAAGAGAGAAAGAAAGAGAGAGAGAAGGACAGAGGGAGGAAGGAAGGAAGGAAGAAAAGAAGGAAGAAAGAAACAAGTTAAAGCTAGTGCTAGGAAGAGAGCCTAAATAGCTAGAGCATTAGCTTGCATTCCTGAGACCCCAGAGATTGAAGGTTCAATCCCCAGCACCACCTTTTACCAGAACTGAGCAATGTTCTATTTCTCCCTCTCCCTCTCCTTCTCCTCACTCTACCTTTTCTGCCTCCAGGGTTATCACTGGGCCTTGGTGCCGGCACTAGGAATCCTCTGCTCCTATGGCCATTTTTTTCCCATTTTATTGGATAGGACAGAGAGAAATTGAGGGGAGAATGGGAGATAGAGGAGAGAGAAAGATGGACACCTGCTTCCCTATTTGTGAACCCCCCCCTGCAGGTAGGGAACCAGGGGCTCAAACCCAGATCCTTGCACGGGTCTTTGTGCTTAGTATTATGTGTACTTGACCAAGTGTGCCATTGCCTAGCCCCCCCCCAACATATACATATATATATATCCCCCCCCCTTCGGGTTATTGCTAGGGCTTGGTGTTTATACCTTGAATCCACTGCTCTTGGCAGTCATTTTTCTATTTTTGTTGTTGTTGTTGTTGTTATGGCTATTGGATAGGACAGAAGGAAATCAAGAGAGATGGGGAAGACAGAGAGGGGGAGAGAAAGATAGATACCTGCAGACCTACTTCACTGCTTATGAAGTGACCCCCTGCAGATGGGGAGCCGGGGGCTTGAACCATGACCCTTATGCTGGTCCTTTTGCTTCATACCATGTGTGCTTAGCCCTCTGTGCTACTGCCTAGCCCCCCATAATTAATTTTTTAAAAAGAAATTGAAGGAAGTTACAAAATCTTCAGTATAAATAAAATTAGTTACTTGCTTACCTAAATAAAATTTGTGTTCTAAAAATATCTGTTTTTTTCAAAGACTGATTTCATGAGAAAGAGATACCACAGCACCACTGCAGTGCATGTGGCACCACTGCAATACAGGAGCCCCTAGGTTTGCAAGCCCTGCACTCTACCAGCTGAGCTACTTTTCTGGCAGTTTTACAAAAACAAAACTTTGCTGGGAAGAATCATGTTATTTGCTCCCTACAACAACACATAATGAAGGACAGCTGGTTCCTCATGCGTTCTGCATTTGGGACGTCATAACATGTCATAAGCCTCTGGTAAACTATACCAGTAGGAGAATGAGGGTGAAAAAGGCAGATGATGACTTAAAGATTTTATTATTGTTCCTGTTGTTTTAATGAGGTACTGGGGAATGAACCCAGGGCCTCTTGTATGCAAGACACAGCTGAGCTGCCTCCTGCATGTGTGCCACTTCTGAGATATTTCCTAGGCCCGTTTTTATTCTGTGTTTAGAGAAAGAGGAGAGGATACACATACACCAAACCACCACTTGACCACCTCTGGAATTCCTCTAGTGATGGTCCTGATGGTCCAGTGTAGTGTCAGAAATTGAATACAGACCCACATGTAGCCTTTTTTTTAAAAAATAATTTTTTACTAGTGATTTAATAATGATTGACAAGACTAGTATAAGAGGGGTAGTTCCATTGGAAGTGTCTCTATTTTTTTTTTTTTTTACATTACAAAAATAGGGAGTGCTTTACAAATTTGTGTGTCATCTTTGCGCAGGGGCCATGCTAATTTTCTCTGTATTGTTCCAATTTTTAGTATATGTGCTGCTGAAGTGAGCATGTTTCTCTGTTCGTTATCCCTCTGGGAGTATGAACCAAAGATTATATGGAGTGCAGAAGGGGGGAGGTCCACATGTAGTCTTAGGCTTGGTTACCCAGTGGGCTACCTCTAAGGCTCCAGTGTCTTAGTATATATAATTTATTATTATTTAATATTACTTTATACTTATTATTTTGTTATCACTGGAGCTTCACTGCTTCAGACCAACTTTTAATTTTTTTTTTTTTGTTTGGTAGGACAGAGAAATTAAGAGGGGTGGGGGAGATAGAGAGATAAAGGTAGATACCTGCAGGCCTGCTTCACTGCTCATTAAGTGTCCCCCCCTGTAGGTGGGCAACAGGGCTTGAACCTGGATCCTTGTGCAAAATAACATGTGTGCTAAACCAGGTGCACCACTGCCCAGTTCCCTAGGCCAACATTTTTAGATAGAAAGAGATAGAGAAAGAGAAGGCAAGGCACCATAACATTGAAGTGTCCCCTAGTGGTGCCAGGTGTGTGCCTGGATAACTCGAATGGCAAAGTAGGCCCCCTCCTAGTTGAGCCAGCTTGCTGGACCAGCCTTAGTATTCTTATAAAAGTAATTTTGGGTGGTCCAGGAGGTGGCACAGTGGATAAAGCATTGGCCTCTCAAGCACGAGGTCCCAAGTTCAATCCCCAGCAGCACATGTACCAGAGTGACGTCTGGTTATCTCTATCTCTTTTTCTCTCTGTCTCCTCTTATCTTTCTCATTAATACATAAATAAAATAATATTTATAAAAGAAAGTCTATGTTAAAAATAAAATAAAAATAATTTTGGATTGCAGCAGCTGCCCCTGGATCTGAAGAACAACCACACTTTGAAGCCACTGGCTACCTTGATAGCAAGTTAGCAGGACATGTGTCACAGTGGATGGATATAGCTGGGCCAGGGAGATCTGGGCAGTTGGGACTCAGACTAAGGGTAGACAAAGTATGGCAGGAGGGCCGTCCTATAGGAGGATCTATACTCTCTGGCATATGCGGAGCTGGCTCCTCTTTTCCCAGCTCAGGTAAACAGGCCTTGTGGGAGGGGTTTGCTGGGAAAAGTGTGGGGCAGGTTTCATTTTTCTGTCTGCACTGACTTCATTCTGAGACTCAGTGGAGGAAGTTGCTTTGGGGCCTTAGTGTTTCCCCACTGTGCTCATCAGCTCCCAGAAGAAAGGGATGCTTGGAATGCTGCGGGCTGGAGACTGGAGCAGGGCATGGCCTGTGCTGGTGTGGGGAGTGAGAGGCAGCTGCAAGCTGACAGTTTGGCACAGGCTGTCCTCCTGGAGGCTTGCTGCTGAGTTTCCTCTGCAGCCAGGAATTGAGGCCTTCATGTTTTCCCTGAGTGGTGTTTAGTAATTCCCAAGACCCAGCCCACACTCAGAGCTGAAGCTGAGGTTTGGACACATGCATTGGAAGGTGGAGAGCCCCCTCCCTGGATATGCTGGGCCCAGGGCTGAAAGTCAGGGCAGAGGGAGCAGCTCAGATGCCTTGTCCTAGAAGTGGTGGTCAGCCCTGAGTCTTTTCAACATGTGGGCATTGCAGGGATCAGAGATCTTTGAAGGCTCCAAGAAATTTTGATTTGATCTGATCAGTGTTTCTTATTTTATTGATTGTTAAGAGGCTTGAACCAGCCCTAAGAATCTACCTTAGAAAAATGACCCCTATTCATTTTATTATTTATTTATTTATTTATTTATTTATTTATTTATTTTTACCAGAACAGTGCTCAGCTCTGGCTTGTGGCGTGGGGTATTGAACCTGGAACTTTGGAGCCTCAAGCATGAAAACCTTTTGAGTAACCATTGTGCTATCTCCCCAGCCTGACCCTTATTCTTGATGTTGAAATGCTTCTCAGCCTTACTCTACCCCTTGGACTTGGTGACTGGACAGGAATTTTCATGTCATGAGTGATCTTCAGTTTTTGTTATGACTATATATATACAGAGAAGAGGGAGAGAGGGAGAGGGAGAGAGAGAGAGAGAGAGAAGACAGAGCAGTACTTAGAACTGGCAAATGTGGTTTAAAAATTGAACCTGAGGCCTCAACCATGCAAGCCCCATGCTCTATCTCTGAGCTGTCTCCCCATCTATGATTATATTTTATTTATTTTACCAGAGCACTACTCAGCTTTTATGGTGATGCTGGGGATTGAACTTGGGACCTGAGAACCTCAGGCTTGAAAGTTGCTTACATAACCATTATGCTATCTCCCCGACCATGACTGTAATTTCTATGGCCTCTGTTAGAGAAGGAAGGGGTGGGGGAAATATTTTCTCTAATTGTAGCTCCTTCCTTTCAAAACTGTCCATGTCCTTGCCCCTGTGAAGTATATGTGGAAAGGCCTGGGTAGGTTTCCTATGAGAGGCTTTCGGCTGGAACTCAGTTGTATAACTGCAGCTCTCTGGACCGAGCCCACTGTCAGGGAGACTCTTTGCCCCTCCTTCCACCAGCCCCTTTAACCCTTTCTCCATTTTGGACTGCTAGAAGCTAGTTGTGCAGATGTCACATTGTTAAGTGGTGTGGTTTTTTTATTTTGCCTTTCTTAGGAGATTATTTAAAAATAGTGTCCAAGCTTGTACATGAATGCTTATAGTCACCAAAAGATGAAAACAATTCCAGTGTCTGGCTAAACAAAACGTAGGGGAGTCAGAGCTAAGCTGGATTACTGGCTCTGTTTTCCTTTGCCCTTATAGAGTAGCAAACCACAATATACGTAAGTAACCCTACAGAGAAGTGGGCTTGGATCTCAGACAGGCTTCTACAGCATGGGTCAAACTCTCAGCTTCCAGGTTGGGAGAGCATCTCAAGACACATCCATCAAGAGTGAAGAGCAGGGAGTTGGGCTGTAGCTCACTGGGTTAAGTGCACATGGTGCAAAGCGCAAGGACCGGCGTAAGGATCCCAGTTCAAGCCCCCGGCTCCCCACCTGCAGGGGAGTCGCTTCACAAGTGGTGAAGCAGGTTTGCAGGTGTCTTATCTTTCTCTCCCCCTCTCTGTCTTCCCCTCCTCTCTCCATTTCTCTCTGTCCTATCCAACAATAACAACAACAATAATAACTACAACAGCAATGAAAAAAGACAAGGGCGGGGGTCTGGCGGTGGCGCAGTGGGTTGGGCGCACGTGGCGCAAAGCGCAGGGACCGGCATAGGGATCCCGGTTCGAGCGCCCGACTCCCCACCTGCAGGGGAGTCGCTTCACAGGCGGTGAAGCAGGTCTGCAGGTGTCTATCTTTCTCTCCCCCTCTCTCTCTGTCTTCCCCTCCTCTCTCCATTTCTCTCTGTCCTATCCAACAACAAAGCAACGTCAACAATGGCAATAATAACCGCAACGAGGCTGCAACAACTAGGGCAACAAAAAAAAAAGGGGGGGGAATGACTTCCAGGAGCGGTGGATTCATGGTGCAGGCACCCTGGAGGGGAAAAAAAAAAAGAAAGAAAAAAAGACAAGGGCAACAAAGGGGAAAATAAATAAATATTTAAAAATTTAGAAAAAAAAAAAAGAGTGAAGAGCAACTCTGGATGACAATAAGTCACCTTCAGGAGAGAACCATAGATGAACAGGGTGCCTATGGAACCATAGATGAACAGGGTGCCTATGAAACTCCAGCATACCAAGCCAATTACAAGTTTGTGCCTGCAACATTTCAACAGTAGGGATGGGGAATAAAGATTATAACCCATGTAGAGGTGGGGTGGCATTTGCAGCCTCCTCTAAACCAGCAGCTTGCTGAGACCAGCCTTGTGGATATAACCATTTGGGAATTCAGTCTCATAGTAGTAGACTCTGGGGATGGAGCTGGGGTTGAAGCACTCAGTTTATAGCACACAACCTGCCAGAGTGTATTCCTTGCCAGTCTGCATAGTACCTGCAACTTCAAAAGAACCAGGTTGACACAGTTTTGCTCTAGTGTCTCTGGCACTTATGAGTGTGCATCCACAGTCCATGCCTGCTTGAACACAGACTCTGGTCTTCATCTGGGGAGACAGAGGAGATCACCTGCAATGATGAACTGAGACAGCAGCCTGAAGACAATCCCACATTTTGCATATCCATATAGACTTCTTAAAGATGACTTCAAAACCATGAATCTAAAGATGATAACAAAAATGAAATGCTTTATGGAAGAAAACTTCAACACACATTCAACAGCCCCCCACACCTGGTGAGACAGGTCTGCAAGTATTTTTCTTTCTCCCTCTATCCTGCCCCCTCAATTTAATTTTTCTCTGTCTTATTTAAAAAAAAAAAAAGATGGGCACTGAGAGCTGTGGATTTGTTATGGCCAGGCCATAACCCCAATGACAAAACAGCAACAATAATGGAAAATAGTTGTCTTTTTTTTTTTTTTTAAAGAAAACTTCAGTGAAATGAGAGAAAGTATGAAAGAAGCCATAATAGAAATCAGATGGGGCTAGGCAGTGGCACACCTGGTAGAGCATACAGTTACCATGTACAAGACCTGGATTCAAGCCCCTAGTCTCTACTTGCTGAGGGACAAAGCTCCTTCCCTGCTTGTTATCCACCTGCTCAGACTGAGTTGACTGGGTGCTTTCTGAGGCAACTCCTGAGGAGGGTGATGGGGAAGGGGCAGATCCAGGAGGGGTGTTTACAGTAGTCTCCTAGAGAACTTGCTGGAAAATGTGGTGGGGATTGGGCAAGCTGGCCTGGTTCAGGCCGTTGTGTTAGGAAATAACACTGGTCTCTCCTCTCCCCCCCACCCAGATTATTGCTTAGCTCTGGCTGATGTGGGGGGATTTAACTGGGAACCTCAGGCACAAATCTCCTTGCATGACCATTATGTTATCTTGCCCACCCAAGGGAATAGTTGGGAAGTAACTATTTAAGTAAACTTACTTTGAGGTGATCATAGTTTTCATGCAGTTGTGAGAAACCAGGCCCATGAAACTGTGCCCACTTTCCCCAGGTGGTAGCAGCTTGTAGCTTCCTAGTTCAGATCTGCAGTCAAGAAACTGATGTCACGGCAGGAGAGATGCAGGCTTATCCCTACCCCACCTCACCCCAAGGGTCCCTCTGCAAGAGATATGCAGGCCTGTCCATTCCGTGGACCCCACAGCTCCAGATGCCATAGTGGAGCATCATGACAGGCAGCATTTTCTCACCTTGTCATTTTTCTGGAGTCATCTGTCCAGGTTGTAGGTGTCAGTGGTGTTTTTGCCAAGTGTCCAAAGTGTCTGTGCTCCAGTGTATTCTGCTACCCATGTGTTGAAGGATATCAAGTTGTTTCCTGTTTGGGTTGTTGCAGAAAGGAACTATTATCACACCTGTGTAATTTCTGTATAAATGTCAGCTTTCAATTTTCTGAATTACCCTAGGAGTGCAGGTTCTGGGTCATATGTGGTTGCATGTTTGTTTCATTCATTCATTCATTCATTCATTCATTCATTCATTCATTCATTCATTCTCTGTGTCCTCCCCCCAGCTCTGCTCTGTTCACCTTTGGCCTCTGGTAGTGCTGGGCTTTGAACCTAGAACTTTTGAGGCCTTAAATATGAAGGTCTTAGTGTTGCTATGAACCCAGTGCATATCTAGTTTTCTAAGAATTGAGCAAGTTTTCTAGAGAGGTTTACCTTTTACCTCCCTTCCTGCAATGCAGACTTTCCTTTACAGCGTTATAGCATTTGGTGTTGTCCCAAGCTTTATTTCAATCATCCTGACCAGTGTGTGGTAGGGGCTCATAATTTTAATCTGCACTCCCTGAGTAGATAATGAAGTTGAGTATCTTTTCATGTGCTTATTTGCCATTTGAATATCTTCTGTGAATTGCTTGTGGCTTTATTATTGAGTTTTGAGGAGTCTATATACTCTAGTCTTTTCTTAGATATGTAGTTTGCAAACATTTTTGTCCTTCTACCCTCTTAATAGTGCCTTTTTACAGAACAGAAGTTCTTCATTTTAATCAAGTTAAATTTGACAATTTAAGACTATTCTGTTTTCTTTCAAAATTTATTTACCTGTTTTTATGTAGTGCTAAAGATGGAGCTCAGGGTTCAGAGATGTGCTCCACTGTAGAGCCACTCTGTGGCCCAATTTATCTTTTTATGAGAGCAGATAGAATGTGTAAATCTGTTCCATCTCCCATGGAGCTCCACTCATTTTGCCTTTGCCATTCACATGTGGTGTTGGGGATTGAACCCAGGATTTAATGCAGGCAAGGAAGGTGTCCACTATAGAACTACCTCCCCAGTCCCTGCATTCCATTTCAAACTAATTTTTTGTACAAGATTGAGTTTTATTTATTTACATATGGATCCCCAATGGCTTTAGTACCTTTGTCAAACATTGAACGTTTTTATGTGAACTTGTTTCTGGGTAATTTATACTGTTCCATTCATCTGTGTGTCTATCATTCTGTGGAGACCACTCACCTTGGTTACTGCTAATAAGTGGTAAATCTTCTAATTACATAGGTGGGTTCTTCCCTCTTTTTCTTTTAAACATTTTTTAAAAGATGCATATATTTTATCTGCATTATAAACGATTGCTCCTAAAACTAAAGGTGTTTTCCTCTGTGAAATACCCAGTTTAAGTCTTTCTTTATTATTTTTTTAATTAGTAATTTAGTAATAATTGACAAGATTGTGGAATAAGAGTGCTATAATTCCATACCACTCCCACCACTGGAGTCCCATTCCCTCCACTGGAAAATTTCCTGTTCTTTATCCCTCTGGGAGTATGGACCAGAAATCTTTACAGGGTGCAAAAGGTGGAAGGTCTGGCTTCTGTCACTGTTTCTCTGCTAGACCTGGGCATTGAGAGGTCGATCCACACCCCTAGCCTGTTTCCCTAGTGGGATAGGGTTCTGGGGAAGTGGGGTTCTAGGACACATTGGTGAGGTTGTCTGCATAGTGAACTCAGGTTGGTGTCACCTGCAACTTAGTGACTGAAAAGCATTAAGATATAAAGCAGAACAATACTTTAGTAGTCAGGAACCTAAAGAATATAGCAGATGAAATTTGGAGTCTTCATGTTGATACATCTGTTTTAATGAGAGCAATGATCAGAGCATCACTCTGGCACATAGAGGCTAGGGATCAAACTTAGTGCCTCGTGTTTGCAATTCCAGTCTTCCACTATGCTTTTTTCCTTCCTTCCTTCCTTTTTTTTTTTTTTTTTTTGGTTTGGGGAGACTGTTGGACTGGGGAGATAGCTTAGTAGGTACCACATAGGACTTCCATATGAAAGGTCCAGTTTCAGTGCCGAACATCACCAATAGCAAGAGCTGAGAATTATGTATTTTATGAGGGGCAGGAGGAGACTGAACAGAGCACTGTCCTGGTATAAGTAAAGCCAAGGACCAAACAGGTGCCTCACAAGGCTTGCAAATACAGTCACTTTCTCAGTCACTTGCCAGCAATTTATTTTTTCTTTTTGACCACTCTAGGGCTAAAAATTCCCAGAATGACTTTGTTTTTGTTCTTTTTGTTTTTGGATAGAGTGATAGAGAGGAGACATCAGAGCACCATGCCTCCATATGTGAAATTACCCTTGGTGTTGTCAGTGGTGCTCCCATGTGGTGCCAGGGCTTGGAACCTGGGTCCTTTCACATAAGGCATGCACTTTACTAGGTCAGTTATCTTCCAACCCTTTTAAAAAAAATTTAGAGACTATTTTGGTGTCAGGAGATAGCTCACACTTGTGAGGACCTGGGTTCAAACTAATGGCCTCTACATGGGAGAACCTTCTTGGGGAAACTTCATTAGTGATGGTGATGGTGCTGATGTGTGTGTGTGTGTGTGTGTGTGTGTGTGTGTGTGTGTGTGTGTACAAATTTATCCCAAGCATATTCATAATTGTCAGAGCTTGGCTTCTCTTACTTATTTATTCCCTTTTGTTGCCCTTTTTTTTTTTATTGTTGTAGTTATTGTTGTCATCGTTGTTAGATAGGACAGAGAAATAGAGAGAGGAGGGGAAGACAGAGAAGGGGAGAGAAAGATAGACACCTGCAGACCTGCTTCACCACTTGTGAAGCGACTCCCCTGCAGATAGGGAGCCGGGGGCTTGAACCAGGATCCTTACGCCGGTCCTTGCACTTTGCGCCACCTGCACTTAACCTGCTGCGCTACCGCCCGACTCCTGCTCGGCTTCTTTTTTAATCATAGTAGCTAATTCTGGCATGTCTGTCACATTGGTCTTGGCATCTGCCCAGTTGTATTCACTTGATTTTAACTTTCTCTCCTAATTCTTGGCATGATGTTTGAAATGAACTCAGACCCATGCTTTGGGTGTTTATAGCTTAGTTCTGGTTCTTAGTGTCTATTACAGATACCTGTTTTTCCTGCCCAGAAAACAAAACTAATATACCTTGGTAGGCCTACCTGGGCCTGAAGGGTGAAATTGGGGGCCATGTCAGGACCACAGGTTTTCTGAGAAGAAGGAAGGTCAGAGAGAGCATGGTGGCCCAGGGCCAGCACAGGTGGGAACTGTGTCCTCACTTCCTCTCAGACCTGCCTTGGATGGAGGGTATCACCAGAGCTGAGCTCACTTGCCCTTGCTTTTTTTTTTTTATCTCCCCCGCCCCATAGTAATAGCCACACCATTGCATAATAGGAAAATGTCTGTAAATTCTTGGTATGAGTATCAACTGCTTAAAGTTCTGCCAAATAGTGATTAGAAATTTTCAGGGTGGGTTATCTTAGTAGGCTCTTGAGGGCCGGGTGAGATCACCAGGCAGAGAAATGAAGACAGTGTGGCTCAGAGCCCCTGGGCAGGAGTGGAAACAACAGCAGGCCAGCAAGGATGAGCTGAGTAGAGTGTGTGGTGGGTGGAGTACACTGGGGCCCAACTTCAGCTTGGGACAGGCTCCGGGCTCCGCTTGGCCTGCCTTTCATTCTTGGTAACAGGTGCATTTTCAGCAGGGGAGCAGCACAGTCTGTTCTGCACTGTCAGCCCAGCTTCTCACTAACCCTAAGTGCATTCATCCCTGCCTCCCCACCTGACTTCATCTGTGCCCATGCCCAGGGTCCTGTCCACACTCCTGATTCGCGTGTGTTCAGTCGGTGACACTCTAGGGTGCTAGGGACCTTGTCTCAAAATCTGGCTGGGGGCAGTAACCTTAAACTGAAATCAGGACCCCAAGTCTCTCCCAAGCCACAGGACTTTTTGAAGCCTAAAGACATATTTGTTCGCCTTTCCTTTGGACTGTGAGTCTGTGGAGAAGAGGAGGAAGCTCTTGTATGATTTTGGTTTTTCGTAACCTGGCAAATGCCTTGGTAATTTTTGTAATAATAGCTTTATTAAAAAGCTAACATACCCCTGCAGGGGGTTCACTTCACAGGCAGTTAAGCAGTTCTGCAGGTGTCCGTCTTTCTCTCCCCGTCTCTTTTTCCCCCCTCCTCTCTCTATATCTCTCTGCCTATCCAACAACAATGACAGCAATAACAACA